>NW_006256829.1:17646761-17845265 GCF_000478725.1 Eutrema salsugineum
CGTCAAAGTTGATCGGATTGAGCATATATAGATCTTTATAAATCTGATACTGACTTTTCTGAGAGCTATGCCAAATGTCATAAGTTTGCCTGTGAGAAATTTTATAGACAGGATGGATACTTGGTCTTCAGTAACCGATTCTGCATACCACGAGGATCCATCCGAGAGCTATTGGTACGAGAAGCTCATGGAGGTGGATTAGCTGGACATTTCGGTGTAACAAAGACACTTCTTGGATTACAAGAGCACTTCTATTGGCCAAACATGAAGAAAGACATTGAGAAGGTCTGTTCTAGATGTGCTGTGTGTAAGATGGCTAAGAGTAAAGTTCAACCTCACGGTTTGTCTACTCCTTTGCCTATTCCTTCTCAACATTGGACCAATATCTCTATGGATTTTGTAGTTGGCTTACCTCGAACCAGAAATGGTAGAGATTCTATTTTTGTAGTTGTTGACAGGTTAAGCAAGATGGCTCACTTCATCGCTAGCCACAAGACAGATGATGCCGTGAATGTAGCTAACTTGTTTTTCAGGGAAGTCGTAAGACTGCATGGAATGCCACAGGTTATCGTTTCAGATCGAGGCACGAAGTTCTTAAGACATTTTTGGCGAACGCTTTGGGCTAAGCTAGGAACCAAGCTCTCATTTTCAACTACATGTCATCCTCAGACTGATGGACAGACCGAGGTGGTGAATAGAACGTTGTCCACACTTTTAAGGACTTTGGTGAAAAGTAACCTTAAGACATGGGAAGAGTGTCTGCCTCATGTCGAGTTTGCTTACAATCACGCTAAGCATTCCGCTACTCTCTTTTCTCCTTTTGAAATTGTATATGGGTTTAATCAACACTCACCTCTAGACTTGATCCCTTTGCCTTTAAGTGGAAAATGCAGTTTGAATGGCAAGGAGAAAGCTGAACAGGTCCGAAGAATACATGCTAAGGCTAAGGAGAACATCGAGAAGAAGACAAAGCAGTATGAGAAGCATGCCAACAAAGGACGAAAGGAGCTGATTTTTGAAGAAGGAGATCTGGTGTGGATCCATCTGAGGAAGGAGCGATTTCCAGCTGAACGAAAGAACAAGCTAATGCCTAGAGTTGATGGACCATTCGCGGTCATCAAAAGAATCAACAACAACGCCTATCAGATTGATCTTCAAGGTAAGTATGACGTTTCTGATGCTTTCAATGTTTCTGAATTGCTCCCTTATGTTGCAGATTCAGATTTGAGGACAAATCCTTTTCAAGAGGGAGAGGATGATATGATCGTGACAAGCTCAGAGGAGGAGGAACCAGAGATAGTTGGAAGGATCACTCGTTCCAGAGCTAGGGAGATGGCTAAGGAGGCTCACGCTCTCATTGCCGCAGAGGACAGGGATCAACTGGAGGCTGAAGCTCACATCTTCAACATCTCTATCTTGAAGAACTAAGATTCCGGTAACAATGACTAGGTAACTTAGGTGATGATTCTGTACTCTTTTCCTTGGTGAGGATTTTGGAAGGAAGGAGGTTCTTCTCCAAGGTTTTTAACGAGGCAGAAATCATTGCTACGTCGAGTTACTTAGAAGTTGTTGCTAATGGGTAATAATGTGCCAAGTCACAATGACTTTTGCACAAGTTGTTTTAGGCGCACCACTTAGGTTCCTTTGGGAAGGGACGTCTCGCTGTTTTATTTTTAGATCAAACTTTCTGTTGTTTTTATTTCAAACTCCATGTAGTTTTGTTTCTTTAGGGCTGCGATTTCTCTAAGTCTATATAACTTGAGAATCGCCTAAGTCATAAGGCAGTGAAGAATTTTTAGCAAAAACCTTATTGTGTTCTTCGCTCTTTGATTTCTGAGACAAGAAAACTCTGAAATTCGAATCTCTTAAAACTAATCTGTTTACAAGAGATTCTTCTATCTCCCAAACTCGATACCCTCTCCTTGTTTGAGAATCGATCATCACACTAATCTCGTGACCCCATCGACTCGATCATCGAACCTCAAGCCACCATCTCCCTTCATCAATCCGATCATCATATCACCAACACAACACCAACGAAACCTCGTCGCGCCACCATCGCTGCTCCCCTAGAATCATTATCATCGCATCTGTTCCTCCAAATCATGATCTCGCTTCGCATGTTGCCTTTCCTTCGGAGTTGATCACCTAGGATCATATCACGTGGTATCAGAGCCAACTCAGAACCAAAGGCTGAGCGAAAATCCTATCTCTAATCTCTGTGTTTCTAAATTTCGCTCCTAACCCTAGTTTATTGGTGTCGATCGCTACTCTGTTTCGGTTTCTTTGCTTCTGAGTTCTTTTTTTTTTTTTTGTGGTCGAGTTCTCTCATTTATTTCGAGTCTGATAATCGTGTCTAGGATCGTTGTTTAGGTGTCCGATTTCGTTAGGTTTGATAAATCGTTGTTCATTGATCTCGAGTCTGAATTCGAGTCTTCTCAATTGTTGTTTAACGATTTCGTTAGGTTTGTTAGGAGTTTTCGCGATTTCGTGTAGCTAGTTTGTTAGGGTTTTGTCGAGTTTCGTTAATACACGTTCTAGTTTCTGTAATTTTCGTTATTACTTAGTATTTGATCTTGCTATTTCTGTGTTAACTTGTTGTAGATTTCGTGAACTTCGTCTCTTTTTTTTATGTTGATTTTTAGTTCGATTATGCTGTTGTCCTTGTGATTCCGTCTAGAACAAGTTACTGCGAGTTCTTTTAATTTTTTTTAGGTACTATGGAGCTTTCAGCTGAGGCGATGGAAGCTTTGAACCGAGCAATGTCTCAACAGATTAAAGAAGCGAATCAAACCATAGCAACTCTGCTCACACAACAAATCGAACAACTCAATGACAAGTTTGAGACAAAGATGAGTGATTTGCTCAAAGATCTTAGTGCAAGTGGAGAAGAGTCGTCACAAACCCCAACTCCGTCTGAAGCGATGCGCTTAGCTAAGGGTAAAGGGCACATAGGATCTTCCCGAAAACTCCCACGCCACCCAACACCTTCCGAAACCAGGACTAAAGCTAAGTCCAGCCGAAGCCAAATCGGGGGCAGAGAGACTACGTTTAATCCGAGAAGGAACCCTACTGGTGCAGATCGAGATGGCCCAAGGGTAGATCGTCAACACCGCAAAGAGGAATATATTGCTGGGCATCGAGTTACCCTGGAATCAGAACCAGAGTACTATGAGGAGGACGAAGCTTCTGATCATAGCAGAGAAACTGTGAAAAGAGGTCGAAGTCGAGGACATGGGTGAGATTATGATCCTCTACGCCAGCAGCTGCGTCATATCAAAATCCAGTATCCTCCTTTCCATGGAACTAATGATCCCGAAGCTTATCTAGATTGGGAAAGGAAGATGGAGTCTAATTTTCTGGTCCAAGGAACTTCCGAGCTCAACAAGGTGAAGATTGCAGTTTCAGAATTTCATGGGTATGCGCTTCTATGGTGGGAGCAGTTGGGAGTCACCAGAAATCGCCTTGGAGAACTTCCGATTACTACTTGGGATCAGCTTGTTATACAGATGAGAAAGAGGTTCATTCCAGCCCATCATCAGCGCGAGATACTCCACAAGCTCAGGCGCCTCGTCCAAGGTTCAAAGTCTGTTCGAGATTAGAATCAGAAATTGGAAACTTTGCTCATTCGTGCAGATTTAAGAGAAGGAGAAGAGATGGTAATGTCGAGATTTCTGGGAGGGCTTAACCGAGAAATTCAAGACAAGGTAGAACTTCAGGATTTCGCAGATATACAAGAGATGGTGCATAAGGCTAAATTGGTTGAATCTCAAGTCAAGAGGCGAATCATCAAGTCTAGATTCACGCCTAGTGTGCCTAAGCCTAAGGAGAACAGCAAACCAGCTTACTTCAGAGACATCAAACCGGCCTCTACTGGAGTTAAAGAAGAAGCTAAAACCGAGTTCAAACCTAGAAGTGGTAATTCTATCAGCAACGTGAGGTGTTTCAAATGTTAAGGAATGGGACATTACTCTCGAGATTGTCCAAACAAGAAGGTATTCTTGTTACAAGAGGGAGGAGAGATAGTTCCTCAAGAGGAATCAGAGGCCGAATATGAGTTAGAGGAAGAAGAAGAAGCTGCTGCTGTGGGTGAGATGCTGGTTGCAAGAAGGACTTTGAGTGTTCAGAACCAACCTGAAGAGACGTGTCAGCGAGAGAACCTGTTTCATACAAGATGTTTCATTAAAGAGAAAGTTTGTAGTCTGATCATAGATGGAGGAAGCTGTACTAATGCTGCAAGCGAAGAGATGGTTAAGAAGCTCCAGCTCAAGACTATCCCTCATCCACGACCATATAAGCTTCAATGGTTGAATGACAGTGGAGCCCTGACCGTATCTCAGCAAGTTATGGTTTCTTTATCTATTGGAAAGTATGAAGATGAGGTTCTATGTGATGTTATTCCCATGGGTTCTAGTCATGTGTTTTGTAGGCAGGCCGTGGCAATCAGATCGTAGGGTTATACACGACGGTTATACCAACAAGCACTCATTTGAGTTCAAAGGTCGCAAGATTACTCTCCTACCTCTCACGCCTACTGAGATTTACCAAGATAAGATTCAGATGAAGCTCAAGGAGAAGGAGAAAATCGCCAACAGCCTCTACATAAACCACAGTGAATTTTCTAAACTCTTTGATCCTGAAACGACTACTTTTATGTTTGTATACAAGGAATCCCTTGTTAGTACTAACCCTTCACAGGAACTTCCTAGTGCTATGATTGAGATTTTTCAGGAATATAAGGACGTTTTTCCGGAAGAAATTCCACCAGGGCTACCTCCAATTCGCGGGATAGAGCATCAGATTGACTTGGTACCAGGATCAGCATTACCTAATAGGCCAGCCTACCGAACCAATCCTGTAGAGACTAAGGAGCTGCAGAAGCAAGTGGAAGAGCTGATGAGCAAAGGACATATCCGAGAAAGCTTGAGTCCATGTGCGGTTCCAGTTCTGTTAGTGCCAAAGAAAGATGGGTCCTGGAGGATGTGTGTAGACTGTCGAGCTATCAACAACATCACTGTGAAGTATCGGCATCCGATTCCAAGGCTAGATGATATGCTGGATGAGCTTTGTTGATCGATAATCTTCTCTAAAATAGACTTGAATAGTGGGTATCATCAGATCAGAATGAAAGAAGGGGATGAGTGGAAGACGGCATTCAAGACAAAGCAAGGACTCTACGAGTGGCTAGTTATGCTGTTTAGCCTCACCAATGCTCCCAGCACCTTCATGAGATTAATGAACCATTGATTGTGTGCTCGCTATGAGAGCCCCTTTCGGGAACCCTAAGCCCAACTCGGGATCTACTCAGACATGGCTGAGTTCGACATCATCATTGGTTTTAATAAAAGTAATGAAAACAGTAAAGAAAAGAGATAAAGAAAGCTTCTCTATTGAAGAACTCAGACTTGAACAATCTTCTACAAAAATCTCATAAAAACGGCTAAAGGAAAAGAGTTTCTGTAAAGTATGAAAAGCTCTCCCTAAGAACGACCTAAATGACATGTATTTATAGTCTCCAATACTCCATGGTCGGAGGTTGATTCTGGAATGACTTTGGGCTTCAGATAAGTGGGCTTTAAGTCGGAGGTTGAATGCCGCGGTCGGGAGTGTTGTGACCGCGGCAATTGGCTTGTTGGCCGTGGTCGGGAAGCTTCTGACCGCGGCAAAAAGCTTGTTGGCCGCAGTCGCGTGAGTTGCTGGCCGACTCCGCGTGGCTTCGGGGCTAATGGAATATCTTGAGATCTAACCGTTGGAATGTCTCGAAACCAAGTGCATTTGAAAGCTGGTTGATTCTTCTATAAGTTGTCCAATTTTGAGGGTGATCAGACGGTGAGATGGTCTTCGTCTCTCCATGAGAGTTCTGACGGTCTGCATTTATCCAAAAGAGTCTTTTTGTTCTATTTTGTGCCTCTTTATCCCAAATAACCTGAAAAGTCTTTTAAAATCCGGAAACATAGAAATCCTTTGAAAACCTTTGAAAAAGGAGTAAAAACACTTGTAAAAGATATTAAAATGATCCATAAAAATGGTCAAAATTCGGTGTTATCAACTCCCCCAGACTTAGTCTTTTGTTTGTCCTCAAACAAAACAAAGGCTAAATCTCGGCGAGAGGTTTGAAAACGCAGGAACTAAACAAAATTTCAGAGACCAAACTTCTAGACCAATATCAATCAGTATGCATCAATCGGGAATAGCCTAGAAAATTCTCACTAGCAATACCGGCATAACTAGTCCGTTAATCCATCATGCAGAAATCTATGCACTAAGATCTAACTTCCAGTCAACTAGCTCTTAACATTCATTAAAAATCTCGGTGGTTCTCATCAAAGAAAATCTAGGCAAGGCAATCTAGGCTAGGTGTAAGGAAAGATTATTTTGGGGGTATGGCTTAAAGTGTTTAAGGGTTACCTGAAGATCTGGAGGATGCAGGACATTATGCAAAACCGCAAGAGAGAGTGAAGCTGTTGGTATCCACAGTTTTCAGTCACTTTTTCTCGACATAGATTCGTGGTCTTCTTCCTCAAGTTCTCTCCAAACTCCCCCAGACTTAGATTTTTGTAAATCTTTCAAAACAATAGCTCCTTAAACGAATAGTGGTTGCTCATTGCTCCATAAATTTCGACATTCTAAGACTCATTAGACTTTTTGTTTCCCTTTCTCTTTTCACGTTTTTTTTTTTTTTTTTTTTTTTAAGGAAAGGGAACACCTTTAGATATAGAGTCTTAGAGAGCACGAATTTACCAGTTAATATCTGTCTTGTAAAGCTTTATTATTTTCTGATACTCTTCCTTCCCAATTCCATTCAGTCTCTTTTGCGAGTGACTGAAAACTGCGTCGCTCCTCTTCTCTCCGACGTTTTTGCACATATCTGCTGATATAAACTAAAGAAAGAATGCATGAGGATTGAAAACAAAGGTTTTGGGTTTAAGGTATGGTACCAGATAAAGATAAACTGGTCATCTAGGACGACAAAGAGTGGTAAAAATGATGGTAAAAGACGTCCTAGATGTGTATGTCGATGCCTGCCTAAAATCAATGATGAGAAAATTAGATATCAATATTAAGTCCAAATAAAATGAGCTAGTATATCCTGTTAGAAAGAATCTCCATGAATAGAAGTCCTCTGGTGGGAGTTCGTAGTGCAAGTACTCTAGCTATCGCCTAGTCTAGTGCTAACCACAAATGAGCTATCATGCATAGTGTAGAAGTGTGCAGGTCTAAATCATCATAGTTTTGCGTCAAATATTCCTGAAAAATACTTAATGTCGAATAGGTTACATATTAAAATTTAAAAAGTACTTGAAATATAAAAGCAAAGGCAGGAAAATAATTAGTACGGATAGACATCCTCCCCCAGACTTAAATCACACTGTCCCCAGTGTGAAAAAGTTGGTGAGAAGATGGTGAATAAAAGCAAAATAAGATAAAATAAGATAAAAGAAAAGAAAATGATGATAAAACCGTGATGGTAGTGAAGTGCTGGTGAATCACTCATCCTCTGAAGTGTTGTCTGTGAACTGGTGCTGCTCCTGTAAAAAGGTGACAACGCGCTCAAAGCGTCGTCCCTGACTCTCAACTCTGCGCTCCAGATCGGAATGAGTGTGTGATGATGTGGATGATGAGGCGTAGCCGGTCGGAATGGATGGCTGAAAATGAGTACGGGCCGCAGCTGCATCACGCCTCGCCTTGGCCACTATGTACTGGCCAATGGTGAATGGTAATCTAGGTACGGATGGCAGAAAATCATCGGATTCTGGAGTCCATCGAGGGCGTCCTCCGTTGCTATCTCGGGATAGATGATGAAGGTAAGCGGACTCGGTGCTCCTCAGTGCCAGTGCAATACTTGTAACCAAACCTGTCTGGATCGAAAGCGGCACGAGAGATAGTGTGATCGCGAGAGAGATAAAGTAGATCATACCAGACATGGGGAAGTGGATCATCAGATGAGAAATCGAATCCTACAGCCTGTAGTATCGCTGTAATAGCACTCCCGAAAGCTGGAGTAGCATCATCGCAACCATGTAAATCATGCTTCACCTTTACCATATTCTGCGATATGATCCAGGCAAAGCAGGCAAGTCGTGGATCATCCATAAACGGAATCTGAAGTGTAATGAGCTCAGTCTTCAAGACACCTCCCATGTTGGCTCTAGAGAAGATCGTGTGTGCTAAAAGTTTGTGCACAACTCTCACTGCTGGGTGGCTAAGAAGGGCTGACTTAGATCTCCCACTATCATAGGCTCCATGACCCATCTCTCTCCACAGGTTAAGATCAGGTTCATCTTCAAGGTAAATGCCATCAGTGTATGGAAGCTTAAGAGCTTCACAAACCTCGGAAATGGTGAGAGAATAAGGCTGTCCGCGGATAGAGAATGACAAGATGCCATCTGATGCTCTGAGGTTCCTCCTCTTCGTGTGGTGGAGTGTAACGGTCGCTAAAAGCTCACGGAATAGCTCAGGATAAGTCGGAAGGTTCAGCTCCAAGTAGGGTCTCAGCTTAAGTGCATCGATGTACCAGATCACATCCTCTCTGATTCCAAGCATCTCGAGTGTATGATAATCAATGCAAGGCGTGGGTTTGATGTTCAGCTTCTTGAAACGCCTTGCATAGTCCACTCTCGGGTTCGTCTCCCTCCCAATGTATCGAATTTATTGAGGCTCGGGAGGTGCTCGTGTTTCTCTTGAGTGCTGGAGCAATCTCATCACATAGCTTCTTCTTCTCGGTCTGGCTTGGTTCAGCATGTACTCTCCTAGAGTATCATCGTCGGGAATGTCATCGGAGCTGCCACCAGTTCGACGGCTCCTTCGGGATCTGGTTTCATCCATTTTCTGCAAAATGAAATGATTCTTGGAAAAAGAGTGAATTTGGGTGCTAATTTTAACACATTAAGATCTGTTATACTAATACTAGAATAAAGAGATTAATTAAAATTATTAGCAAACAGAATTGATATTAAATCAGAGAAATCAAGTAGTTCGTGACTAAATTCGGATTTTTGATGTTCTCAACATAGAAATCTTCTAAAAATCGGTTTTTATGAGCAATTTCCATGTGAATTCTAAAGATTACCAAATACTAATCACAAATCACACAAGACTAAATCAAATTCATCAATTTTGCTGTACCAAATTCGATTTTTATGAAGCATGTAGAATCCAAATTTCAAAAATCTCAATTCCTCTTAAGTTAGGTGCTAAAATCGATTTTTAGATAACCTAAATGGATAATCTATCATTCTTAAGCTATTTCCACCATCAATAGACCAAGATTCTGGGTTTTTAAAAAAAACCCTAAGTTCAAAATCGAGTAAGAATGGTGAGTTTGAGGTTCATACATTGCTGGAAAGAGAGAATTGATGGCAGAATTGAAATCAGCTTTGAAAAAGAGTGAGGTTTGAGCCAAAAAAAAACTTAAGAATTGAAAAATGTGTTCTTTCTCCTAAATCTCTAAGTCTTTTGGAAGAGAAGAGAAGAAAGAGTTTTGATCCAAAAAGTTTGTTTCTTTTCTTTAAAAAGCGTTTTTGAAGCAAAAACGGAAAATTTCTGGAAATTTTTAAGTTTACGGGAACTTACCTTTTCTTGTTTGCACATTAGGAAAGTTTAAAACTTACGGAGAATCTTTTCGGGTTTTACCGGGAACATTTCGGGAAATCCCGGGAATCACCAGGCAGAACCGGGAAACGGCAGAAATCCGCGGAACCATCTCAACGACCAACGGCCGCGGTCAGGAGACGCGCGACCGTGGTGGCTGAGGGCTCGGCCGCGGTCACATATCCGGCGCCGCGGTCGATGCACTCTTGGTCGCGGTCAGGTCTGTTGCGACCGCGGGTCTTCCTCCTGCGGCCTATTGTCCAATCTTCTCGTCTTTGCCGGGCCGAGCAGCTAAAGACCTACCTTTTTCTTATTGGTTTTTCTAATTTTCTGATTTTTTTTTATGTTTTTTTGTGTTTTATAAAATACCTAATACTTAAAAAGAAAAAGAAAGCATAAACTCTAAAAGGGAAAAGAAAATTAAAAGAAAGAGTACCTAAATGGGTTGCCCCCCATTAAGCGCTTTTGTTTTAAGTCGTTTCGCTCGACGTAAGCATGAGGAATCAGGCTGATTTGAATGGCACTCCACTTGATGTGCCTTTATCACTTCCGGTTAGTGGCGGTTTTACTTCTTCTCCTTGAAGAGAAGTTTTCTTACCTTTAATCTTCTTTCGGACTTTAATGTTGTTCAGAACCCTTTTTGTGTTTTCGATCAGATCCTGGATCTGGTCCTCACTAGTTTCTGTTGCGTCCGGTGGAATGATGATCTTGATCTTTGCAAAAGCTTTCGGCTTCTCCTTTTCTTTCTCTTTTGGCCTATTTCCTTTGCTTGGAAATTCATCTAAGATAGTAGGATAGTACCTTTTTCTGTCCACATTGAGGAAAACAGCATGCCAGTTTGCGTGATCGATAATTGCTCTTACTGTAGCTAGGAATGGTCTCCCGAAAATGAGTGGCCTCTCCTTGTCTTTATCCATCTCCAAGACTTGGAAATCTGCTGGAACAATCTTATCTCCCAGTAGAACTTGTAGATCATGAATCGCCCCTTCAGTATCTTTTTGAGATGAATCTCCAAAAATAACCTTAACCGTCGATGTCCTTAAGGTTTTTATGCCCAATTTTTTGGCAAATGCCTTAGACATGATGTTGACATTGGCTCCGGAATCGCACAAGCAGTCTGTAAACTTGATTCCTGAAATGAAACATTGGAAAACAAAACGTCCCGGATCATCGGCTTTGGTAAGCCTTTGAAACGGTGATCGTTCGGGTACCTTAAACGGTGGCTGCTTGGGATCGATATCCTTGTACAGTGGTACAAAGATCGGGGTTTCTTCTTTCTTTCCATCGGTTCCGGACTCTTCTTCGGGCAATGTGGTTATGGCGTTGCAAAACTGCTTAGGGTTATCTTCAACTCTTCCTAGAAGAACTCCACTTTGCCTCTTCATAGAGTCGGCTGTTTGGGCAACCTGCACATCTAACTTTTTTACGTGCGAAGATAAAGATTCAAACTTACCATTCAGATCATTGTACATGCAGTCCACTTTCACGTTCACGTCTTTAGATGCTTTTTCGTTCGTCATAACGAGTTGTTGGATTGACTGTTCAAGTCTACCAATTTGTGAAGCTAGCTGGTTCGTCGTGACTCCCTGCTGTTGTACGAATTGATTGTTAAAACCCGTACCTTGGTAGTTATATGGCTGTCGCGGTTGGTATGGTACTATTCCTCCAAAGTTTCCACCTTGAAACTTGTTTAGGAAGGATTTCTGCTGAGGTGGGTAGTACTGATCTTGAGGATTCTCCACATTTGGATTGCGGTAAGAGAGATTGTTGTAATTTGCATTCCGGAAGTTGTTGTTGAAGTTGTTATTGGAGCGATTTTTGTATGGCACCAGTGCTCCTACATAGTTCACATCTTCTTCTTGAAATGCTTGATTAATGTGATCGATATCACTAGGTCCTTCCTCTTCTGCGCCATTGTTGGTTTCACAAGCATGGATCGGGCGATTGTTGCTCCTC
Source organism: Eutrema salsugineum (assembly GCF_000478725.1). Taxonomy (NCBI): domain Eukaryota; kingdom Viridiplantae; phylum Streptophyta; class Magnoliopsida; order Brassicales; family Brassicaceae; genus Eutrema; species Eutrema salsugineum. The sequence goes on from NW_006256829.1 coordinate 17,658,309, forward strand.
AGAAGCTGGCTCACCATGTTCTTCAACTCGGTTATCTCCTTGTTGTCTGTTCCGGCTTGCTTCATCGATCGATCATATTCAGGACAATCATTGCTATTGGCTTGAGCCAAATTTTCGATGAGGGCTCTTCCTTGAGTTATCGTCTTTTGCCCAAAATCTCCATTGCTAGCTGTATCAAGTGAAAGTTTGTATTTTGGTTGCAAACCTCGATAAAATGTGCTCAGCAGGCTTGATCCATGAAATCGATGATGAGGGCAATCACGTTCATACTCCTTAAAACGTTCCCAAGCTTCATAGAAAGATTCAGTTGGTCCTTGTTGAAAGGTTGAGATCTTCGTTCTCAGATTGTTCGACCTCGACTTAGTGTAGAAGTGGTTCAAGAAAGCAGTTCTACATTCTTCCCAATTAGTAATCGATCCTGCAGGCAAAAACTTCAACCAAAGGTGAGCTTTATCTGCTAATGAAAAAGGGAACAACTTACACTTTAAATAGTCAGGTGGAACTTGGTTTGTTCTCATCATGCTGCAAATTTCTTCAAAAAGCTCGATATGGTCCATTGGGTGCTCAGAAGGAACTCCATGGAACTGGTTTTGCTTCACCAATGAGATGATTTGAGGCTTGACTTCAAACTCATTCCGGTTTGGAAATGGTACTTGAATCGCAGATCGATTCTGAAAATTTTGAGTAGGTGCATCAAAGTCAGCTATGCGATGGTTTCTGGCTTGTCTTCGGTGTTGATTTGCTGGCGGAATGGGGCGGTGAACGCGTTCATTCGGCTGCATTGCTGGGTGGTCACCATCGGCTACATTGATGGGTGGATCAAGGTCTTCGCGTCCTTCTCTCTCTCGGTTCCGGTGGTTTCTTGGAAGAACCTCATCCTCCTCTCCATCTTGTCGAGCATGATCACCTTCTATGCGATCATTCTCTTCGTTTTCTCCATGTTCGGACCCTTCTTGGTCCATATTTAAATTTCGATTAATAGGATCTCCAGGCTGGTCGTCGTTGGCCATTCCTTGCGTTCGTCTAAGTCTTCGAAGTTCTCTTTCGTGTCTGTCTATCTCGTCTAGAATTGAAATGTCTCCTGCAGGTCTACGCCTGGTATTCATGCAATTCAGAGAAAGACCAAAGAAGGGAAAGATAGTTCAGAAAAACTTTAAGAAAGAACTAGAGATCGGGTGTCTAGAACAGAAGTTAAAACAAGAAAAATAGCAAAAGGCAGCGAAACAAATCCCCGGCAACGGCGCCAAAAACTTGATTGCGTGCTCGCTACGTGAGGGAACAAGTTTTACCCTTAACAAAACAAATGAAAGCCGCAAGTGCACAGCCAATCAGTTGTAGTATTTAGGGATCGAATCCACAGAGATTTGTGTGCCTGGTATTCTTCTACGGTTTTTAACTTTATGTCTAGACTAAATTGGTTTTAAAGGTTGGTTGTTTTTCTCGAATTAAACTAAGGCAAAAGAAAGTAAATAAATCTATCCTAAAAAGCAAGTAAAGAAATCGAATGAAAGGCAATAGAACAAGTAAAATATCGAATGAAAGACTAATAAGGCAAGTAAATATCGAATGAAAGGTAAATAAAGCAAGTAATTAACGAACTAAGGAAATTGAAATGCAGGTCTAAGAAAAGCAAGTAAAAATCGATGGAATTGTAAACTATGGCTAAAAACGCTGAGCTTTTGGGAACTCTAAGGGATCATAATCGGTTTTAACACTAAGGTAGATAGATTGAGATTGACGGATAACAATATATGGGTTCTAGAGCTAGAGTACGGCGGTATGACTACGTCACTGTTGTGATCATAACCAACTGTTTCTCGCAACCCTGACCAGTAGGTTTCCACTCTGGCCCTGGAAGGGAGAGAACGCAAGAGCTGCACAAGACTCGTCAATACTCACGATCTCGCCGCAGGTAGGTTTCCACTCCTACGGAAAAATTGCCTGTTTCATTCTAGGGCTGATACTTAATGAAAATTTTCGCAACACTAACTATCTAGATCATATACCAGGTGATCAATCAAGCATACATGCAATAAGAACAAGAATAAACAGAGAACAGGTCGAAATCCCAGATCTATAAACCTAGATGTCTTAATCGATTATGAGAGCCCCTTTCGGAAACCCAAAGCCCAACTCGGGATCTACTCAGACATGGCTGAGTTTGACATCATCATTGGTTTTAATAAAAGTAATGAAAAACAGTAAAGAAAAGAGATAAAGAAAGCTTCTCTATTGAAGAACTCGGACTTGAACAATCTTCTACAAAAATCTCATAAAAACGGCTAAAGGAAAAGGGTTTCTGTAAAGTATGAAAAGCTCTCCCTAAAAACGACCTAAATGACATGTATTTATAGTCTCCAATACTCCATGGTCTCTAGGGTTCCGGATTTGAGGCTGGGAATGACTTTGGGCTTCAGATAAGTGGGCTTTAAGTCGGAGGTTGAATGCCGCAGTCGGGAGTGTTGTGACCGCGGCAATTGGCTTGTTGGCCGCGGTCGGGAAGCTTCTGACCGCGGCAAATAGCTTGTTGGCCGCGGTCGCGTGAGTTGCTGGCCGACTCCGCGTGGCTTCGGGGCTAATGGAATATCTTGAGATCCAACCGTTGGAATATCTCCAAACCAAGTGCATTTGAAAGCTGGTTGATTCTTCTATAAGTTGTCCAATTTTGAGGGTGATCAGACGGTGAGAAAGTCTTCGTCTCTCCATGAGAGTTCTGACGGTCTGCATTTATCCAAAAGAGTCTTTTTGTTCCATTTTGTGCCTCTTTATCCCAAATTACCTGAAAAGTCTTTTAAAATCCGGAAACATAGAAATCCTTTGAAAACCTTTGAAAACGGAGTAAAAACACCTGTAAAAGATATTAAAATGATCCATAAAAATGGTCAAAATTCGGTGTTATCAACCATGCCCTGAGACCATTCATTGGCGTGTTTGTAGTGGTTTATTTTGACGATATCCTCATCTACAGTAAAGGTTTGGAAGAACATCTAGATCACATCAGATCGGTTCTTGATGTTCTTCGCTCTCAATCTCTCTTTGCCAATTTATCTAAATGTTCATTCTGCACTAACGAAATTGTTTTCTTAGGCTTTGTAGTAAGTGCAGGAGGAGTTAAAGTAGATGAAGAGAAGATAAAGGCTATCAAGGAGTGGCCAACCCCTAACAATATTGGAGAAGTCCGAAGTTTCCATGGTTTAGCAGGATTCTACAGGCGTTTTGTTCGTGATTTCAGCTCCATAGCCGCGCCCTTAACAGAAGTAATCAAGAAAGACGTGGGGTTCAAGTGGGGAGAGGCACAAGAACAGGCTTTTACAGCCCTTAAAGAGAAGCTTATCAATTCGGCCTTACTAGTACTTCCTGATTTTACTAAGACTTTTGAGATTGAATGCGATGCGTCTGGTGTAGGTATTGGAGCAGTTCTTATGCAGGATAAGAAGCCCGTCGCTTACTTCAGCGAAAAGTTAGGAGGATCAACGCTGAATTATCCCATGTATGATAAGGAGTTATACGCATTGGTTCGAGCTCTCCAGACGTGGCAGCATTACTTATGGCCTAAAGAATTCGTCATTCATACCGATCACGAGTCTTTGAAGCACCTCAAGGGTCAGCAGAAGCTTAACAAAAGACATGGGCGATGGATGGAGTTCATTGAGACATTCCCCTACATCGTTAAGTACAAAAAAGGTAAAGATAATGTGGTTGCAGACGCATTATCCCGGAGGTACACTATTATTTCTACCTTAATGTCAAAGTTGATCGGATTTGAGCATATTATAGATCTTTATAAATCTGATACTGACTTTTCTGAGAGCTATGCCAAATGTCATAAGTTTGCCTGTGAGAAATTTTATAGACAGGATGGATACTTGTTCTTCAGTAACCGATTGTGCATACCACGAGGATCCATCCGAGAGCTATTGGTACGAGAAGCTCATGGAGGTGGATTAGCTGGACATTTCGGTGTAACAAAGACACTTCTTGGATTACAAGAGCACTTCTATTGGCCAAACATGAAGAAAGACGTTGAGAAGGTCTGTTCTAGATGTGCTGTGTGTAAGATGGCTAAGAGTAAAGTTCAACCTCACGGTTTGTATACTCCTTTGCCTATTCCTTCTCAACATTGGACCAATATCTCTATGGATTTTGTAGTTGGCTTACCTCGAACCAGAAATGGTAGAGATTGTATTTTTGTAGTTGTTGACAGGTTTAGCAAGATGGCTCACTTCATCGCTAGCCACAAGACAGATGATGCCGTGAATGTAGCTAACTTGTTTTTCAGGGAAGTCGTAAGACTGCATGGAATGCCACAGGTTATCGTTTCAGATCGAGACATGAAGTTCTTAAGACATTTTTGGTGAACGCTTTGGGCTAAGCTAGGAACCAAGCTCTCATTTTCAACTACATGTCATCCTCTGACTGATGGACAGACCGAGGTGGTGAATAGAACGTTGTCCACACTTTTAAGGACTTTGTTGAAAAGTAACCTTAAGACATGGGAAGAGTGTCTGCCTCATGTCGAGTTTGCTTACAATCACGCTAAGCATTCCGCTACTCTCTTTTCTCCTTTTGAAATTGTATATGGGTTTAATCCACAATCACCTCTAGACTTGATCCCTTTGCCTTTAAGTGGAAAATGCAGTTTGAATGGCAAGGAGAAAGCTGAACAGGTCCGAAGAATACATGCTAAGGCTAAGGAGAACATCGAGAAGAAGACAAAGCAGTATGAGAAGCATGCCAACAAAGGACGAAAGGAGCTGATTTTTGAAGAAGGAGATCTGGTGTGGATCCATCTGAGGAAGGAGCGATTTCCAGCTGAACGAAAGAACAAGCTAATGCCTAGAGTTGATGGACCATTCGCGGTCATCAAAAGAATCAACAACAACGCCTATCAGATTGATCTTCAAGGTAAGTATGACGTTTCTGATGCTTTCAATGTTTCTGAATTGCTCCCTTATGTTGCAGATTTAGATTTGAGGACAAATCCTTTTCAAGAGGGAGAGGATGATATGATCGTGACAAGCTCAGCGAAGGAGGAACCAGAGATAGTTGGAAAGATCACTCGTTCCAGAGCTAGGGAGATGGCTAAGGAGGCTCACGCTCTCATTGCCGCAGAGGACAGCGATCAACTGGAGGCTGAAGCTCACATCTTCAACATCTCTATCTTGAAGAACGAAGAACCCGGTAACAATGACTAGGTAACTTAGGTGATGATTCTGTACTCTTTTCCTTGGTGAGGATTTTGGAAGGAAGGAGGTTCTTCTCCAAGGTTTTTAACGAGGGAGAAATCATTGCTACGTCGAGTTACTTAGAAGTTGTTGCTAATGGGTAATAATGTGCCAAGTCACAATGACTTTTGCACTAGTAGTTTTAGGTGCACCACTTAGGTTCTTTTGGGAAGGGACGCCTCGCTGTTTTATTTTTAAATCAAACTTCCTGTTGTTTTTATTTCAAACTCCATGTAGTTTTGTTTCTTTAGGGCTGCGATTTCTCTAAGTCTATATAACTTGAGAATCGCCTAAGTCATAAGGCAGTGAAGAATTTTTAGCAAAAACCTTATTGTGTTCCGCTCATTGATTTCTGAGACAAGAAAACTCTGAAATTCGAATCTCTTAAAACTAATCTGTTTACATGAGATTCTTCTATCTCCCAATCTTGATACCCTCTCCTTGTTTGAGAATCGATCATCACACTAATCTCGCGACCCCATCGACTCGATCATCGAACCTCAAGCCACCATCTCCCTTCATCGATCCGATCATCATATCACCAACACGACACCAACGAAACCTCGTCGCGCCACCATCGCTGCTCCCCTAGAATCATTATCATCGCATCTGTTCCTCCAAATCATGATCTCGCTTCGGATGTTGCCTTTCCTTCGGAGTTGATCACCTAGGATCATATCAGTAACTCTGGAGTAATACCGCGATAGAAGATACCCAGCAGGTATTCCTCGGTATATCCATGGTGTGGACAATTTCTTTGGTATTCCCTAAATCTTCATCTTCTTTTTTTTTAAAAGTTCTTATCTTGTTTCTTAAGAGATTTGAATGATTTCTAGTGTAAAAACGATTTAGAAAAGCTGTCCTACACGCTGCTCACGTTTTTAGTGAAGCAGGTGGCAAAGATTTTAGCCATTTTCTGGCATTGTCTCTCAAAGAGAATGGGAAAAGACTACACTTGTGGTAATCCCCATTTGCTGTAATGGTTGCACATAATTCTTCGAACGTCTCAATATGGTCAATCGGGTGTTCGGAATTGTAACCATGGAATTGATTTTGTTGAACTAAATGGATATAGGGTACCTTAATTTTGGTTTTTCCATCCTCTGGTAAGGCTGGTTGAATAGCTCTTCGATCTCCCAAGAATTTCTCGAGTGAATCGAAACTTCTAATCAGTTCATCATCATCTTCATGCTTTGTCGATCCGATTAGCTCTTTGTCATCATAAATCGGTTCTTCAAACTCATCATTAGTCAGGTCATCATCGCTTGGATCACCATCCACACGATATGGTGGATCACCAAGAGTCCCGGGAACATGTTCCCGGTCTCTCATTGCAGAGAAACCTGAAAAATTCAAAACAAAAAGTAAAAGTAAACAATTGTTCTAATGAATTTAAGTTGGGATTCGCAACGATCAAAGTCCCTAGCAACGGGGCAAAAAACTTGAATGCGAGCAAAATCGGGGTGGTTGTTTTCGTTTTACTAAGCTTTAGGTTTTAAATTTATAACCCCTAAATGTCTGCAAATGCACAGATGTGCGCTGTAGTACTTAGGGTATCGATCCACAGAGACTTAGTTGTTTCAGTACGAATTCACGGCAATGCTTAAATCAGACTAGAACTAAACAGGTTTTGGTTTTGGTTTTGGGTTTTTGTTGTCACTAAATCTAAACTAGAAAGTAAAGCAAGTAAAAGCAATTGAAAAATGAAAGCAAATAAAAGCAAGTAATAAGCGATTAAACAAGAGCGAATAGAAGCTAGTATTAAGCGAATGAAAAGCAAATAGAATTGAAGGTTGTAAGCGATTAAAGACAAACGTTGGGGCTCAAGGGTTTTTGCAGGGATTCATGGACTAAGCTATGTCGATTTTAAACAAGTGATAAAGGTAATCAACTACGTATGTTCTAGACCTCGAGGCACAGATGTATGAATAGCCTACTTTCGCAGCACTAAACAACTATCTCTCGCAACCCTAATCAGTAGGTTTCCACTCTGATTCTGGAAGGGAGAAGATGCTATAGCAGAACAAGACTCATCAACATTCACAACTCAACTACAGGTAGGTTTCCACTCCTATAAAATCATTGCTCGTTTCACCCTAGTTCAGACAATCAATGAAAGCTTTCGCAACATATCATATCAGATCGGCTTCTAAGTGGCCAGCAAAGAATCACGCAGTAAGATTAAAGGCAAACGAAGAACATCTAGAAGATTATAAATCCTAAATCTATCGATTCATAAGCAAAGACACATGAAATTCCCTTTGAAAAATCCCTTTAAACCCAACTGGTAACTACTCAAACATATTGTAACAAAGCAGCATAAACGAAATTGAAAGTGCAGGAAATTAAAGAAAAGAAGGAAGAAAAACGAAGAACGGAGAAGCAGATGGAGGCGCGATGTCTTCCTCCAGCGGCGGCTCCTCCTTCAAGGGCGGCGGCCTCCTAGGGTTTGTAAAGCACACCCACGAACTCTCTCTCTCTCTCTATCTAAATTTTCGGTCTCTATTGGTCTCCTCTCTTTAGAATGACCTAAAGAGAGTATTTATAGCTTCTAAGGTGGTTCTGGACACTTAGGGAAAACAGGTGTTGGCCGCGGTCCCGGCTCGTGGCTCTCTTCCGGAACTGCATTTTCTATCATTCTTGCATCGGGATTATCTGAAGATCTAACCGTTGGATTGTCTCCAAACCAAGTGCATTGGAAAGCTGGTTGGATCATCTATGTTGTCTCAAATGTTTGGGGTGATCAGACGGTGATAAGGTCTTCATCGCTTGTCATATGTCTGACGGTCTGCATTTATCCAAAATTGCTCATTTGTTCCAAATTGCATATCTTTTGCCCAAGTTTCCTGAAAAGTCTTTTGAAACTCTAAAACATTGAAAACAATTTAAAAACATTGAAAACAGATTTAAAACACCTGCATAAGACATTATTATGATCCACAAAAGTGGTCAAAATACGGTGTTATCTGTAGACAATTTTCTATTACTACTTCAGTTTGGCCATTGGTCTGAGGGTAATAAGTAGTAGACAATGTCTCTATGGATTTTTTATTGGCTTGCCTAGTACTAATACTGGAAAGGACTCTATCTTTTTGTTGGTAGATAGGTTTAACAAGATGGCTCACGTCATTACTTGCTTAAAATAGATGATGCATTATATGTTGCTGAACTATTGTTTAAGGAGATTGTTAGATTGCATGGATTGCCAAGAACCATAGTTTATGATAGGGATATCATGTTCCTTGGCTACTTTTGCAAACAAGATCTCATTCCAGGGATGAGTTAGAACGGGTAAAGGTGTATACAAACCGTAGAGTTGCACTTTGGACTTGTATTGCTTGCCACACACCTTCCAGAGATTCTCTCGACATTTCTATTCATATGTGGCCAATAGAAATGATTCTGCATCACCTTAAGAGTCTTGGCCACGCCAAAATGTCCCATTAATCTTCCTACATGGGCTTCTATAACAAAAAAAAACTCGAAGAGGACAAATAGGCATACACAAAACGAAGAGAACAATTAGGCATACACAAACGATTGTCATAAAATAGAAATTCATCATGCCTATAGTCGTGTCCTAAAGAAAACTTCTCACAAGCTTTGCAAATCTCTCCAAACTCGACATCTGTCTCATACATTTGCTTAAGCTGCTCAAATCCTAGCAACTTAGCGTATAAAGTAGAGAGTAGAACATACCTTCACGACAAAGCATCTGCAACAATGTTTTCCTTACCTTGCTTGTACCTGATGACATAAAGAAAGGTTTCTATGAACTCTACCCACCGAGCATGCTTCTTGTTGAGCTTTTTTTGTTCTTTCAAATATTTGAATGATTTGTGGTATGTGTGAATCACAAACTCCTTGGGCCACAAGTAATGTTGTCAAGTTTCCAAAGCTCGAAACAAAGCATATAGTTCTTTGTCATAAGTTGGATAGTTCAGTGTTGCTCCTCCAAGCTTCTCGCTGAAATAAGCTATGGGCTTCCTTTCCTGTATCAAAACAGCTCCAATACCTACACCAGTGCATCTCGCTCAATTTCAAAAGTTTTAAGAAAGTTTGGCAATGTCAAAAGTGGTGCATTAGTAAGCTTCTCTTTTAAAGTTTTGAAAACCTCTTTGTGCGCATATGTCCACTTGAATCCCACATTCTTTTTTATCACTTCAGTAAGCAGCGCTGCTATGGTGCTGAAGTCCTTCACAAAACTTCTATAGAAGCCGCCAAGGCCATGGAAACTTCTTACTTCACTGATGGTCTTTGGACTCGGCCATTCCCTGATTGCATTAACCTTTTCTTCATCAACTTTAATACTGTCTGCACTCATAACAAAACCTAAAAAGACAAGGTTATCTGTCCAAAAAGTACATTTCTTCAGATTGGCATAAAGTTTCTGTTTCCTAAGAATGCTCAGAACCGCTTTCAAATGTTCAACATGCTCAACTAAGTTCTTGTCGTAAACTAAGATATCATCAAAGTAAACTACAAAAAAAACTCCAATAAAAGCTCTTAGAACATGGTTCATCAGTCTCATGAAAGTGCTAGGTGCGTTTGTCAGCCCAAATGGCATAACTAACCATTCATACAACCCATGCTTGGTTTTAAAGGCTGTTTTCCATTCATCCCCTTATTTTATCCTAATTTGGTGATAACCGCTTTTGAGATCTATCTTAGAAAAGACACTAGACTCATATAACTCATCAAGCATGTCATCTAACCTAGGAATAGGGTGGCGATACTTTACTGTGATGTTGTTGATTGCTCTACAATCAACACACATGCGCCAGCTACCATCTTTCTTTGGCACAAGCAGAATCGGTATAGCACAAGGGCTCATACTTTCACAGATGTATCCTTTCTCCATGAGATCGTTAACCTGTTTTGGAACTCCTTAGTTTCCACATGATTTTTCCTATAAGCCGGTCGATTTGGAAGTGAAGCTCCAGGGACAAAATTGATTTGATGTTCTATTCCTCGAATTGGTGGTAGTCCTTGCGGATTTTCTATTGGAAAAACAACTTTGAAATTCTGCAAAAGAGAATTCATTTCACTCGGTAGCACCGGTATCAGGTTAGTCAAACTCATAAGAGTTTCCTTGTAGACAAAAAGTAGCAAGGGTTGTTTAGAAAACAAAGCCTGCTTAATCTCTCCTGATCTCACAAAGAAGTTGGAATGCCTCTCGAGTTGCTCTCAAAGACCTTTACCTGGATTTTCTCACACTCTAACTCTCTTCTTTGGTGTTTTTAGTGTTTGGGGGTTCACTCGAAGCATTGAAGTTCTTTTGTACAAGTGGCATTTGATCCTGATGCACTTCTTGTAGAGTTAAGGGAACCAATGTGATTCTTTTCCCTTGGAACTTGAAAGAATTCTTATTAGTGTAGCCATCATGAGTCACCCTTCGGTCAAACTGCCACGTTCTTCCTAACAAGATTTTATCGACCTCCATTGGTAAGACATCACACCATACTTCGTCCTCATGCTATCCAATAGATATCGGAACCACAACCTGTTTAGTGACCTTCATGTTCCTCTGGTTATTCAGCCACTGAAGTTTATACGGCCTTGGGTGCTTCTTTGTTTCTAACTTAAGCTTTTCCACTAAGGTTATACTGGCCACATTAGTACAGCTTCCTCCATCTATAATCAGACTGCGCACTTTTTCTTTCACCAAGCACCTTGTGTGGAACAAGTTCTCTCACTGTGCTTCCTCCTAAGATTTGTCTTGCATAGTTAACTCTTTTCGTGTAACCAACAAATCTCCTCCTGCTGCGTAGACTTCATTCTCCTTTAGAGATGGTGTTGAGTCAGAAATTTCACTTTCCTCTTCGGTTTCTGCCTCACCATTGTCACGCAGTATCATAGCTCTCTGATTAGGGCGCTCGTTTGCATAACGTATGATGTCGTGACATTTGAAACATAGAATGTCCCTATTCCTTGTGTTAGAGCTTTCAGATTTTCCCTTTGAATCTTGTCCAGCAACAAATGGTTTATTTTCCACTCTTGAATCTGTCCTTGGTTTAAAGCTCGGCTTCTCATTCTTGTAATAGTTGAGTTTTGAACTAGAATGGATTGGCTGGCGTGTTGTTCTCTTCATTTTGAGCTGTTGTTCTATCAGAATTTCTTTGTGCAGCATCTCTTCTAGGTCCTCATAAGTCTGCAATTCCATTTGATCCTGAATATCTCGGCTAAGCCCACTCAGAAACCTTGCCATGGTTGCATCTCTTTCCTCTTCAATGTCGAATTTGATCATAAGTGACTCCATCTCTTGGAAATAGTCCTTCACGCTCTTGTTTCCTTGTGTAAAACGTCTCAGCCTTTGATGCAACTCACAGTTATAGTGAATTGGAACAAATCTCTTTCTCATATAACCGCTTTCATCTCATCCCAAGTATCTACGGCTCAGTCTCTGTGGCATCTCCGACTGGTGACAAACTGATCCCACCAGTTAATCGCATAATCATAAAACTCGGTGGCAGCCAATTGCACCTACTTATGTTTAGGATATCCTTGGCACTAGAAGACAAACTCAATCTTCTTTTTCCATTCTAGGTAAGCATCGGGATCATTCTTACCATAGAATGGCGGTATCTTCAACTTAAGACCCCTCTAGTCATCATCGTTCCGTTCTCTGCCCTCTCTAACTCGTTTCAGCCTTCTCTGATTGTCACTAGATGAGCGACCTCCACTGTTGTAATAATCAACTTCATCAGCCCCTCCGATTATAGGTTCATTTCTTCTTTGCCTGGGAGGATCTTCTGATGGCTGTCTTGGTTGCACTCCTTCAACATGGTCCAAGTGTTGATGAATTATTTCCAATTCTACTCGCATCAGCCGAGTCATCTCACCCATAAGAGCCTGAATTTGTAGATTGGGAACAGCAGATTGTTGTTGTTGTTATTCATACCTCGGGATTGTTACGATTTACTTCATTAGACATGGTTTTCTACAAAATTGAGCAAACGATTAGTAGAAAATGATCTCACAAGTGTTTCCCTCAATGATTTCTCTCAAGTGTTTCTCTCAGTTCTCAAAATGTTCTCATGCAAGTGTTTTTCAAGAGTTCTTATAGAACTAGCAATATATTTGATGCGTAGACTCCAAGTGTCAAAGGCAAGAGATCTAAAACAGATAGAAAGAAAAGAGAACTCTTCAGAATCAACCAGATTTGTCATTTTTTTAATCGATCTTTTTTTTTAACTCTGGTGATAATGATACAGATAGAAAGATAGATAAGAAGGTAAAAAGTTGGGATGAAGAGAAGATGAACAGATAGATGAAATGATGGATAAATATTACTGGATTCTTTGAGTGTGCTCTGATACCACTTGATATGATTTTCCCACGAATCAGCACCTAAAGGATAATGGTAATAAGATAATCCTTGAAACTCATGGCTTGCGGAAAAGGATGTTAGAGTATATGAAACTCTAAGCCCCAAAATCGACTTGTAAACGATCCGAAGAAGAACAAGGTGATGGAACGTTGATCAGTTGAATCTGCAAAGCCAGATGATAATGTATATGAAACCTTATGCCCTAGACTCGACTTAGAACTTTTTAAAGATCTTTGCAAGTGAATGGCTGCGTCAAGTGAGATGGAATCACCTGATTAACCTAATATCTCTCGAAGTAACCCAACAAGAGAAAGAAGTTCACAAAGAAGTAAAGAGAATAACACTCTCTGAAATAAAGTTTGAGAAAAGATACGTTAATGATCAAGTGATGATCTTACATTGTTTATAAAGAACTCGGAAATAAAGATTTAGACTTCTCGAAAACAAAGAGAAAATAAATGACAAGTTTGAATGACTTTTCAAGTCTCATTCTGCATGACTCTTGAACTCGCTATCTCTTGCTAGGCAGAATGGGCTCGAAAATGCTAAAAAATGGGCTAAGGATGTGAACAAATACCTCATTAAAAACATTGGCTGGAAATCCCATTGGGTTAAAACCAACCTAAAGGAAAAAAGAGTATATCGGGCTACATCTCCATTTGTTAGATATCTTCGACTTGAATTGATACCAAAGTGTTTTGAACATCTTTCCTTTGGATCAAGTCGTCATGTTGGCTCCATAGATGAGTAAGTAACCCGCCAACAGCGTCTCTAAGTATTTTTGTCTTGGATCGGGTCATAGGACCAGTCAGCACAAGCAATGGTTCCTCAGCTACAAGCTCTTCTTCTTGCTCCATGTCCATGATCACATCAATGAGGTATAATTGAACCACTTAATATGAGGAATGTTTGATTTGCACAGAGTTATTTATTACAAGAATGACCCAAAAAAATAATTCTTGATATTTTTTTTAATGTGTTACTTTGATAGTTTGACTACACTTTAAAAGAATAAATAAAAAACTTATGAATCAAAGTGAAAGACGGTTCTTCTACGACGTAGTATGAACTGCTTATTTTCTGAAGATTGTGTCCTTAACCAAGGTTCAAATTACACATAATTATCTCATATTAAAATAGAATCTGAACTGGTTTAAACTTTCTCTTGTTACATAATATTCAATCTAAAAAATAAGGGTTGTTGTAATTAGATGGGGAGAGAGAGAATGAGACATCCATTATACCAGTTAGAGCTTGAACAAAATATACTAGATTTCGAGAATTCCTTTCAGCGAGACGTAGGTGGCGGTTTTCTCTGAACTCGTTAAACTCTCGATCTTTGTTTTACTTTCTTGCTTTTCTTAACTTCGAATAAAAGATTAAATTCACACATTTTCCGTAATTTCCATTCATATCATTATTGTGGTAAAATGATAAATCCAAATTGTTATATACATATTTTCTTTAAGAAAATACATTTTTCAATGAAATTCTGTTTAGCTGCTCCACTTGTATATATTAAAAGACGCAGTGTGAATTTGAGTTTGAACCTTAATCTTTCATAGTATACTGATAGATCCATTTCCCATCCTCATTGCTTATTAGATAATAATCATTATTAACTTATTACCATTTAGAGTGAAGTAAAAAATGGTTAAGTGGACATGAGGTTATGGGTAAAAACGTGGGAAAAGGCAAAAGGCAAAAGCCCCACCTTCTAAGCACTCTCTTTTAAATGGTAATTCGTGCCTGTCAAAGCTTAGACTCTGTCAGAAACACAACCCCAAAGCCACTTACTTCATTTTTCTCCCTTTTTTATTTCTTTATTTTAAAACAAAAGCTAGAGAGAGAAAGACAGAAAGAGAGAAAGAGAGAAAGTTTGAGATTATACAAACCCCAAGAAACCCCCTAGAAAAAAGAGGGAACAGAATCAAACAGATAATATCATTTGTAGTTTTTTGTTTGCTTCCTCTCTGTTTTCCTCTGTGTGGACATTGGGATTAAACCAACTTCTCATTATCATATTCCCTTCTTCTTCTACTTCTTCTTTGTTCTTGTGCTAAAACAAAACAAGAAAGCACAAGGAGACAAATAGACCTATCCATTTCATTACCAAACAATCCGTACATTCTCTGATTATGGCTTGTTCTTCTTCTTCAATTTCTTCTTCAACTACTCCAAATATTACATCCAAATTTATTGTGTTTCTACTTCTTCTCTCTCTTCAAGTACATTTGTTACTCGGATCGTCTCTTCATCATAAAAACCACACCTCATTCAGACCCAACAGAGAGATTCACAAGCTTAGAACAGTGGAAGCATATCTCAAGAAAATCAACAAGCCTTCCATCAAAACAATCCACGTAACCTAACATACTCTTTTATGTACTCCTCCGTCTTTTTGATTTTTGTTTTTTTAATTTATGAGAACTTTTTTTTTGTTATTGTGAAACTGTAGAGCCCAGATGGTGACGTAATAGAATGTGTATTGTCTCATTTGCAACCAGCATTTGATCATCCTCGGCTACGAGGACAGAAACCACTGGTAATGAATCTTCTCTTTCATTTTTACTAGTTCTATAATTTTTAGACAACAAAGAAGTAATTCTCTAACACTCCCCCTACTGTAGATGTTTTGGAGATTAGTCTGAGTTTCGATACAATTTATTTTTTAATATAAATGGAAAACATGTAGGATTCGCCGGAGAGGCCAAGTAGAGGAAATGAAACAACAAATGAGAAAAGTTTCACTCAGTTATGGAGTCAGTCCGGTGAAAGCTGTCCAGATGGGTCAATACCGATGAGAAGAACAACGAAGAGTGATGTTTTGAGGGCAAATTCAGTTCGACGATTTGGTCGGAGATTGAGAAAACCCATCAGAAGAGATTCTTCCGGAGGCGGTCACGAGGTAACTTTTTCTTCACCTCTCTTACGAATCGATCATGCGGGGGAATAATAATAATGTTTTCTTGTGCTTTTTTACTTTTAACTTTTGTTGGTTCAATAAAGCATTTTATTCTCCAACTAGAGTAAAGCATAAATAAGAAAGAAAAAGAAAAATGATTCGATCGAGATAAAGAAACATAAAGTGTAAACTTAAGATGTGTAAACTTAAGGGTCTTTGAATTTTCAAACTGATTTTCTTCATATTGAAAAATAAAGTGTAAACTTAAGATGTGTAAAACTAAAGGTTGCATTAAGAGTTTCATTTTACATGCAGCATGCGGTGGTGTTTGTAAATGGCGAACAATATTATGGAGCAAAAGCAAGCATAAACGTGTGGGCGCCACGTGTGACAGATGCTTATGAGTTCAGTTTATCTCAGATTTGGCTAATCTCTGGCTCCTTTGGCCATGACCTAAACACCATTGAAGCTGGTTGGCAGGTATCACTCATGTTTACTATTACTTTATATTTATAAATGACTATTTTAGGACAATAAAAAAATTGGTGACCTTAATTAGCTGACTAGAAGTTACTCTTTGTGTTCAGAATTATTTGATGTTTTAGAAGATTTTTTTTTAAATTATTTGATGTTCTCACTTTTTAATGTAAAATTTAATAAATTTTTATTATTTTTGATTTTTTATATTCTGCAGATTATTTTTTATTGGCTGAATTATATTTAAATGAATTATAAACAATGTTTTTAGTGTAGAAAAAAAAACTAAATAAATTTTTAATCTGTGTATAAAAATCTTAAACATCAAATAATTCTGAGTAGATGGAATAGATATTAGCTGACTAGAACTTTTCACGTATCTATGACTTTTATAGATCAAATTCCATTTGTAAATAAAACAAGAGACAATTACTGTTAATTACGCTGAATATAATTGGGATTAGGAAGATACACAATTAATATTCGGTAGAATGTGGCTTTTGGAATTTTATCACATTTTAGAAAGCTATGAAATATTTTTATTTGATGTTAGAAAAGGAATATTTTACCAAAATTTTATTGAAATTAAAGAATGATACTTTTTATGTAACAAGCAAAAAATGTGAAAATGACACTTTTTGTGAAACAGAAAAGATCCTATTTAATATATTTATTAATTTTAAGTAGGGACAATTAAAAGAGATTTATCTATAAAAACAATTGCATTAATAAAACACCATTTAATTTTAAACAGAGGGAGTAATCACAAGAGAATCAACCTAGTTGTGAATTAGATCTTGACTTCTTCATTTACATTCTTACTTTTGCTTTTTTTAAAAGTAATTGTGTACATTTCTTAGATAAATCCAAAACTTTTATCATATTAAACACAATAGTTTTCTTGTTATTACAAAGCCAAACGTCAAACATAAAGAGAAAATAATGTCTTTTTATATTACGGTTGTGTTTTTTACGTTTGAAGTTTACGTTTATATTTTCCGAAACACACAAATATTAACTTTCGAAACAATCAATGACCTTTGTTCATCTTTTATTTTTCTAAATGGAGAACCGACCCACTAATCAACTAGTATTATACAGTAGTGACTTGCAAAAGAATGTGGTGGGGATATAGAGTGGGTCCAATTAATAATTAGGTTGGTGATGAACTGATTACTGATTACATAGCATTTGAATCTTTTTTGCAGGTTAGTCCTGAGCTATATGGAGATAATTATCCAAGATTCTTCACATATTGGACGGTAAAGATAAATACAAGTCTATATTAGTTTTTCAACATTTTTTTCTTAATGGATTTATATAATATCATGGAAAATGAAATTGAATTTATTTGTTGAAAATGCAGACAGATGCATACCAAGCAACTGGGTGCTACAATTTACTTTGTTCAGGTTTCGTACAAACCAACAATAAAATTGCAATTGGTGCAGCGATTTCCCCGAGGTCCTCTTATAATGGAAGACAGTTTGATATCGGTTTAATGATTTGGAAGGTCAGTCTTCTTTTCTTCCATTTATTTCCACACTTCTAACCATATTTTATCAATTCACGAAGCCCTGAAAACTTAAAATAAACAATATAGTATACAAAAAAAGATTTTGATCAAACGACACAAAACTAACAGAATACTGTTTCACGGAGAAAAGCGTTTTACAGTTTTTTCACATATATTAAAAAAGAATTATTTGATTCCTCTATATACTTAAATTTTTAATTTTTCATAAATACATTAATATAATAAACTTAAAAATGGATTTTTATTGATACATTAAAATTACAAAACAATACTCTATAGAACAAAAATAAAACCAATACGGTTTGTGAAACGGAGAAAAGTATCTTATTTTCTCATGACAGTGTTTGATGACAAATATGGTAGAATCAAATAATAGTACTACGTGAATGTGGTGTTTGAATTTACCAATGAACTTCGAAATGTAAATGAATCGGAATGTGTAATATTGCGCATTAATAGGTGCTCTTCTTTTTTTGTTGGGTGCAACTAGGTGTTCTTCTTTTCTTTCTAGATAGTACTTCCTTCGTTTCATAAAAAGTGTCATTCTGACATTTTTCACATATATTAAGAAAATTATTAAAAGTACAATTTTATATTTTATTAATATATTAAATGATTTGTTCTTATCTAATAAATATATTAAATTAATAGGGTTAAAACTGGAATATTGTTTAAAATTTTGCATTGAAAATATAAAACGATATTTTTTGTAAAACAAAAATAAAAATTTAAAACGATATTTTTTTGAAACAGAAGGAGTATATATTAAGAAGGAGTATATATTAAGAGGTAGAAGCTGACCCACCATACAATTAAAAATGTTTGTAATTAATGATTCATTTATGATTCCTTCAAACTTAAGTCTTTAAGATAAGTACATCAAAACAAAATATTGCAATTAAAAAGTAGTAGACCGACATACAGTTAGTCAAGAACGCACTTCAAACGCTACACATGTCAGCTGAAAATAAACTTTTATTCAGACCGACACATTCATAATAAGCATATCCCACAAAAAACAGTTTTTTTTTTTGACGTCTTTGTATTATATTGAAGCCCAAAGGGCATATTACAACCGGCCTAAATCATGGAGACAATACAAATTGAAATGAAGCCCAACAAAGTCCAATAACACAAAAAGATAAGGAATACTATTCTAAAGACACGTGTGCTACACGCGGCAAGGAAAGACGGAGTCGAGGTTGATGGTGAGAAGACGCCGCCGATAACAACGGTGATACAAAGCTTCGCCGGAAACCTAAGATTCGATGAAATCGAACCATTCCATCACGCCAAAGCTGCCGCAGGACTCCGATTTGTCTCCACTGGTGCCAAAGAAAGCTCTTTCTACAATGAAATCCTTGGTGGCTGAAATTCTTCTTGCCTCTATAAAATTACTTCTGATCATCTCATTCTCAAGACTTACCCTCTGGCTCTTAAAGCTCTCTAAGAGGGAATTAAGAGAGATGAACTCTCAGCCATGAAAGGATGATGCCAATTTGGGAATAGAATTCTCGACCACCTTTACCTTTCTACCTCATAACGAGAGGAGAAACTCAAATCTGTAGAAAAGAGCCAAAATCCGACAACGAAAAACCATTTGCTTGTCTTATAAAGCCCGTCATAACTAATTCTTCAGTTTGGAAGAAATTCCTTGCTCCACTAAGAAATAGCAAAGAGCTGTCTTCACTCGAAAAAAGAATAGATCGTATATAGCAAAAGGAGATTCGCAGAGCGGATAAAACTAAATCCGGACATAGCCGGAAGACAAGATCCGTTGAACGGAATTATTGAATCCGGATATCACCGGAAAATTTACAACAAAAAGAGAGAAAAACTCTCTCTCTCTCTCAAAGATATGGATGAGAGAAGAGAGAGAGAAAAACTCTCAAAACAAAACAGTTAATCTGAGTCCCTCTAACATTCTTTCATTGTCTTCTTTGAATATACTTTTCTTAAGTTTATTACATAGATCCACTTCTTCTAACACATGACATATATATACAATACGATATCGATGCTTTTGTGATGCCTTTTAGGTTTATTGGGCAAATCAGTATTTTCTCTGTTTAATTTATAATAATTTTTTAGAAAACAAATTATCATAAAGATAGATGTATTGTGTTTTCTATGCAAAATATGTGTAATTATTTTATTGTTTTGCTCTATTAATTAGAGTTAACATATGTACAATAATTAATAATTAATTCTAAAGTAATGGTATATTAACTTTTGTAAAAAACTAATGTGTGTGCAGTGTGCAAAACTTTATGAAGCAGAAGGAGTATAGTATATGAATATGATACAATAAACATGAAAAGTATATATAGTAAATAAGAATATACTAATTACGCCATAGTGAAATGTAAGCATTTATTTGATGCCATATTTACTTACTCCATTTTCTCATGAAAAAACTTGAAAACAAAATCATCATGGTAAGTATTTCAGGGGATGCGTTGTATTTTAAACATAAATCACATTAAAAAAAAAAAAACTAACGTAAGATATGAACATAATATAAACCATTAAACAAATGAAAATGACCTCGAGACAATGCTTGCTTAGTTATTACAATTTGTGTCACTGTAGTTACTTTGAATACGAACAACTCTTTGATAAATAATAAATAAAGCAACTAACCTCGCATTTCATAAACTGAACTGATAAAAGAACGATAGCTTCAGCTTTTCCAAAACATTTCTAATAATAAATAAAAAGTTTGGATTTGGTAAGAGCATTAAATTTTGGATATGAAATTGATGACAGAAACTTCATTGCACCTCTGCAGTAAAAGCAGAGCTTAAATGTACATCAACTAGAAACCTATATGGGAAAATTTTACTGACACCCATTATATAAACCAAAATATAAAACATAAGTTTAAATGGTAACTCAAATAACGAGGGTTATTAAACAAAAAACTCATGATGAGGGAGTCATAGAATACTCTTATTTAGTTACCCTTATCTATGCAAAAGCATGTTCATGTTGGCCTGTTTTGGTTTAAAAGCATAGGTCTTGAAGGTTTAGATTGTTTGCATGTACTTACGTTTTAGTCACAACCACCAACTTTTTTTAAACTTATTTTTTTGTTATTATAAACCTAATCACTAAAAAATAATAAACCTAATCACTAAACAGAACATGATGAGAACATTCTAGTTGAATTCACTACTTACGTTATTATCATATATATAAAATATCTCATTTCTTAAAATGTTAATGTAATATAAAAACAAAATTCACAAAATATATTTCATTTCTTCGAATAGTTTTTACTGCAAAAAAATTTTGGATTTATTCTTGATGCCTTCGTTCTTTTACTATACATTTTTTTTTGTCTTGAACCTAAACGTGGCATTGCCATCTCATCTGTGATCAATTCAAACATGTTGTAGGACCCAAAACATGGGCATTGGTGGCTTGAACTTGGAAATGGACTTCTTGTGGGCTATTGGCCAGTCTTCTTGTTCAGCCACTTAAGGAGTCATGCAAGTATGGTTCAATTTGGTGGCGAAGTTGTCAACAGTCGATCAAGTGGCGCTCATACGGGAACACAGATGGGAAGCGGCCATTTCGCAGACGAAGGCTTTGAGAAAGCAGCCTATTTTAGGAACTTACAAGTCGTTGATTGGGACAACAATCTCTTGCCTCTGAACAATCTCCATGTCTTGGCCGATCACCCTGCTTGTTATGATATTAGACAAGGCAAAAACAACGTATGGGGTACCTATTTTTACTATGGAGGGCCTGGTCGAAACCGTAGGTGTCCTTGACTCACACAAAACTAAGAAATGAAATATTTTTGTGTGAATTAGTGTTATTTTTAGTTTATTAAGATTGCTTTTTTTTTTTCTTTTTTTGGGTTTTTGTAAGGCTGTTATCAAATACATTAACAAGCCGTTGGTGGTCTTACTGTATTTTCGAGGTAATGATATAGATAATTTTCTATACAGAGAATTTTGTTAAATATACTATATTAACTTTGATTGTTATATAAATAATGAATCTAACGCTTAGTGAAATAAAACAGTGTGATAGAAAGAGATTAGCTATTTTTGTGCAGTTTTAGGCTGGAACCGGTTCATAATCTTTCTCATTACGAGGGATTCGACGGTTATAAGAGCTGTTATATTGGGGTAGTTTGCAAAAAATGCACAGTATATACTGTCAGAATCCCACAATTAAAGTTTGATGCGATTTATAATAGTATATAAGATACTTGAGCCAATCCATTTATTTTCAATTGGTTTGTTTCTGAAGCTCATAACATTTAATATGGTATCAAAATGCATGTTAATTAATCCAAGTAAAGGATGGTATGACATCTTGTAACGGATGTTGCTGATCCTAGAGTAAGCTTATGTGACATTCATCCCCAGCCACATTGAATAAGACGACATATCATGACATCTGTATATGCCACACATGCTAAGATAACAATTCTTCTCCCTTGGTCTGATCCCAGGATCCGATATTCCTTGAACAGAATCCACCAACCTAAAACTTGATTCGGTAATTCTTTCTGACTAACCTACAAAAGAAAAAGGAAAGAGGAGAGGATGCGTAATGAATGAGCAATAGAGACTAACGAGTTCACACAAACATTTAAAACCATGGACAAACGCTTCTTAAGTTAATACACAATAAACAATGTCTGAAGCCACTCACACAACAAAAAATGACTCCCTAGACGCTATATAGTTTCTACGCCTAGATGGAGCGTGATCATCTTGTGGCTTTAAGCGACCACTTGCCGTCCTCAACGTGCTCCAGGCTTGTCAGCAGTGGCGGAGCCACATTATGTAGAATGGAGTCATTCGCCCGCAGTGATTTTAAAATTTTTTTGTAATTTGTTAAAGCTTAATATCAATGCCCACACTCTTAAAATTATATATATTTTTATTTGTCCCCAATGAAAAAAAATTCTGACTCCGCCACTGCTTGTCAGCCATGATGGGTCATGACACCTAATACTGATCCAATCATTTAAGGACACAAAACGTAGCGCATAAAAACACAACAAAAGCATGCCCCCTTCATTCTTGTGTTTACATACTAACGAATGGTAAGGCCGTAAGGGGAATCGACATTCCTACCATCTCTTTTATAATTTGTAAAAATATAACATAAAAAATATTTAGAAAATTATATTGACAAATAAATTTTTAGACTATGGACATAAAAAGTTTTCTCTACAAATTAATAAATATTAATTTATCTATTAATTCTCTATAAATTAATAAATTTTCAAAGTTCGACATTATAAGTTTGTAGAGGTTTTAACTGTGTTATAGTTTTGGTTTAGTTAAATTAACTGTGAGTGTTGGTACAAGTCAATTGTATATATACCAATTTTAAACACATTCTTCTCCCATTGAGAAAAACTTATTTCTTAGCAAGTGTGTGTAGTGTTTTACTGTATAAAGAGAAATAGTGTACAATTGGGAAAGATAATTTGAGTGAAAACAATCTCATCTTTATGCTTAATAGTTCATAGCTAAGTTGTAAACCACTCCATATGCGGCGTGAGATATTTATATATTATTTTGGTAGTTTTTTTTAAATCATATGATATGAAAATAATTTAACTGGTTTTAGAGGTAAACTAATAAAAACATTCTAATTATCAACAGCAAAAATATAACTTTAATGAAAATTACATCAATAGCGAAAATCACTCTTGCCACCAAAATCTCTATTTAATGAATATTGATTTGTTTGCAATTTGAATTAAATATACAATTTATTATGATTAAATTTGAAATGCATAACTATATTTTAATATGAAATTTAATACACCCAATTAGAAATATAGCACCAAAAAACTCACCTATTGTCCTAATAATATTTTTTACCAAACATTGTCCCACTAAGATTCATAATAATAGAAATTCAATTTTACCCTTAAATTAATGCTAATTAATATATTTGCGTATAATTTAAAACAATACAATTTATTTTTGATGAAATAAATTTATTTTTGAGAAATAAGACATACACAAAAAGCAAATCTGAGATTAAAGAACATCTTCTTCCCCGTCATTAGAAAAAACAGAGTTTTACTACTTTCTTTCTTATATGAGTTTCAGCATGGCAGAAGTAGGAATGGAAGCGGCAGAAATGGTGGTGGTAGCCGGCAGCACGACAGCTCATACGAGGAAGAAACATTATCACAATCACACCGCTCAACTATGGAGGTCCTCCTGGTAGTGAAGATCCTTATTTTGATGAGCAAAAGCTTAGGACTGAAAATGCACATCTTAGAGAAGAGGTTGATTTGTTTTGTTGATTTTCGTTTTGATTTAAAAGCCTTTAACTTCTAATCTGATCTTCTGCACAACTTGAAAGAATGTGGACCATAACATCAAAGTATATGGGAAAACCAATATTCTCCCAACTCTCAACGCTGCATCAAATGCACATCTTGTCGTTGGATTTGTCGATAAATAGCTTAATTGATTGTGGTCAAGGTCCTTCACTGGATTTTGATCTTCTTCGAGGAAGTTCAATGGCTGTTGTGCCTAATAAGCCGCATTCTGATCCCAAATTGGCTATATCGAACATGGATAAGCCTCTTATGAGTTATGCGCGACATTGCTTTGACAGCCACAGAAGAATGGCATAGGTTTCTTCACACAAACAAACCTTCGTGGACTAGAACTGATGGCTGCAAAGACATTCTTAATTTTGAAAGCTATGACGATGTTTTTTCAAGTTCAAGCAGAAAATAGGTGAAAGAAACGAAGAAGATAATGCCATAAAATTTTGTTAAGTTTTTTGGTTTGAGTAGTTAATCTGAATCTTAGATTTTCTCAGAATTTTTTAACCACTTAGGCAGAAGACAAATTCTACAGTCCCTAGAACAAAGAAAAAATTGTAGAATTTCTATTTTACATAATGTAGAATATAGAGAAAGAGTTAGAATATATATTCAAAACTTGGTGGAATATAAACAAATTTAAGAAAATATATTCTAACTCTTAGTAGAACATAGAACAAATAGTAGAATATATATTCTAGATTTGGTAGATTAAAAAAAAAATAGATTTGGTAGATTATAGATCAAATAGTAAAACACATAATCGACCAAAATTGTAAAACTAGAATACAAATTCTGGATTTTGTAGAACAAGTAAAAAAAAAATTCTTAATCTTGCTTTTTTTATAAAATATTTTTCAATAGATATTTTCTTTCTTTTTTTTATAATTTTTGAAATTTTTTAAAATTATTAAAAGAATTATTTAAAATTTCATACATTTAATTCAGGGTAATTTAGTAAAAAATTGACAAAAGTTAAGAAAGTATTATTGGGACAATATGTAAGTTTTTTTGTCATATATTTCCAATTTTCCCAATTTAATATAATGTAAATTTGAATGTGCAAGATAATAAATGGTAATCTCAAAATAATTTAATCTATTTTGAATTCAACTATGCAATTCACCACGTGAATATCCATTAGTACGTGTGCGCTTGATAAGACCATTAGCATCAAAAAATTTCAGCATCAAACAATTTTAGCATCAAACAATTTCAGCATCACAAAATTTTAGCATCAAACAAATCAAATTAAAATATGGTTTGATGAGACCATTAGCATCAAACTATATTATATGTTTTATATCTCAATAATCATTAGTACGTGTGTGCGAACTATATTATAAATCTCAGTAATTATAAAATTAAAATGAAAGCTAGATTTTAAATTTTAATATTTGTCACATAAAACTAAACGCCAAAAATTAAATTTATAACCTCATGAAACAAAAAAAAAAAAATTTAAAATAAATAAACATACAAATATTTTTTATATTTTAGAAATAGAATAACTTAGTAAACGGATTAAGAAAATCAAGGAATTTTTATAAAGTTTTTTGGTGATATGGAAAAGAAAAATTAAAATAAAAATAGATAAATTTTCGAGATCTAATCAGGGATATCTAGTAGATAAATGGATATCTAGAGGATGTTCGATTCATGTCAGGGTTCTAAAGCTCATAGGATTTTGATTCAGACTCTTCCTGAATATCCTAATCGATATTTAAGTATCTTCTAATTAGCCTACAGATAGTATGTCTTTAGCGATTTCTAAGTATCTGCATGGATCTAGAATAAACTAATATGGCTAGCCAACTCTCATCATTCTAACCGATTAATCCCTCAAACTCAACCAGTAGCTTTCATCTCTAGCTGCGAGTGATATCATGCATTAACTGAACTGAATTCATTCTTGTTCACATCTTCTCTGTAGGTAACTCTCGTCTCTTACAACGATTATGTTTTTCTGAAGCTATGTATGGCAATCTGATACATCACTCTTGTGGCTCTGATTAAAGCTCGGCTCAGAGATAAGTTCATGACTCTAACCTCATGCATTAAATACCACTTAGAAGAGATGAGATCTAAAATATGGTTAAGAAAAATAACAATCTTAATCGAACATGGGTTCCTCTTCGATGTTTCTAAATAACTACTATACTACTCTAACATGATGCAAGAAAATAAATGCATAATAGATAAATGCATAAACTGAAATAGATAGATAAAAAAATATATAACAAAGGGTTCAAGGGAAAAATCTCTATCACCCTGACCTAAACCTAAAAAATAAAAGTTTGGTTGTTCAAAAATTCATTAAAGGAGCACACACAATAAATAGAGCTGCTAAAACATCTATTTATAGGTCTTCAAGTCTTCTAGGTGAAGAACTAAATAGATTATGAACCCTAATTAACAAATCAATCTAACATCCAATGAAATCCTTTATGAGAACCTTAAACCTAACAAGCAAACTACTCAGACATGAAGATTGAAGCAATAAACATCAATGAATAGATTGCAGAAAGCAGTAAATAGATTAATAAACAGGGGTTCGAAATCTTCTCTCTCCGGAACAGAGTTTCAGACTTGTCTCCCCAAAAGCTCTCAAAAACAAAAGTTCTCTCTCAGAAAATCTAAGGTGTCGTTCAAAAGAGATTAAAAACCCTATTTATATCTATAAAACACGTATTGGGCTTCTTTGGAAACTTCTGGGCCCAACTCCTTCTTTAAACAGGAAACAAAATCGCTTTTTCCTTATTTCTTTGACAAGTGTCGAGCGTCACTCTCCATGGTGTCGAGCGACACTAAAGCACATATTTCATCCTTCACGAATTTGATCTTGATTAAGCTCCAAAGTGCTCCAAAATCTCCAGTTAAGCTCCAAACGTACCTAAGACCTGTAAAGACTCCAAAAGACTCGAAAAACACTAAAAAGACTCTATAAATAAGACCTATACCATGGTTAAAAACCATAAAAACCATGATATATCACTGGTTCGGACTGGAAGTTTCCCGGCTTTGAGATCTTTGAGGCGCGCGGGTGAAAATGGATTTTTAGCCGGTAAATGCTTCCCGCGGTAAGGAAAATATCCGAGAATCGTGTACCGCGGTAAGCTTTTTTAGTCGATAAAAACTTCTCGCCTCAGCATAAAACTTCACCGAATAGAATTTTCACCCGGGTCTGATTTTTAACCGGTAAATGCCACCCGATAGCGATTTTGGCTGATGTTCTGATCCAGCCGGTACGAGTTTTAGCCAAGAAATTCCTCCACGCGGTTTTCACCATTTTTGACCCTTTTCTTCACCGTTTCCACTTCTGATCCTCCTCTTGAGCTCCAAATGTCCTCCAAAGCACCTGATAAAGACTTCAAACCATGCAAAACTCATTGGGACCTAATGCAAGTCCTAAAGCCTAGTTTGACGCCTAAAGACCTAATATGAATGAGAAAACACATGATTTGACCTCTAAAATGAAGCCCAAATGATGCAAAATATAGACATATCAACTCCCCCACACTTGTCTTTTGCTTGTCCTCAAGCAAAAAGAACAAATGAGAGAAAGAGGTTGTAATGCAATGGGAGTTCATATTTCCTTTAAGAGAGAAGTGATCACAACGAGAACTCAAGTTTATGCTCCAATATGCAATGCAAAGCCATACTCAGATATATATCTATTCAACAGAAATCTCCACAAGTTCTCTTATTCCTCAACTCTTCGACATTCATTAAGCTTTTAACCAAGTGGATCATGTTCATGCAAATCAAGTGAATTCATTTGGCTTGGGACTGGGTTTTGAGATTACAATGATCTCAATCAAGTAACTGGTACTCCATGCAAAGGGGATCACTCAAAAATTAGTAGACTTTAGTAAAATGCTAAGGGTAAAAAGCAACGGATACATACAAAGATAGAACTACATCTACCCCATACCCAAAATGCTTTTTCACACTCAGCTTTAAACCTCTGAAGACTCTTTCTCTAGTCTACTCACCCCAAATGGCGTTTTTCCTTTGACACTCAATCAGCTCTCGCTACTCTCTTCATTTCATCTCTTAGGAGAATGCTTTCTTTAACAACCACTTAGTGAGTTTCTTTTCTTTAACACGCAAGCTCTTCCTTAATTCAGCCTCTTTTCGAATCTTTTCTTTTTCTTTTCATGAGACTCTTTTCATTTCAACACATGAGCTTTACATTTCAGCACACACTCATTTTCTTTCATTTAAGCATTCATTCCCCTAACCAATCCGGTTTTTTCCACTTTCAACACTCATAATTTTTTTTTCTTTTCAGCTCACACACTCAAAATCAATGCTCTCACTTTCACCTAAACCTAGACTAGCCCTTGATGTTGGACCAGTGTCTACATGCAGCACTATCTTTGTCGCTCTAAACCCAACACTTTTTACCAACTCTACTAGAAACAAGGCCTCACAAATCATGCACACAAGAAGGGTATTTAGGCTTCAAAGAAAGGTTTGGTTCAAGGCAAGGGAACTGTCTCAAGATGAGAGATCAGCTACTTGAGCTAGCGAGAGTGATTAAAAGGGATAAGAAAGCTCAAATATGTATGTGGTACCCATGAATTCACGATAATATGCACAAATATGATAATTAGATGTCAAGTTCAAGGGTTTTCACTTATTAGAGTTGAGTTCAATTCAAAATTGCTTCTCAGATTCAGATCGTTTCAGACTTTGCAAGCACAGAATGAGTTTCACAAGCATATTTAGTTCAAGTTCTCAGGGTGATTTACTCTCTAGGAAAAAACAAGCATTACTCCTTGCATTAATGCAATCCTACATGATGCAACTAGACTCGATCTTAAAGTGCGAAATGCAACTAGCATGAGCAATTTTTTTGTGAAAATTTTCTGTTTTTTTTTTTTTTTTTTTTTTAATGCACTAAGCTACATGAGACTCAAAATGCAAAAAATCAAATAAGAATAAAGAAAAGAAGATCAGAAAACACGAAGTTCCTCCCCCACACTTAAATAACACAGTCCCTTGTGTTATAAAAGCGTGTGAGAGAAGTAAAAAGAGAACTAAACAAATGCAGGATGATATAGACAGAATGCATATTTACAAGGGTTTGAAGTCGATACCTCAGTCGCTGAGGTCTGATCCCAAGTAGTGCGAGGGATTTGATGTTGAGCAGGATGGTGTGGACTGTCGTGGTGGGCTGCTCTCCGAGGGTTCAGGTAAGAATGTCGTGGCAGGATCGATCCAGTCCTCCTTGCTTGGTGGAAATTCAGGGTTCCTTGCATTCCAGCTATCTCCAACCTCCTCTTGTGTAACCGGTGCTGTTGAGGTCGCCGAGTTCTTATCAGGTGAAGAGGGTGGGGTGAGCTGCTTGACCTTCTTCTTTAGCTGCCGTACGCAGTCCACCAACGCATGAATGGTCTTATCTTGCCACTTACACCACTTTTGGAGAGTGTTGACTCTCGAGTACAGCTTCTTGGTGTGGTATTCAGGTTCCCCCCACACGTATGGATCAAAGTGGTATTGGCCAGCTCCTATTCTTCTCTCAGAGGCTCTCGGTTCCTCATTCTCACACCCGGCGGTGCAGCTTGTTCTTCTTTGTTGCACTTGCGCATAGGTGGATCAAAAAGAGGGTTGTACAACTGATCTTTGAGCACGTAGAAAGAGATATTACGTTGCTCATTTAACATGGCGAGGGCTCGGTTAGGCAAAAGGACCTGTGTGCCATCCCTGTGCATCAGCGTGAAGTTGTAAACCCATTTGTTCCCTGCCTTGCCTCCGAAGAAACCGCTCTTGCTTAGGTATTGTTCATCAATGAGACCCGCTTTTGACGTGGATTCAGGGAATACAAACCATTTGGCTCTCAGGATCTTTGTCACCACCCAACCGTTCTGAAGCCTACTCGTGCCCTTCTTCTTCCGATCACACCACAGATTGTGGCGGTAAGTGAGCATTTGGATCGCAAAGAATGCACCATTAGAGGGTACATGTAGTGGCCCTTGGAACTCCTTCTTATTCTTCATCTGAGTGATGAGGGGCTTCAATCCAAGGCCCAACATCTCAAGGTCGGTCAAGTGAATAACTCTAGGGTTATAGGTCGAGAAGAACATGCTGGCCAAGACTCGGTTAGCGTATCTGATCGCGGGGTTCCTGATGCAGCTTGTCTTGCTCTTGCCTCCCAAATATGGTCCAAAACCAATGGTCTCCCATAGAGCAGCTAACTCCCCTTTCGGGTACACAAACTTCTCCAAGGAGCTTTCATTCATCACAAAGCCAAATATCTCATCTAACTCCTTGAAACTGACCTTGTAGCTTACTCCGTCCATCTCAAACTCTATGTGACCGAATCCTTTCCCATGTAAGCGCTTGGGATCTCTTTTTGGGTATATGAATACCTCCAGAGTGGCCAGGAACTGTTGTGTAATCCCTTCATAAGCAACATCGCTCAGCTCAAAGAACGAGGCCAGGCCCATGTTTTGAAAGATGAGGGTGACATCGTCGAGTATCTCAAGCTTTCTTAACAACTCCATGTCAGGGAACCGACCTTGAGCTACTCTCAAAGAGTTAAAATGATCCAAGTACTCTCCAGTGGTTGGAAAGTGCTCTCCTTCAGGCTCGGCTTTTGGTTTATGCTTTGTTCCCTTGCCACAGTCGGCCTCTCTCTCTTGTGTATCGCTTTTGAGAACTAGAGCTCCAGCCTCTTCTTCATCAGAGTCAGAAACCACTTGCTTCCCTTTTCTCCTTGGCTCAGGCACAGGTGCAAGCACGAGCTCGTTGTTTCTTGCTCGCTTTGCAGCTGGTTCGCCTTCGGCTCCTTTGGTGCTTGCGGAGGCTTTCTTGCTCGGTCCTCCATTTCGTGCCAAGGTGACGGCTTTTCCCTTAGTAGTCCTCTTCTGAACATCCGTCTTGCTTGTTCCGTGGGCCAGAGCGGTGGGTCTCTCGGTCATCTGCGAGAGAAATCCTCAAAGAAGAAATGAGAACTGAGTGTACCGCTAAGCGCGAATACCAAAAAAATAGGCAAGAACAGAGCTTTCTCTCAAACAAGACTGGTTTAACGATTTCTCTAGCTCAAAGTGATTCGCAAACAATCAAATACAATCACTAGTAGCAAAGAGATATAGACAGTTCAGCTCAGAAACTTAGTTCACCGTTAAAGCCGATTTAAAGCACAATTTCTCGTGAATTTTAAAAACTCAAGAACAACCGATTTTCAGTGCAAGAACCGGTTTTTCATGTGTTGTCTATCCTGATGGAATTTCTAAAATTGTTCCCAAAGGTTTTAACGGTCTAAAAGAATCGATTCCACATTTTTCAGACAATAAAGCTCGCAAATATCAATGGAAAAAGATGAGTTCTTTAGAATGCAAATACCTTTGGGAACACCAGATTCAGGCTCAGTGAAATGCTTATGCAGAATAGACAACACCCTAACGAGCTCAAAACACTTGGAATCGTGCGAAACTAATGAGAAATGAGAGAGTTATGAGCGTGAAATGCAGAGAAAAGGATGAAGAAGGCAAACTCTGCGTTTTGGCTCGGTATAGAGGCAGGTATGGGCTGGAGCGCGCTTTCCAGCTGTCTTTTGGACTGTTGTGGGACTGGCCCCCCCTTCCGTTCAAGCTCCAGCCGTTGACCGCGCCAAAATTTGCCTTGACCGAGCGTTTGAATTCAAAATGCCGCGTAAAGCCTTTAAGAGACCGCGGTATGGATAAGACGAGGGACAAGCGGCCCCGACGTGTTCCACCCCGAGGGTACCAAGCCGAGGGTTTTGAGCTCATTCTAACATGTAAAATTTCGTGGCCCTCAAGTCTTTTCCATTGACCGCGCAAACCTTCTTCTTTGACTTAAGTGTCCCAAGTGTTCTTGTTTTTGTTCGTTCTCGTTACGTGTCCCAAGTGTTCTTGTTTTTGTTTTTGTTCTGTCTTCCACGCCTATCCCTTCTCCTCCTTGGGACCAAAAGATTAATGTTGTCGTTTAAGGGGAAAGGTGGACCACAGCTTCTTGATCTGGACCTGGTGTTCATGCACATGAAACTCACAACCAGACTTGAAAGAAATTAGAAAACACAAAAGAAAATGCTTGATCTCAAGAAATGACACAATCTTAATGCTATCACACTTTGGCAACGGCGCCAATTGATAACTTAGAGTTTTTAAGGCTCTAAATGAGGGGTTATCAATCCCTTTTGTCACTTTGCAGTACAAAGGGTATCAATCCATCATGTGTAGACACTAAGATGCAGGATTGATATGTTCATAATTTGCATCATTTAGGTTGCATAAATCATTCCAAATTATGTTTTATTTCATGCATTTTACGTCCTAAGGGTTTGTTTTAGAACTTAGGAGATGCATTAGGTCCCAATGAGTATATTGCATGTTTTGAGTGTCTATCAGGTGAATATGGAGCTGAAAATATGAATCCAGGAGGTGGAATGGTGAGCAAAGCTTGAAAAAAGTGGAAAATTGGGTCCTGGGAGATTACCGGCCATTCTCGCTGGCCAGGAAGGTTTTACCGGCCATTTCCATGTACCGCGGGAAGCTTTACCGGCCATTTTCATGTACCGCGAATGAAGTGTATCGGCCAAAATCTCCGGGTATGAACGTGTCTCAGAAATCGCCTGTCCGGGGAGCCTTCCGGTCCGATTCAGACGGCGGGTGCTTCATAGAAGTTGGAGAGCATTGCATCACGGTCTCGTAGCAAGTGGAATCGTGGAATTCGGACGCGTGAGCAGAGAGATAAGCTTGTCGGAAGGAACCCCAGTCTCGCAGGTATTCCGGACCGAGCAGATCAGTCCTAAAGGATGCGAAGGACGGTGCACGTCCAGGCCGATTTAGTTTCCGGGTCCTTCATGAGAACCAGAGACATTTGAGTCTTCTTTCCAGAACGTCCGAGATCATTCAATTCGGATCTATGAGCAGAAAGATACGGTCTCCGGAATGGACACATGTCTAAACGCCTCTCTCTGGTCGTGTACATGCACTGCAAAGATGTGCCCTCCAGGAAGCCTTACACTTCCCAAGCACCGAAGCTTCCTTCACCAAAGTTAGAGATAAATGAGTCCTCTGTCTTCTGCGACCGAAATCATTCAATTCGGACAAGTCTCATAGGAGTTACACTCTCCGGAATGCGAAGTGGTCTAAGCTGCTCTGGATGCTGCGAGAGGGTCTTGCGACTTGGTTAGCCCGCAGGCCTGAAGATGAACGCCTGAATGCTGATGCTGCGAGTTGATATGTGCGGGTAAACTATCACTGGAAGAGGTCTGAAGCTCAAGAGCAAGAGAAATGCTAAGTCCACAATCGTGCGACTTAGGCATGCGAGTTAGCCGCGCCCGGAACTATGCCGCACGATCACTCGCAAATCACTCCGACTTGAGCCTGCGACCTAGTTGCAATAGAGACCAACCCGCACAGTTTGTACATTCCCCAGAAACCGCCTTAGCCCTGCGAGTTGGAGAGGAAGGAGACCAAGCCGCATCAACACTCGCAAAACACTCCTACTTAGGCGTGCGGCTAAGACAAGGCGATTCAGGCTTCACAAGACAAGTCTTCATCTACTGCGACTTAGGTGTGCGACCTGGGACATACTGGACTGACCCGCAGTAATTCTCACTTTATCCATTAAAGCCGGGTCAGGACCCGGTTTGTTCCGGGCTGACCCGGTTCGTTTTTAAGGAAGTATAAATACTTTTTAGGTTTTTTTTGGGGGAGAACTAAGTTTTATTCCCTTTGTCTCTTGCCTCTTTTGTGAAAAAGACTCCATTAAGAAGAGAAATATCTATATTTGAGTGTTTAATGAAGAGAGTTTAAGGAGATCTGGGTGTTTGAAGCTGTTTTCTTTTGAATCTATCATCTCCATCTCCATTTCTCATCATTAATCATGCTAATCTTCTCAACTTGGAAAGGTTTAAGAGAGATTAGTATGATTAGTGAGTAGTCACCTTAATGAGGTTCTAGATGTGTAGGTTAGGGTGCTAAAGTGTTAGATTAGGGGTGCTTAGGGCTAGATTCATTGATTCATCTCTCTAAACAGCTGTTCTATATGCTAGATCCTTGATAATCACTTGAGATCTAGATTCTGGGAATTTCATGCACCAAAAGTGTTTGATGAAATTCCTGAAAGAGTTGTGTTAGAGGTTTAAGTAATTTTTCATCATGGGAATGATTTGTTAAATGCTTGAATGATCATTAAGAACTGTTTATTAATGCATATTGATTCATATTTCACAAATGGGAATTTAGTTTGAAAATGGATTAGTATAGGGGTTAATACCTTCATGAGAGGATTAACCTAGATTAGAGTTCTTAATCACTTGAATCATGTCTCATCATTGTCATCAGCATCTCTAGTTTAACACCAAAGCACCCTGACCAACTATCATGTCTAGAATCTCATGCCTCCATCATATCATATTCACATCATATCATTTGTCATTGTCATTAGTCTTTAATCCTGTTTATGTTTATAGTTTTCTCTAGATTAATCAAAACCCGCTCTTGTTTGCTTGAATTAAGAACTTGATCATATAGCTTAGTGTCTAACACCACATCTGGATTGATTAACCTCTTTGTGCTACATTGACAAGGGGATTGATAGCCCTGAGACCCTAAAAAGTCTTGTCTATCAATTGGCGCCGTTGCCAAATTGTGGTTTGATTAGCATTAAGCTCTGATCTGTTCTTGAGATCAAGTGCTTACTTTCTTGTTTTTACTGATTCCTTTCAAATTCTGTTTGTGATTTCAGGTGTATGAACACCAGGTCTAGATCAAGAAGCTGTGGTCTTCCTTTTCCTCTAAACGACAACATCAACCTTTTGGTACCAAGGAGGAGAAGAGACAGACGTGGTAGACACATTGATCAGACTGAGATGGCAGAACAAGGAGATCACGTGGTAGATATGGAACAACCAGTTCAGGAGCAACAGGCTCAAGGTCAGGGAGCTGGTATTGGAGTTGGTCAGGGGTTTCACCAGGGCAATGTTCAGCAGGAACAGGTGCACCACCAACAAGCCTATGTCCACCAGGGACAAGCTCAGGCTCATCAACAGAGGCATCAGGCCAATGTTCAACAAAGACACCAGGTGCACCACCAACCCCACCCTTTCCAACCACAACAAAGAAGATATGAGCAACCCCAAATCTATGTTGGCGAAAATGACAGGGCCAATGCTCATCAGTATGGAGCTGGTATTCAGGCACCACCTGTGCAGAACAACAACTTTGAAGTGAAAGCATCATTGCTGAATATGGTCCAGAACTCAAAGTTCCATGGGTTAGCAATGGAAGATCCCTTGGAACACTTGGACCAGTTTGATAAGGTGTGTGATCTGACCAAGATAAATGGAGTTTCAGAAGACAGCTTTAAGCTAAGACTATTCCCATTCAGCCTTGGTGATAAAGCTCATCAATGGGAGAAGAATCTTCCAAGAGGCTCCATTCAAACCTGGGAGCAATGCAAGCAAGCCTTCTTATCTAAGTTCTTCTCTACCTCAAGAACTGCAAAACTAAGGAACCAAATCTCTAGCTTCACTCAGCAAAGCAATGAAAGTTTTGGTGAAGCATATGAGAGATTCAGGAGCTACACAAACCAATGCCCACACCATGGGTTTAGTGAGGCTTCTCTTCTCAGCACACTGTATAGGGGAGCTCTTCCCAAGATTAGAAACCAGCTGGATACTGCTTCCAATGGGAACTTTCTGGGTAAAGAGATTCATGCTGCTTTAGAGCTAGTGGAGAACTTAGCATTGAGCAATGATACTTATGGTGAAGACTATGACAGATCAAATAGGTCTGAAGGTTCAAGCTCAGAACAGAGGCTCACCAGAGAAGTTAAGGAGTTGAGGAGTGAATTGGACAAGCTGAAATTCACCACTCAGAAGCCAATGCATTTTGTTGGAGAGTATGAGGAACCTTCTCAAATTTTTGAGAACATAAGTGAAGAAGGTCTTACCCAAGAGGAGCTCAACTACATTGGGAATCAGCGGTTCCAAAGATATCAGTATGGTAATGCCAATCCAAACCTCTCTTACAGGAACACCAATGTAGCTAACCCACAAGACCAGGTCTATCCCAATTCTCAAGCTCCAAAGAACTTTGTTCCCAAGCACAACTTTCAAGGGTCATTCCAACCCAAGAATCAATTTGGTCAGAATCAGAGTTTTGGTCAGCAACAGCAACCATTTCAGGGCACTGGTTACACTTCACAGCAGCCAAAGGCACCACCAGGGTTTGGTCCACCACAGTTCCAACAGCAGGCGCCGGTTCAACAACAGTTTCAGCCACCAATGGTTCAACAGCAGCCACAGATGGGTACAGATATGGTTGGTATTCTGCAACAACTACTTCAGGGTCAACAGACTATGCAGCAGGAAATCAAGGAACTGAAGCAAAACCAGGCATCAAGCTCAAGGAACCAAGGTCACCTACCTGGAAAACCAAAACCCAACCCCAAGGAATATGCCAAGGCCATTACACTGAGGAGTGGCAAGGAGTTACCTGGTATTGAGAACAACAATGTGATCATTGAGGACAATGATCAACCTGAGGGGGAGGCAGCCTTAAAGGATGATCAAGTTGCTGAGAAACCAAGGTCAGAAAAGGGTAAAGAGGTAGCAAAGGAACCAGAACCAGAGAAGAAGTATGTGCCACCACCTCCATACCAACCCAAGCTCCCATTTCCAGGGAGATTTAAGAAGCAACTAGTGGACAAGGCAAGAGCTGTATTTGAGAAGGCACTCAAAGAGACACCACTCACAATGCCTCTCATTGATGCATTCTTAATGATGCCAAAGATGGGGAAGTTTTTGAAGGATGCTATTCTGAACAAGACAAAAGAGCTTCAAGGCATGGTAGTACTAAGTCATGAATGCAGTGCTATCATTCAGAGGAAGTCCATTCCAAGGAAGTTAACTGATCCAGGGAGCTTCACACTCCCTTGTGCCATTGGACCTCTTCTATTCTCTGGATGTCTTTGTGATTTAGGAGCATCAGTCAGCTTGATGCCATTCTCCATAGCACAGAAGCTGGGCTTTAGAGTTTTCAAACCTTCAAAGATTTCTCTTATCCTTGCAGATAGATCAGTTAGATTGCCTGTTGGTATGTTGGAAGATCTACCTGTCAAGATAGGTGGTTTTGAGGTTCCAACAGATTTTGTTGTGCTGGAGATGGATGAAGAGCCAGTAGATCCTCTTATCTTGGGCAGACCATTCTTAGCCACTGCAGGAGCTATTATTGATGTGAGAGGTGGGATAATAGAGCTTCAACTTGGGTCTGAAAAGCTCAAGTTTGATGTGAATGAGATGATGAAGAAGCCCACCATTGAAGGTCAATGTTTCTATGTAGAGACAATGGATCAGTTGGCTGATGAGTTGCTTGAGGAGCTGAACACTGAGGATCCTCTTCAAGCTACTCTAACTCAAGAACAAGGAGACAATGGGCTCTTGGCTGAAGCAAGTGAAGGGTATAAGCTGTATCTGGACAATGCAAGAGAGCTGGGTCCTGAGACAAGGTTTGTGGAGCTGGAACAGAATGGCACTGAGGTTTTGGCAATCCAAGAATCAGTCACCAGCCAAAGCAGCTTGGACCAGGACTGGAATGAGGCTGATGCACCCTCTGTTGAGCTCAAACCTCTACCAACAGGGCTCAGGTATGCTTTCTTAGGACTAAACTCCACATATCCTGTCATCATCAATGATAGCCTATTAGAGGACCAAGAGAGTGCATTGCTGAATGAAATAAGAAAGTTCAGGAGAGCCATAGGGTATTCTTTGGCTGATATTAGAGGGATCTCTCCTGACATCTGCACCCATAGGATCCACCTAGAGGACCAATCTATGTCCTCTATTGAGCACCAACGTAGACTTAACCCCAACCTTAGGGAAGTGGTTAAGAAGGAGATACTAAAGCTTCTTGAGGCAGGGATAATTTACCCAATCTCTGACTCAAGATGGGTGTCTCCTGTTCATGTTGTGCCCAAGAAAGGTGGGATCACAGTGGTGAAAAACGATAAGGATGAACTCATAGCTCAAAGAACAATAACTGGCCATCGCATGTGCATTGACTATAGGAAATTGAATTCTGCTTCTAGAAAAGATCATTTTCCTTTACCATTCATTGATCAAATGCTTGAAAGGTTAGCTAATCATCCTTATTTTGTTTTCTCGATGGGTACTCTGGATTTTTCCAAATTCCCATAGATCCAAGAGATCAAGAGAAAACAACATTCACATGCCCTTATGGCACTTACGCTTATAGGAGAATGCCTTTCGGTTTATGTAATGCACCGGCCACTTTTCAAAGATGTATGATGCACATTTTCTCTGACATTATTGAAGAGAAAGTTGAGGTGTTCATGGATGACTTTAGTGTCTATGGCTCCTCCTTCTCGGATTGTCTCTCTAATTTGACACAGGTGTTGGAGAGATGTGAGCAACACAACTTGGTGCTGAACTGGGAGAAGTGTCATTTCATGGTGCAAGAAGGGATAGTTCTTGGGCACAAGATCTCTGAAAAGGACATTGAGGTTGATAAGGCAAAGGTGGAAGTGATGGTAAATCTGCAAACCCCCACTTCTGTTAAAGGGATAAGGAGCTTCCTGGGTCATGCAGGGTTTTATAGAAGATTCATAAAGGACTTCTCAAGGATTGCCAGGCCCTTAACAAGACTGTTGTGTAAGGAAGTGGATTTCACCTTTGATGCTGAATGTGAAGAAGCCTTTAAGTTGATCAAGGAGGCATTGGTTAGTGCACCAATAGTTCAGGCACCAGACTGGTCCCTACCTTTTGAGGTCATGACAGATGCTTCTGACTTTGCTGTTGGAGCAGTACTTGGACAAAAGAAAGACAAGAAGTTGCATGTGATCTACTATGCCAGTAGAACACTTGACTCTGCCCAAGAGAAGTATGCTACAACTGAAAAGGAAATGCTGGCAATAGTTTTTGCCTTTGATAAGTTCAGAAGCTACCTGGTGGGATCAAAGGTCATTGTGTATACTGATCATGCAGCCCTCAGGTACTTGATGACCAAGAAAGATGCCAAACCAAGGCTGTTGAGATGGGTTCTATTGCTCCAAGAGTTTGATATGGAGGTGCTTGATAAAAAGGGGATTGAGAATGGTGCTGCAGACCATCTCTCAAGGCTGAGGATTGAAGAAAAAGTCCCCATAGATGATGCTTTGCCTGAAGAGTCTCTGATGGTGCTCCATTCCTACTTGGAGTTTGAGGAAGTAGAGAGCATTCAAGAAAGGAGGATGCCTTGGTTTGCAGACATAGTGAACTATCTTGCATGTGGGGTGGAGCCTCCTGAATTGGATGCTTACAAGAGGAAAAAGTTCTTCAGAGATGTCCAGAGATACTATTGGGATGAGCCCTACCTCTATGTTCTGAACAAGGATCAGCTATACAGAAGGTGTCTTGCTGAAGAGGAGATGCAACCTGTGTTGCAGGAATGTCATGGTTCTGCTTTTGGAGGTCACATGGGGGCATTCAAAACTGTAGCAAAGGTTCTTCAAAGTGGGTTCTGGTGGCCTACAATGTTCAAAGATGCCCAGTTGGTGGTTGCAGCATGTGATGCCTGTCAGAGGCATGGGAACATATCTAAGAGAAGTGAGATGCCTCAAAACCCCATTCTAGAGGTTGAGATCTTTGATTGCTGGGGGATTGACTTTATGGGACCTTTCATTTCATCCTATGGAAATCAATACATACTTGTTGCTGTGGACTATGTGTCCAAATGGGTTGAGGCCATTGCTTCCCCTACCAATGATTCCAAGGTTGTAGTGAGGCTGTTCAAGAACATCATCTTCCCAAGGTTTGGAGTTCCAAGGGTTGTCATCTCTGATGGAGGATCCCATTTTGTGAACAAGACTCTAGAAGGTTTATTGAGAAAGCATGGAGTTAAACACAAGATAGCTACTCCATATCATCCTCAAACTAGTGGCCAGGTTGAAGTATCCAATAGACAGATCAAGGCCATTCTGGAGAGGACTGTTAGCTCAAGCAGAAGAGATTGGAGCAAAAGGCTAGATGATGCATTATGGGCTTACAGGACTGCCTTTAAAACTCCAATTGGAACATCACCATTCAGTCTGCTATATGGGAAGAGCTGCCACCTTCCTGTTGAGTTGGAGTACAAAGCTATGTGGGCTGTGAAGTTTCTAAACTTTGATATCAAGACAGCTCAAGAGAAAAGGATCATGCAACTCCATGAACTTGAGGAGATTAGGCTTGAGGCTTTTGAAAGCTCAAAGATCTATAAGGAGAAGACCAAAGTCCTGCATGACCAAAAGATTTTAAAGAGAGAGTTCAAGTGTGGTGATTTGGTCTTGCTTTTCAACTCCAGACTTAAGTTGTTTCCAGGAAAGCTTAAGTCTAGGTGGTCTGGACCTTTCAAAGTTCTTGAAGTGAGGCCTTATGGTGCCATTGTCTTGGAAGGAAAGAATGGTCAGGAATTTGTGGTGAATGGACAGAGAATCAAGCACTACTTAGTTTCACAAGGGAAAGAGGAAGCTACAACAGTTCCTCTTCTTGATCCACCAGCCTGTTAACCAGGTTCTCAAAGTCAAACTTAGAGACTTTAAACAAAGTGCTCTTGGGAGACACCCCAAGCTTATCTTTGTACATAGTTCTTCTGATTTCTTCTCTTTTCTCTTATGTTTTAGAACTTTTTGATGGGTTTTGTGAGTTGGTCTCAGGTACTAGGTGATCTTTGGAGGACATAGCTCAGTGATGAATGGAAAGAAGCATGTGAGAGAGCTGAGAGAAGTGTTTAAGGCCAGAGAAATGTTTAAGTCCCATTTACTGCGGGATAGGAGTGCGGGTCAGAAAAAAGGGAGCCAGGGCGCAGCAAGGTTCGGAATTTACTCCGGCTTGGGCGTGCGACCTAGAAGCGTAGACGCTGAGCCGCACCAGAAAGAAGAAGGCCAAAGGTTCTAAGTCCAAACCTGTGCGACCTGGTGCTGCGGCCTAAAACCCTGGGAGACTAAGTCGCACGATCATTCGCAATCTACTCCGAGATGGTCGTGCGACCTGAAAAGAGGAAGGCCAGGCCGCACTAAACAGGAGGAGTCCAAAACGCCTAAGTCCAAACCTGTGCGACCTGGTGCTGCGGCCTAAAACCCTGGGAGACTAAGTCGCACGATCATTCGCAATCTACTCCGAGATGGTCGTGCGACCTGAAAAGAGGAAGGCCAGGCCGCACTAAACAGGAGGAGTCCAAAACGCCTAAGTCCAAACCTGTGCGACCTGGTGCTGCGGCCTAAAACCCTGGGAGACTAAGTCGCACGATCATTCGCAATCTACTCCGAGATGGTCGTGCGACCTGAAAAGAGGAAGGCCAGGCCGCACTAAACAGGAGGAGTCCAAAACGCCTAAGTCCAAACCTGTGCGACCTGGTGCTGCGGCTTGAAACCCAAGGAGGCTAAGTCGCACGATCATTCGCAATTCACTCCGAGATGGTCGTGCGACCTGGAAAGAGGAAGGTTAGGTCGCAGCATGAAGAGAACGGCTAAGGAGCCTAAGTGACAAAACCCTGCGGCGTGGGCGTGCGACCTAGAAGCATAGGAAACCAAGTCGCAGCAAAAAGAGGAACGGCTAGAATGCCTAAGTACCAAATGCTGCGGGATGGTTGTGCGGGTTAGACAGAGGATGACCAGGTCGCACAAAATTATTTCCGGTTTTACACCGAGACGGTCACACGGCTCGATCCCAACAGTTCCCGGACGCACAAAAGAGAGAAAGGAGGCCGGTCAATGAGAAAAGGATGGGTCAAAGCCTTGACTGGTCAAAATAGATCTATTGACCACCAGTCCAAAGGCTTGACTCTACCCCACACTCTCTCTTCCTCCCTACAAACCCGAGTTTGCAACTCTCTCTCTCATTTCTCTCCATTGTTTTCACCATATCTCTCTCATTTCTCCACCAAAATTGTTGATTCAAAGAGCTCTGAGCTCGTTTTTGAGTTGTTAACATCATCCTGATTGCATTTTGAACTCGTTGCATCTTAATCCCAAGGTATTTCATCCTGTTAAAACTCATCTCTTTCCATGTTCTTCAATGGTGATTTTTGAACTTTAAGGTGTGGAATCGATTCTGATAGGTTGTTTTAGACCTTGGGATTACTTTTATAAATGCTAGGGTGATAGATATTCTTGGAAAACAGAGCACTTTGTTGGTAATTACTTGTTCTTGAATTTTGAAAATTGTTGCAAGTAATTCATGAAAGAAATCGATTTTCTTTTTTAAAGAGATGAATTGGTTTCTTGCTGAGTCCCTGCTTTGCACTCTTGTTTTTGCATTGCTATGAATTTATTTGATTGATTCTTGGCTTGAGAAACTTGTCCATGTGCTGTTGATATCGATTCTTGCAACAATTTTTTTTCAAAATTTTGAAGACTTTTGTGCGGCTTAACCTTGTACTAACAATATTTTTGAGAATCTCTTGGCAGATGACTGAAAGAACCAACTCTTTGGCCAAGAAGAAGGGCCCTGCATCAAAAGGCAAAGGTTTGGTCTCAGGAACTTCAAAGCCAAGAGACAAAGGTCAGGGTGCAAAGAATACCACAAAGCAAGGAAAGTGTGATCCAGCGCCAAAAAGGACAAGGCCTGAAGGAAGAGCTTTGGTGGTTGCTTCTGGCTCCAAGAAAAAGGGGAAACAGTTGGCTGTGATATCTGAGAGTGAACAGACTGAAAGTGACTCCAGCAGCTCAGCTGGTGGTTCCCAAGGCACCATTGCAGAGGGATCAAAGAAGTTCAAGACAACTGAACCAGAAACACTTGATTATCTGGCTAAGTTTCAGCAGATAGAGATCCAGCAAGGGAGATTCCCTGATTTGGACTTTCTGAAGAAGATTGGCCTCTATGAAGATGTCAAGACTTTGCTTGGGAACATGGGTGTTGAGTCACTTTTGGAGATGAGAGAAATCGCTTATGAACAAGAGTCCCAAGAGTTCTTAGCCTCCTTTGAAGCTTTCATTTACTACCCAAGGGATTCAAGAATCATTCAAGGAGATGGACTTGGACATGTGGAGTTTACTGTGAAAGGGAAGGAGTATTCAGTGTCATTCAGAGAATTGAATAAGATCTTTGGGTTTTCAGCACCTAGAAATGAACTTCTCTCCAACCAGGTCAATCTCAGAAAAGATGAGATCCAACTTCTATGGAGATCAATTGCTTCTGGGAAGTACACAGCTGGAACAGCAAAGGCCTCTTGGATAAGGAACCCAGTTCTGAGATATGTACACAAGATTCTCTCTCACAGATTTTACTTCAAGATTGATGTTGGAAGAGTTCACAAGGGAGATCTGATGCTTCTTGGTGTAGGGCTGAGACCGCTTATGCCAACACATGAAGATGGGGAACCCTATGAAGGGTATGAATACCCACTTTGCCTTGCATCTCAATTAGCAAGGTCT
Organism: Eutrema salsugineum; assembly: GCF_000478725.1. NCBI lineage: Eukaryota > Viridiplantae > Streptophyta > Magnoliopsida > Brassicales > Brassicaceae > Eutrema > Eutrema salsugineum. The sequence goes on from NW_006256829.1 coordinate 17,701,497, forward strand.
TTGATGTTCTACAAAAAGTGCATGTGGGGTTCTACTAAGCAAGATGCAAAGCTGACCCATGGATGGGTGGTAACAAAGACCTTGAAAGCCATGGGGTATAGATTCAAGGAGAACAAGGCAAAGATTGATCTGATTAATGAAGCACATTTGTGTAGGATTGGCTTCCTCCAAGGAAGAGTGGGTACCAAGGTAGTCTACAACTTAAAGACACTCATCAGCGAGCCAGCCCAAGTTCTCCTACCCAATCCCTCCATCACCACAGTCCAAGTTAAAAGGAACATTCACTTCTTCTTGCTGAAGGAAGAGCTGTACAATGTACAAACTGATCCACCAATCCTCACATACAAGCAAGCTTGCAGAGAAGAAGCCTCCAAGGGAAAGAAAGCAACCGCTGAAGATGCTACCACAAGTGCAGCTGGTGCTCAAGATGATGATCTGCCCCCACCTCAAAAACGTCTTGGTGGAAACAGATATCACTTTGATGATTACAACTGGGAGGAACCAGGCACTTCAGGGTTCAGAGCTCAACAGAAGATTGGTATTCTCCAACAATGGTGCAAGTACCAAGACAAAACCATCCACAAGATGGCCAAATGCATCAAGGAGATGAAGAAGAGGATCAAGAAGCTTGAAAACCCTTGCAAAGGTGGAGCTCCAGCACCGGTTTCACCAAGGAACAGAGAGGAAGTTGGGGAGAGTTCCATGAACTGCACAGCCTTGGTCACATATGGAACCACTTGGGTAGATCTTGACGACGGAAGTGATGAAGCCAGCCACCATTCTTGGGAAACACCGTCAGGCCACACATCGAACCCCTCCTACTCATTGGGGTCCGATTTCAACAGCCACTAGGTACCACTCAAAACCTTGTAAATAGCATGTAGATTTTCTTTCTCTTTTGCATTTTGCCTGTTTGCTTTGGTTTCACTTCTTTCTCATACTTTTATAACACAAGGGACTGTGTTATCTAAGTGTGGGGGAGGAGTTTTATCCTTAACTAATCATGTTTTCTATTTTCTTATTTTACACTTTGAGTCTTGAGTCACATTCTAGTTGCATATTCATCTAAGTGCATATAAAAACCAAAAAAATGGAAAAATCTGAAAATTTTACAAAAAAAAAATGATCATGTAGTTGCATTCTCATTTTTAGGATTGAGTCTAGATTGCATTTGCATGTAGGTTGCATCTTGCAAGGAGTAATGATAGGTTTTCTAGAGAGTACATCACTTTGAGAACTTGAATTGAATATGCTTGTGAATCTTTTTCTGTGCTTGCAAAGTCTGAAATGATTTGAATCTGAGAAGCAAGTTTGAATTGAACTCAACTCTAATTAAGTGGGAACTTTGAACCTGACTTGAAAATATCTTGTGATGCATTGTTTGAAAAAAGCTTGTGGATACCAATATACATACTTGAGCTAGAACCACTGTTTTCACCACTCTTTTCCTTAGCTCAAGTAGCTGAATCCACATCAAGGATCAGTTCCCATACCTTGAACCCATCCTTCTTTTAAGCCAATGTTTGTGTGTGAATTGAAAGGCCACCTTGGATCAAACTTAGCAGAAAGTGTTAGGTTTAGAGCGACAAGGGCAAGTCTCATTGAGTGCTGTGTTCCAACATCAAGGAACTGAGAGTTTTGGCGAGGATTAAGTGTGGGGGAAAAGACTCTTTGGTGAGTGGAAAAAGGTGAGATGAGTGGGAAAGAGAGAGTGAAAATAACTAGGGGAATGAAAGAAAAAGAAGTCAGTCTTGGTGTTTTGAGAAAGTAAGCTCTGGTTTGTTGAAAAGAAAGAGTCTAGTCTCTAAGTGAAAAAGGAAGAAAAGAAGCCAAAGGCTCAAATGTTTTGTTAAGAAAGAAAGAAGAGGCTAGAAGTTGCAAATAAAAAAGAGCTATGTAAAGTTTGAACTCCAAGACTTGAGAGGAAAAGTGAAAAGTGAATCCCCTAGTGAGAGGAAAATGAGAATGAAAAGTGAGGATTTTTGAGCAAGTGAGGAAGCTTTGAGTAGAGGGTGGGGTGTGATGAGTCTTCGCCCTTGTATGCATAGGTTGCTTTTTACCTTTAGCTTTCTGCCAAAGTTTGATCATTCATAGAGAGATCCCTTTGCTGCATTTAACCCACTTGAACACTGATGAGATCATTTTAATCTCATAGCCTCTCCCTAGCCAAGCCAGCTTGTTTAAACCTTGCATCATGAGATCCACCTGATAAAAGCTTAATGAATGTGAAAGAGTTGAGAGAGAGATGAACTTGTGGAGATTCCTTGCTGAGTTGATATATATCTGAGTATGACTTTGCATTGCATAATTGAGCATGAACTTGAGTTCTCATTGTGATCACTTCTCTCAAAAAGAAAATGTGAACTCCCATTGCATACAACCTCTTTCTCTCATTTGCTCTTTTTGCTTGAGGACAAGCAAAGGACAAGTGTGGGGGAGTTGATATGTTCATAATTTGCATCATTTAGGTTGCATAAATCATTCCAAATTATGTTTTATTTCATGCATTTTACGTCCTTAGGGTTTGTTTTAGAACTTAGGAGATGCATTAGGTCCCAATGAGTATATTGCATGTTTTGAGTGTCTATCAGGTGAATATGGAGCTGAAAATATGAATCCAGGAGGTGGAATGGTGAGCAAAGCTTGAAAAAAGTGGAAAATTGGGTCCTGGGAGATTACCGGCCATTCTCGCTGGCCAGGAAGGTTTTACCGGCCATTTCCATGTACCGCGGGAAGCTTTACCGGCCATTTTCATGTACCGCGAATGAAGTGTATCGGCCAAAATCTCCGGGTATGAACGTGTCTCAGAAATCGCCTGTCCGGGGAGCCTTCCGGTCCGATTCAGACGGCGGGTGCTTCATAGAAGTTGGAGAGCATTGCATCACGGTCTCGTAGCAAGTGGAATCGTGAAATTCGGACGCGTGAGCAGAGAGATAAGCTTGTCGGAAGGAACCCCAGTCTCGCAGGTATTCCGGACCGAGCAGATCAGTCCTAAAGGATGCGAAGGACGGTGCACGTCCAGGCCGATTTAGTTTCCGGGTCCTTCATGAGAACCAGAGACATTTGAGTCTTCTTTCCAGAACGTCCGAGATCATTCAATTCGGATCTATGAGCAGAAAGATACGGTCTCCGGAATGGACACATGTCTAAACGCCTCTCTCTGGTCGTGTACATGCACTGCAAAGATGTGCCCTCCAGGAAGCCTTACACTTCCAAAGCACCGAAGCTTCCTTCACCAAAGTTGGAGATAAATGAGTCCTCTGTCTTCTGCGACCGAAATCATTCAATTCGGACAAGTCTCATAGGAGTTACACTCTCCGGAATGCGAAGTGGTCTAAGCTGCTTTGGATGCTGCGAGAGGGTCTTGCGACTTGGTTAGCCCGCAGGCCTGAAGATGAACGCCTGAATGCTGATGCTGCGAGTTGATATGTGCGGGTAAACTATCACTGGAAGAGGTCTGAAGCTCAAGAGCAAGAGAAATGCTAAGTCCACAATCGTGCGACTTAGGCATGCGAGTTAGCCGCGCCTGGAACTATGCCGCACGATCACTCGCAAATCACTCCGACTTGAGCCTGCGACCTAGTTGCAATAGAGACCAACCCGCACAGTTTGTACATTCCCCAGAAACCGCCTTAGCCCTGCGAGTTGGAGAGGAAGGAGACCAAGCCGCAGCAACACTCGCAAAACACTCCTACTTAGGCGTGCGGCTAAGACAAGGCGATTCAGGCTTCACAAGACAAGTCTTCATCTACTGCGACTTAGGTGTGCGACCTGGGACATACTGGACTGACCCGCAGTAATTCTCACTTTATCCATTAAAGCCGGGTCAGGACCCGGTTTGTTCCGGGCTGACCCGGTTTGTTTTTAAGGAAGTATAAATACTTTTTAGGTTTTTTTTGGGAGAGAACTAAGTTTTATTCCCTTTGTCTCTTGCCTCTTTTGTGAAAAAGACTCCATTAAGAAGAGAAATATCTATATTTGAGTGTTTAATGAAGAGAGTTTAAGGAGATCTGGGTGTTTGAAGCTGTTTTCTTTTGAATCTATCATCTCCATCTCCATTTCTCATCATTAATCATGCTAATCTTCTCAACTTGGAAAGGTTTAAGAGAGATTAGTATGATTAGTGAGTAGTCACCTTAATGAGGTTCTAGATGTGTAGGTTAGGGTGCTAAAGTGTTAGATTAGGGGTGCTTAGGGCTAGATTCATTGATTCATCTCTCTAAACAGCTGTTCTATATGCTAGATCCTTGATAATCACTTGAGATCTAGATTCTGGGAATTTCATGCACCAAAAGTGTTTGATGAAATTCCTGAAAGAGTTGTGTTAGAGGTTTAAGTAATTTTTCATCATGGGAATGATTTGTTAAATGCTTGAATGATCATTAAGAACTGTTTATTAATGCATATTGATTCATATTTCACAAATGGGAATTTAGTTTGAAAATGGATTAGTATAGGGGTTAATACCTTCATGAGAGGATTAACCTAGATTAGAGTTCTTAATCACTTGAATCATGTCTCATCATTGTCATCAGCATCTCTAGTTTAACACCAAAGCACCCTGACCAACTATCATGTCTAGAATCTCATGCCTCCATCATATCATATTCACATCATATCATTTGTCATTGTCATTAGTCTTTAATCCTGTTTATGTTTATAGTTTTCTCTAGATTAATCAAAACCCGCTCTTGTTTGCTTGAATTAAGAACTTGATCATATAGCTTAGTGTCTAACACCACATCTGGATTGATTAACCTCTTTGTGCTACATTGACAAGGGGATTGATAGCCCTGAGACCCTAAAAAGTCTTGTCTATCAAGGATCATATCTTAATTCAAGCCAAATGAGTGAGGTTTTGATAATTAATGACAACTAAGAACTTAAAACAATAATTAAAGCTAATGATCAACTTAAACAAGCAAGTAAGTAAGCTAAATGAGATGAGAATGTATGTATGATGATGAGAAAGGTCTTAGACATGATAGTGGATTAGGGTGCCTTTGGTGCTAAACTAGTGAGCTAATGAATCATGTGATCAAGCAAACCATTCAACTTAAACATCATTAACTAAGCTAATCCTCTCATGAAGGCATTAACATCTATGTTAAAACAGTTTCCAACCTAATCATCATTAGTGAAACATGAATCAACAAGCATTGAGAACCAGTTTAATCTGTCATTTAAGCATATAAACAATCATTCCCATGATGAATAATACTTAAACCTCTAACAACCTTGGTTCAGGCATTTCATCAAACACTTTTGGTGCATGAAATGCCCAGAATCTAGACCACATATGATGTGTATGGATCTAGCATTAAGAACAGGTTGTAGAGAATGGAATATGAATAATCTAACCCCTAAGCTAACTAATCTACCACTTAAGCACCCTAATCTACATATCTAAGACCTTAATATGGGGATTACTCACTAATCATGCTAATCTCTCTTAAACCTTTGCAAGTTGAGAAGATTGGCATGATTAATGATGAGAAATGTAGATGGAGAAGATAGATAATGATGGATTTGCAGCTTTAAACACAAGATCTCTCAAACTCTCTTGATTAAAACGCCCAAAAAACAGATATTTCTCTTCAAAAGGAGTTTTTTAACACAAAAGAGGCAAAGAGAATATGGAATAAAGCTTAACCTAATCATTGGTGTCTCAAAACTATTTATACTAAGGGTTTTCTTTATGGGCCAACCCTTAACAAACAGGATATTGGCCCATTAAATTCTTAAAATTCGGACTGGATCGAAGGAAATATCGACGTGCTGCTGGTCGATACTTTGGTCGATAGTTTGCAAAGTTTCTCTTAACACAAATATCGACCAAACACGTGGTCGATGGTTTGGTCGATATTATTTCAGCGAGTCTTGGCTGAGAACATATCGACATGCTTCACCTCGATACTCTGGTCGATAATATCGACATGTTTCTCTTAACACAAATATCGACCAAACACGTGGTCGATGGTTTGGTCGATATTATTTCAGCGAGTCTTGGCTGAGAACATATCGACATGCTTCACCTCGATACTCTGGTCGATAAAATTTTGGCGCTCCAGGTTGGAAAAATCGACCAAACTATCAAGGTACGCTCTGGTCGATAGGAATGCATGCCGCTTGGACCAAAACCTCCATAACTTCCAGCTCAGTGGTCCGAACCTTGGTCAGTCAACTCCACGAGCCAGATGGCTCCGTCATCTACATCTTTGATGAAGGGTCCGAGTCCAGCAGGCTCGGAAAGGGCTTCGTTCCACCGGTTTACTGAGGCGTGTCGCTTTGGTCCTTTAGCGGCTGCGAGATATGTGTTCCTTCTGATTACCGTAACGTTTAGCACACAGCTCCAAATTGGGAAATCTCAGGCGTTCCGGAAACTAGACTCATCCCTCTTAAATCTTGATGAAGTAACCAAAGGCTGGATCGCAATGCAAGAGCTCCGTTCCAGGTGATGAAGTAGAGGGATTGTCGGCTCCTATACACATGTCCGGTTCTGATGCATTCACATGAGGGTCTCTCCACGGCTTCTGTCCCAAATGCTCCCTTTTTGCTCCAAATGACCTGTAAACACTCCAAAATGCAAGACTCTATAGGACCTAATGCATTTCCTATCCTAAACTAACTATAAAGACAAAACATTGAAAACTACCTAAATGTATGCATGAGACTCAATATTTGGACCAAAAATGCAATCCTAAATTATGCAAATTATGAATATATCAACTCTCCCACACTTGTCCTTTGCTTGCCCTCAAGCAAAAAGAACAAATGAGAGAAAGAGGTTGAATGCATTGGGAGCTCATATTTCCTTTGAGAGAAGTGACCACTAAGAGAATTCAAGTTCATGCTCAATATGCAATGCAAGACCATACTCAGATATAACAACACAACAAGAAATCTCCACAAGTTCTCTTATTCCTCAACTCTTTGACATTCATTAAGCTTTTAACCAAGTGTATCAAATGATGCAATGTCTAAACAAGCTGGTTTGGCAAGGGTGAGGTTATGAGACTAAAATGATCTCATCAGCGCCTGAGAGGGTTCAATGCAGCAAGGGATCTCTCTATGAATGACTAAACTTTGGCAGAATGCTAAAGGTAAAAGGCAACCTATGCATACAAGGGCAAGAACTCATCCCACCCCACACTCTACTCAAAGTTTCCTCACTTGCTTACTTTTCACACTCTTTCCTCTCTTACCAGGGGATTCACTTTTTTTTTTCTTTCCATGCACAAGTCTTGGACATCAAACTTTCATAGCTCGTTTTCACTTTCTTTTGTAACCTCTAGCCTCTTTTTCTTTCCTTAAACCATTTGAGCTCTTTGGCTTCTTTTTTTTTTTTTTCTTTTCACTTAGAGGCTAGACTCTTTCTTTTCAAGACACTAGAGCTCACTTTCTTTGACTCAAACTCCAAGACTGATTTTTTTTTTTTTTTTTCTATTCCCTAGTTCTCACCATTCTCCTCTTATTTACACTCATCTCTCCTTTTTCCACTCACCAACAAGTATTACCCCACACTTAAACCTCGCCAAATCTCTCAGCTCGTTGATGATGGAACTAACTCACAATGAGACTTTCCCTTGTCGCCCTAAACCTAACACTTTCTGCTAAGTTTGGTCCAAGTTGGCCTCTCAATCACACACAAACAATTGGCCTGAAAGAAGGATGGGTTCAGGGTGAGGAAAACTGATCTATTATGCAGATTCAGCTATTTGAGCTAAGGAAGAGGATGGTAAAAATAGGATTCTAGCTCAAATATGTATAATGGTATCCACAAGCTTATTTAAACAATGCACCAAATGATAATTTCAAGTCAAGTTCAGGGTTTTCACTTATTAGAGTTGAGTTTGATTCAAACTTGCTTCTCAGATTTAGATCATATCAAGTCTTGCAAGCATAGAAGTCATTTCATGAATGAGAATGCAACTACATGAGCATTTTTTTTTGTGATTTTCAGTTTTTTTTTTTCAATTTTTTTTTTATATGCACTTAGATGAAATGTATCTACATGAATGCATGCAAGAATGTGACTCAAGACTCAAAGTATAAAATAAGAAGAGAGAAAATATGATTAGTGAAAAATAAAACTCCTCCCCCACACTTAAATAACACAGTCCCTTGTGTTGTAAAAGCATGAAAGAGAAGTGCAAAGCAAAATCACAAAATCCAAAGAGAAAATAAGCTAAGCTAGATGCATATTTACAGAGATGGAGTGATACCTTCTCAAGGACTTGAGATGGGGCTGGAGACCCCATGGAGTAGGACGGGTTGGAAGACTGGTCTGATGGTGATTCCATTGCTGTTCTCTTGGCCTTGAGCTCATCTTCATCCGAGTCTTGTCCATGCGGCTCATCACAGCTCCTGGGTGGTTCATTTGGTGAGAGCTTTCACCAACTTCTCCCTTTTGGAACCTCTCCAACTTAGCATTGAGGTTTTTAATCTTTGTACCCATCTTCTTGACTGTCTCAAACAGAGTAGAAACTGTGCCAACCAACTTCTTTATGTTCTTGTCTTGCCAGCGGTTCCATCTTCTCAAGCTCTTTGTGCGGTAATGAGCAGCTGTTGTGGCATCATCAGGCATCTTGCCATCATAAGAAGAGAAATTGTATCTCTTGCTCCCATAGACAGAGTTTTGATCAGCAGTTTCATCATCAGGAGCATCACCTGCTGCTTGAGAATTGGTGGGCAAATCTCAGGGTTGTAATGCAACTCTTTGGTGATATAGAACTTGATGTTCTTTCTCTCTGAAAGGGAAATGAGTGATGGGCTTGGCAGTAAGACTCTGACCTTTACTTCCCCAAGGGTGAGATTGTAGGCATAAGAATTTCCCACAACTCCTTCAATGAAATTTGTCTTGGCAAGATGCAACTGATCCATGAGCCTAAAAGGCTTTGGATTACCACTTAGCACAACTCCAGCATGTAACAAGATAGGAGTGATCAGGCCCCCTATGCGCATTGAGGGGTTCTTGCAGGTGGTGGTGATAGCCCATTTCCTTAGGTGAAGGAAGTTCTTGATGAGAAGAGATCCCATTGTTGGTCCTCTACTGTCTCTATAGAATGGCCGTCCATTGAAGAACTCAGGCATATAGCACCTAATACCCTCACCAATCAGCATCAACTCTTCATCATAAACATGGCTAAACTCAGCTTTGCCATAGAATTTCTAAGCAATCATCTTGTGTACCATCCTCAGTATTGGATTTCTGATGTCTGCTGCCTTAGTACACTAGTCTTGTAGCTGCCATTACTAATTGAATCCCAGAGTTCTCTCTTTTCATTCATAGGGTACCACAGCCTTCTTGCAGAACATTTCCCTTCAATCTTGAACCCAAAGCACTCACAGACTTCTCTGAAAGTCATCTCATATCTCTCTTGTCCAATTTTGAACGCAAGTGATCCAAAACCATCTTCAACCTCTGCCGGTCCATCAGTATTATAAAAGTTTACTTGCAAAGATGCAAGAAACTGGCAAGGCAGCTCTTTGTAAGACTCATGAGTCACCTCCTTGATGTTCCCAAGACCAATGTTGTCAAGCACAGCTCTCACCTCTTCATAAATACCAATCTTTCGCAACAGCTCAACATCAGGGTACATTGTTCCTTCATGAGACACAGCTTGAAGTTTCTTGAGGTACTCATTGTAAGTGACAGACTTTGGCTCTGTTTTCTTGATCACCTTTTTCTTCTTTTGAGGCACAGGTGCTGGTGAAGCCACATTGTCCTCTTCCTTACTCAGCTCCTCACTAGAGCTTCTCTCAGTTCTCTTGTGCTTCCCTTGAGCCCTTGATGTTGTGGCTATGGCTTTCCCTTTTGCTTTGGCACTTGCTGCAACTAATTTTCCTTTGGGTTCTGAAGCACAAGCTTTCCCATTTGCCCTCTGTGGCATCCTTGGTGCAGCAACACTTGAACCGGCTTCCCTTGTTCTTCCCATGGTCCCTGATTCATCAAAGAATCTCAAAAAGAGCCATTAGTGCCAATGAGAGGGATTTAATCTCAAAAATTTTGAAAATGATTTTTGATTGAAAGAAAATCATCAGGATAAATTCAAGCAGCATCATACCAATCCATTCCAAGTCCAAGCATCAAAATCCAAGCTCCACAGAATTTTCTAAAATCCCAACAGTATCTCAAGAACACATCTTTCTCATGACAAGCAAAAATCAGTGTTCAAGCAGCAAATCAGCTCAAGTGAGTTCCTTCTAGCTATCCACAACCTAGATTCCAAGGTTCTAACTCAAGTTCAAGCTTCTAATCAGGTTCTACAAAGCTCCATCTAAGAAAAAATTTCAGAGAAATGGCGATGTGCTGAAACAGGACTAAACAAGACTTTTTTCATTCAAAATACCTTGGAATCAGTTGAAATGATGCAAGATATGAACTCCAAACTCAAAAATCCAGCAAGAACAGGCGATTTTAAGTGAGAAAGGTGTGAGTTCAAGAGAGAAACAATGGAGGAGAGAAGAAGAAAAGAAGTGTTTCACGTGAAAGGAGAGAGAAAGGAGAGAAGAAACCGATTTTTTCTGTGGTCCAGCCCTTCTTTTTGGCTTATGGGAGACAGCTGGATGTGGCTGGACCTTTGACCTTTGACCATGGCTCCCTTTGGACCGCTGGACACAAGAAGAGGTTGAGGTCCTATCGACACGGTTTGTGTTGATATTTTGGTCGATAGTTTTTCGGTGATTCCTCTTGTTTCATCGACCAGAATATCGGCCAAACTCACCTCGATACTTTGTTAAAACCTTCTTGCCTTTGATAGATATCGAGGTGCATTATCCAGATAGTTTGATCGATATTATTTCGGCATACCAAGCTCAAACTATCGACCAAACTATCGAGACTGCATGTGGTCGATAGGATCTCAAACCTTTGTTGATTCTTGACCTTTCTTGCATCCAAATCTCCTTTAAACAGCTCCAGAACGTGTTAAACCTGCTCACACTTAAGAAAACACATCAAAAAGTCCTAAAAATTCAAAAGAAAAACAAGAAAGAAAGTATGTACAAGTGATAAGCTTTGGATGTCTCCCAAGAGCATTTTGTTTAAAGTCTCTAAGTTTGACTTTGATAACCTGTTTAACAGGCTGGTGGATCTTCAAGAGGAACTGTAGAAGCCTCCTCTCTCTTCTCAGTGACAAGGTAGTGCTTGACCCTTTGACCATTAACCACAAACCCATTGCCATCCTTGCCTTCTAGCACAACAGCTCCATATGGCCTAACTTCAAGAATCTTAAAGGGACCATACCATCTAGACTTAAGTTTTCCAGGAAATAACTTAAGCCTAGAGTTGAACAGCAACACCAAATCACCTTCCTTGAACTCCCTTTTCAGAATCTTTTGATCATGTAGAGCTTTGGTCTTTTCTTTATAGATCTTGGAGCTCTCAAAAGCCCCCACCCTGATCTCTTCAAGTTCATGGAGTTGAATGATCCTTTTCTCTTGAGCTGTTTTGATATCAAAGTTCAGCAACTTCACAGCCCATAAAGCCTTGTACTCCAGCTCAACAGGAAGGTGGCAGCTTTTCCACATACCAGATTGAAAGGAGATGTCCCAATTGGAGTCTTAAAGGCTGTTCTATAAGCCCACAATGCATCATCCAGCCTTTTGCTCCAATCTTTTCTGCTTGAGCTCACAGTCCTCTCAAGAATGGCTTTAATCTGTCTATTAGACACTTCAACCTGGCCACTAGTTTGAGGATTATAAGGAGTAGCTATCTTATGTTTCACTCCATGCTTCTTCAGCAATCCCTCCAAAGTCTTGTTCACAAAGTGAGAACCTCCATCAGAAATAACAACCCTGGGTACTCTAAATCTTGGGAAGATTATGTTCTTGAACAACCTCACTACTACCTTGGAATCATTGGTAGGGGAAGCAATAGCCTCAACCCACTTGGACACATAGACCACATCCACTAATATATACTGATTCCCATAAGATGAGATGAAAGGCCCCATAAAGTCCACTCCCCAACAATCAAAGACTTCAACCTCTAGTATTGGATTTTTGAGGCATCTCACTCCTCTTTGAAATGTTCCCATGCCTCTGACAGGCATCACATGCTGAAACAACCCTCTGAGCATCCTTGAACATTGTGGGCCACCAAAACCCACTCTGAAGAACCTTGGCCGCAGTCTTGAATGCTCCCATGTGACCCTCAAAAGTTGATCCATGACACTTGCAACACAGGTTGCATCTCCTCCTCAGCAAGACACCTTCTATACAGCTGATCTTTGTACAGGACATACAGGTAGGGTTCATCCCAATGGTATCTTTGGAAATCTCTGAAGAACTTCTTTCTATGGTAAGCATCAAGTTCTGGTGGTTCCACACCACAAGCAAGAAAGTTCACAATATCAGCAAACCAGGGCATTCTCATCTCTTGGATGCTATCCACTTCTTCAAACTCCAAATAAGAGTTGAGCATCATCAATGATTCCTCAGGGAGACTGTCATTAAGAGGGACTTCAAAGTCCACTCTTAACCTAGAGAGATGGTCTGCAGCTCCATTCTCTATACCCTTCTTGTCTTGTACCTCCATATCAAACTCTTGAAGTAAGAAGACCCATCTCAAGAGTTTAGGCTTGGCATCTTTCTTGGTCATTAGATACCTGAGGGCTGCATGATCAGTATACACAATGACTTTTGATCCCACCAGGTAGCTCCTGAACTTATCAAATGCAAAGACTATTGCCACCATTTCCTTCTCTGTGGTAGCATACTTCTCCTGGACAGAATCAAGGGTTCTGCTGGCATAGTAGATCACATGAAGTTTTCTGTTTTTCCTTTGGCCCAGCGCAGCTCCAACGCATAATCTGATGCATCAGTCATAACCTCAAAAGGAAGGGACCAGTCTGGAGCCTGGACAATGGGTGCACTGACTAATGCATCCTTGATCTTCTTGAAGGCTTCTTCACACTCAGCATTAAAGACAAAGTCAACCTCTTTACACAACAGCCTTGTCAAAGGTCTGGCTATTCTTGAGAAATATTTGATGAATCTTTTGTAAAACCCTGCATGCCCAAGGAAGCTCCTTATCCCTTTGACTAAAGTGGGAGCTTGCAGATTCACCATCACTTCCACCTTTGCTCTGTCAACCTCTATGCCCTTCTCAGAGATCTTATGCCCAAGTACAATCCCTTCCTGCACCATGAAGTGGCATTTCTCCCACTTTAACACCCGGTTATGCTGCTCACATCTCTCCAGGACCTGCGACAGGTTAGAAAGATAATCGGAGAAGGAGGAGCCATAGACAGAAAAATCGTTCATGAACACCTCCACCTTCTCTTCGATGATGTCAGAGAATATATGCATCATGCAACGCAGGAATATGGCAGGGGCGTTACAAAGACCAAAAGGCATGTGCCTGTATGCAAATGTACCATAAGGGCAAGTAAATCTTGTCTTCTCTTGGTCTCTTGGATCTATGGGGATTTGAAAGAATCCAGAGTAACCATCTAGAAAACAAAAGAAAGGATGGTTTGCAAGCCTCTCTAGCATCTGTTCAATAAAAGGCAAAGGAAAATGATCTTTCCTAGAGGCTGCATTGAGCTTCCTATAATCTATACACATTCTGTGTCCAGTTATAGTTCTAGTAGCAATCAGCTCATCCTTCTCATTTCTTATTACTGTCATTCCCCCTTTTTTGGGCACCACATGGACTGGTGAAACCCATCTAGAGTCTGAGATTGGGTAAATTATCCCAGCCTCTAAGAGTTTGAGAATCTCTTTCTTCACTACCTCTTTTAAGTTGGGATTGAGGCGCCTTTGGTGCTCTATGGATGACATTGACTCTTCTTCTAAGTGAATCCTATGAGTGCATAGGGAGGGTGAGATACCCTTAATGTCATCCAGAGAGTAGCCAATGGCTCCCCTATGTTTCCTCAACTCTTCTAACAACCTATGCTCTTGGTCCTCTATCAGCATATCATTGATAATGACAGGATAAGACTCATCGAGACCTAAGAAAGCATACCTGAGCCCCCTTAAGAAGAGGTTTTAGTTCCACTTGAGGTGCCTTAGATTCATCCCAATCCTTGTCAAATGCACCTAGTGAGGCTTGTTGTGGGTTTTCTGCTTGTGCTTCACCTTTAGCCTTGTTGCATTGCTTCTGAACACCCTCATTCACCTCTTGAAACCCTTTTTCTCCCTTGGCCGCCGTGGTAGTATCGACCATGAAGCATGTCGATAGTTTCGTCGATACTTTTGGCTCTTGAAATATCGACATGCTTTTGGTCGATACTTTGGTCGATAGTTTTTCGGCCTGTTGCTTAGTTTCGGCATCCTGAAATATCGACATGCTTTTGGTCGATACTTTGGTCGATAGTTTTTTGGCGTCTTGGTTTAAAATATCGACCAAACTATCTTGATGCAGCACGTCGACAGGAATGCAGGACCTTGAGCGTTCCAAGCTTTTAAACTGATCCTCTTGGGCCTTAAGACCTTAATAATGCAGGTTCAGGTATGAACTTGTGCTATCATCTGGCTTATGAGAGTCTAAAAGCTTCTTGAGCTCCAAAGTTTCATCCTTAAGATAGCCATGCTCTCCATGTTCCTTGCTCAAAGCAACTTGAAGAGGATCATCAGTATTCAGTTCTTCAAGCAACTCATCAGCCAAATGATCCATTGTCTCTACATAGAAACATTGTCCTTCTATGGTGGGCTTCTTCATCATCTCATTAACATCAAACTTAAGCTTCTCAGAACCAAGTTGAAGCTCAATGATGCCACCTCTCACATCAATAATTGCTCTTGTTGTGGCCAAGAATGGCCTGCCCAAAATAAGAGGATCAACTGGTTCCTCATCCATCTCTAGCACAATAAAATCAGTAGGAACCTCAAAACCACCTATCTTGACAAGCAAATCTTCCAACATCCCAACAGGTAGCCTAACTGATCTGTCTGCAAGGATAAGAGAGATCCTAGCAGGTTTGAACACTCTAAATCCAAGCTTCTTCGCTATGGAGAATGGCATCAAGCTGACAGATGCTCCCAGATCACAAAGGCATCCAGAAAATAGCAGAGGCCCTATGGCACAAGGGAGTGTGAAACTCCCTGGATCAGTCAACTTTCTTGGAATAGACTTTCTCTGAATGATGGCACTGCATTCATGACTCAATACCACCATACCTTGAAGCTCTTTAGTCTTGTTCAGAATAGCATCTTTTAAAAACTTACCCATCTTTGGCATCATTAAAAATGCATCAATGAGAGGCATTGTGAGTGGTGTCTCATTGAGAGCTTTCTCCAATACAGCTCTTGCCTTGTCTACAAGCTGCTTCTTGAATCTCCCTGGAAATGGGAGCTTGGGGTGGAACATATAGCTTCTCTGGTTCTGGTTCCTTTTCCACCTCTTTACCCTTTTGCTTTCCTTGATCTTTCAGCAACTTGATCATCTTTTAAGGCTGCCTCCCCCTCAGGTTGATCATTGTCCTCAATTATCACATTGTTGTGCTCAATACCAGGTAGCTCTTTGCCACTTCTCAGTGTAATGGCTTTAGCATATTCCTTGGGATTGGGTTCATGCTTACCAGGTAGTTGGCCTTGGCTCCTTGAGCTAGATGCCTGATTCTGCTTCAATTCCTTTATGTCCTGCTGCATTGATGCATACTGGCTTGCAAACACTTGTTGACCCTAAAGCAGCTGTTGCAGAATCCCAACCATATCTGACCCCATCTGTGGCTGCTGGTGAACAGGTGCTGACTGGAACTGATGTTGAGCCGGTGCTTGCTGTTGGAACTGTGGTGGACCAAACCCTGGTGGTGCCTTTGGCTGCTGCTGTGAACTGAAACCAGAACCCTGAAATTGTTGCTGTTGCTGAGTAAAACCCTGATTCTGAGCAAACTGATTCTTTGGTTGAAAAGACCCTTGAAAGTTGTTCTTGGGAACAAAATTCTGTGGAGAAGTAGGGTAGACTTGGTCTTGTGGGTTTGCTACATTGGGATTCCTGTAAGAGAGGTTCTGATTGGCATTGGCATACTGATACCTTTGGAACCTCTGATTCCCAATATAGTTTAGCTCTTCCTGAGTAAGACCCTTTTCACTGATGTTCTCAAAGCATTGATAAGGTTCCTCATACTCTCCTACAAAGTGCATTGGTTTTTGAGTTGCCAATAACACTTTGTCCAGCTTGCTTTCAAGTGTTTTAAAGTCCTTCTCATACCTGATATAGGCACGGGCCTATAGATGGGGATGGATCCTTGTTGCTGGTTGTGTAACTCTCTCAACAAGAATAAGGAATGGAATTTGATGTGAAAAGAGGATGGAACTCGATCAGTTGGTTGTGTAACTCTCTCTGATTGAGTCAAGGGATGAAACGATGATGATGCAAACGGTGGAACGAGGGTCGCCACAAAGCTATATGGACTGAACCTTGATAAGACCGGCGAGAGATGGATCAAACACCAACTCTCAAGAGGAGGATCAAACACCAACTCTTACGCGAATTCAGAGAATTCAAAGACAAGACAAAAGCTTGAAAGAACTGCATTATTTTATTGATAGTAGGGTAAAAGATACACGACTGATTATAAGGGACTTTATAAGAGAGTCTAATGCAGCTTTGCCCTTCTTGGGGACTTGAAGCAAATTACATAAAAAGGACACAACTTTCTGGGACTCTAAAGGAACAGACTCGTGCAATAACTAAAGAAATATTATAAGACTTAAAACTATGAATGGATACTGTAAAACAAACCAAAGACAGAAAAACCATATTAGGCAAGTAAATAAACGTATTCATTCCCTACCTTGGTGGGTAGGACGGCTAGGATGGTCTTAAGTTGGCGTGATGCTGATGCTGAACATGGACACTTCTTTGTTGGGTCGGAGAAGTGGTAATTCAGCTGTTGGGCCGTCTTGTATGAGATAGGCTTCTCCTTTATTAGGCTCTTCCAGGCATTTTTCTTGGACCGTGGCCTTAAAGCTTGGGTACAAAGAGTCTTCTTGCTCGTGGATGCTAAGTAAGGCTTCAATAGCTTGATTAAACTCCTTTCTCAAGACTCTAGTTCCGGATCTTGTTCTTGGTCCTTGTCTCACGGCTGGTATAGGTGGAGCTTGTGGTTCTATGTCCTCATCATCCCCTCTCTCTTGAGAAGGTTATGACCTCAGAACAGGGTCATCTGCAACATAAGGAGACAAGTCAGTAACATTGAAAGTAGGAGATATATTAAACTCACCTGGCAGCTCCAGCTTGTATGCATTGTCATTGATCTTCTCCAAGACTCGGAATGGCCCATCTCCCCTTGGAGCAAGCTTGGATTTTCTTTGTTGTGGGAATCTTTCTTGCCTCATGTGCAACCACACCCACTCTCCTGGTTCAAAAGTAACCTCCTTGCGCCCTTTATCAATTCTTGCTTTGTCCTTTTCGTTCTTTTTCTCCAGTTTCTCTTTAACCTTTTGGTGCAGCTTCTTCACAAAATCGGCCTTAGCTTCTTCTTCTGCGCTTGAATAGATGGCTGGTGGCAAAGTAATAAGGTCTAAAGGCGTGTGAGGGTTGGACCCATAGACAACTTCAAAAGGAGATTGGTTAGTAGCGGAGTGTTTGGAACGATTATAAGCAAATTCAATGAAAGGTAGACAAGATAACCAATTCCTGAGATTCTTACCAACCGTGGCTCTCAATAAGGTTGAGAGTGTACGGTTTACTACCTCTGTTTGTCCATCCATTTGGGGATGACAAGTGGTGGAGAATAAAAGTTTGGTGCCAAGCTTTTTCCACAATGTCTTCCAAAAATGGCTGAGGAATTTTGTGTCTCGGTCTGAAACAATGGTCCTGGGCACTCCATGAAGACGCACAAACTCTTTAAAGAAGAGATCAGCTGTTTGAGTTGCATCATTGGTCTTGTTACATGGTATAAAGTGCCGCCATCTTTGAGAACCTGTCTACTACTACAAAAATGGAGTCTTTGTTGTGTATCTTAGGCAAGCCTAGAACAAAGTCCATAGAAATGTCCACCCAAGGTGCATTAGGAATAGGTAAAGGCATATGTAAACCATTAGGGTGTAACCTGAACTTAGCTCGGAGGCAAATGATACATTTGGTGCATAGCTTCTCCACGTCTCTTCGCATGTGTGGCCAGTAAAAGTGCTCCATCAGCACGCTCAGTGTCTTGTCTCGGCCAAAGTGTCCCATTAACCCGCCTCCATGAGCCTCCCTAGTGATTAACTCCCTCATGGACCCTTGTGGGATACATAGCCGCTTTTCCTTAAATAGAAATCCATCTTGTTGGTAAAATACTCCAAATGCGGCCCTTGTAGTTTCTTTGTAGACCTCTGAGAAGTCGGGATCAGATTCATATCCACCCTTGATGTGCTCAAAATCCATGATCTTGGCTTCCATTGTAGAGATGAGAGTGTAACGCCTTGAAAGTGAATCAGCTACAACGTTCTCTTGCCCCTTCTTGTACTTAATCACATATGGAAAGGTTTCTACGAACTCGAACCATCGGGCATGCCTTTTCTTAAGTGTGGTCTGGCCTCTTAAGTACTTGAGGGTCTCGTGGTCTGTGTGAATGATAAACTCCTTTCGAAGCAGATAGTGTTGCCTCGTTTCTAGTGATCTCACCAAAGCATAGAGTTCTTTATCATAAGTTGGGTAGTTGAGTGTTGCTCCACTTAGCTTCTCACTGAAGTAAGCTACTGGCCTCCCTCCCTGAGTTAGAACAGCACCTATGCCAGTACCTGATGCATCACACTCAACCTCAAACATTTTATCAAAGTTAGGAAGGACTAAAACCGGTGCCTGTGTGAGGCTCTCCTTCAGCTTGTTGAATGCGGCTTCTTGAGTCGGCCCCCAAGTGAAAGTAGTGTTCTTCTTGATCACCGATGTCAATGGGGCTGCTATGGTACTGAAATCCTTGACAAAGCGCCTGTAAAAGCTTGCCAAACCATGAAAGCTTATAACATGTCCAACCGTGGATGGTGTAGGCCATTCTTGGATGGCTTTAATCTTCTCCTCATCCACTTTAAGACCCTGAGAACTTACAACAAATCCTAAAAATACCAATTGATCAGTGCAGAAGATACATTTCTTAAGAGTTGCATATAAACCCTCTAATCTAAGTGTCTCTAGAACCTGTTCAAGAGGCCTAATATGATCTTCTAAGCATTGGCTGTAAATCAGAATATCATCAAAGTAAACCACTACAAATTTACAGATGTATGCTCTCAAGACGTGGTTCATGAGTCTCATGAAGGTACTTGGGGCGTTTGTGAGGCCAAAAGGCATCACAAGCCACTCGTATAGACCTTGCTTGGTCTTGAAGGCAGTTTTCCACTCATCTCCTTCCTTCATTCTCACCTGATGATAGCCACTCTTTAGATCCACCTTTGAAAAGATAGTAGCTCCACTTAACTCGTCCAACATGTCGTCTAGTCTTGGAATTGGGTGTCTGTATTTGATGGTGATGTTGTTAATGGCCCTACAGTCCACACACATCCTCCAAGAGCCGTCCTTCTTGGGCACTAACAAGACGGGTACTGCACACAGGCTGAGGCTCTCTCTTATGTATCCTTTAGACATTAAATCCTGGGCGTGAGCCTCTAGCTCTTTGGCCTCTGTTGGGTTAACTCTATATGCGGCTCGGTTAGGCAAGGGTGCTCCGGGTACTAGATCGATCTGGTGCTCAATTCCTCTTATGGGTGGGAGTCCGGCTGGTATCTCTTCTGGAAAGACGTCTTGGAACCTTTCTAATAGCTGAGCCACCTCGTGTGGGAGCTTGGGACCTCCCTCAGTACCTGAAAGCAAACTTTCTCTAAAGATCATTAGTAATACCGGTTGTTTATGATCAAGAGTTTTAAGAATTGTACTTGGTGAGACAAATAGATTAGTTCTACTTAGCTGTCTTCCTTTGCTCATGGCCTGTTGCATCTCATGAACTTCTGATGGCGTGAGAGGGGATAAGTTGTGCTTCTTGTTGTGGTGAGGGAAAGAATAGTATTTGGTGCGACCATTGTGCATGGTTTCTTTGTCAAATTGCCATGGCCTCCCAAAGAGCAGGTGACCGGCTTGCATGGGTACAACATCACACGTGACTTGATCACTATACTTTCCAATGCTGAATGGCACAACAACTTGCTCTGCAATCCTCACCTCCGTGGTATTATTGAGCCATCTTAATCGGTATGGGCTTGGGTGCTTGGTCTTTTCAAGACCTAACTTGTCTACAAGATACTTGCTAGCCACGTTAGTACAAGAGCCACCATCTATAATGAGACTACATACCTTGTTTCCAATGCTACATCTTGTATGAAAGATGTTTTCTCTTTGGAGTGTCTCGGGGTCACTTAGAGCACCAAGAGATCTCCTGATTACCAACATCTCTCCAACCTCAGGAAAGTCGGTTACCTCTTCTTCTGAGTCAGTGGCTTCTAGCTCGGCCTCATCTTGTGACTCATACTCTCCATTGTCTCTCAATACCATTACTCATAGTTCTGCCACTCTACTTTTCTCGCTATTCTATCTTGGAGGCCATCAACGAATTGGGCCATCATTGTCTCCTCCGAGTCTTGAAGCTCCAATCGATTTCTGATGGTCTCAAACTCCTCGTAGTACTCTTCTACGGGCCTGTTTCTCTGAGACAACTTCCGAAAACGTTTCTATAAGTCTCTAAAGTAATAAGCGGGCACATACCTCTTCCTTAGGTGGAATGTCATGTCCTCCCAAGTGGTGATCTGGCCACGTCTTAGCCTCCCTCTCTCACGGCGCTGATGCTGACCTTGGCCATGATTATCCCGTCTGCAACGCCGGTGATTTGGGTCAGGTGGGAGTTTGATGAGGCCATTCAAGCTGAACCAGACTTAACCGAGCCGCAACTACAAGATGTGGAAGTACCAATCATTCATCAAGGGCCAATAACAAGAAGACCAAAGCATGTTACAAGCCATATCTCAAGTGGATCAAACAAGGCCGCAAGAAGACCAAGAAAATGAGCCGCATAATGAAGCCCATCAACAACAAGCTTGGACTGGATTACTTGAAGAATGCCAAGAGCTAGCAAACGGCCCAGCTTCAAAGAATCAAGATGTCTGGCCCCTTTTGCCAAATCAAGCCCAAGTCTTCATGCTGACCATCTCGCCAATGCACCAAGACACTTAGGAGGGAAGATTCAAACTCGGTCAAAGCCACACATGTCTCAGCCACCAAATAAGGTAAGTGTTCAATCAAATTTCAATTCTTTGACTAATGAGTTTCTCTTGTCTTTGGTCTTATGCAGAGATAATTTAGTTAGTCTTTTATTTCCTTTTTTTGAGTCCTTTAATTTAGTATTTTTAATTTACAAGTCCTGTTGTTTTGAGTCTTTACTTTTAAAAGTCCTGTTGTTTTGAGCCTTTTATTTATTTGAGTCTAAGCTGTTAGGACCATTATATAAGGTCCCATTACAGCCTTGTAATTTTTCACCTTTGATATTAATAAAACGAGAATTTTCTTTCATTGAGTTTTCTGTGTAAAACTTGTTCTTCTTTTCTCTAGTTGAGACCAGTACCTCCTAGAGCCGAGAATCTGTGTTGTATCACAAGTCTTTCACAACTTGTGTGTTGCACTTCGATCCATTTCACATCTTTCACTTCCACCAGCCGATTCAATTGTCTAGAGTTGCTCATTCACTTGAATCAACCCCTTGGCCATCGACTAGGCTTTGCTTCCGAGATCCTACAAGCCCTTGACAGCTTGGTGCTTGTATGATTTTTGGTATCAGAGCTGAAGTTCCTTCAGCCCAGGTTTTATCTATCTATTTACATCTTTTCATTTCCATTTAGTCATTTGTTTCATTGCATCATATTAAATAAAAAAAAAACAAGGAATTTAGTTTTCATCATATCATCTTGTTTACATCATTTTCCATTAGTTCATCACTAAGTTATTTTATCATCAAGTTATTAAAAAAAAAAAAAGAACTCATCATAACATCTCATTTTCGTTGCACTTAGCTTCATTATTCATCACAAATCATTGTTCATCGTTTTAAGTTTCTGCATCAAAGAAAAGTTAAAAAAAAAAAATAGCCTGATTTATTGTGTTGATTTTCCAAGTTTAAGTGCATTAGTCAATCCTTCCTTTTCTGTGCCAATCACGTCTAAAACTCATTCTCCAGATAGCATATTTTCCTTAATTATCTCAATTAAAGTCTGTCATTTTTAAGTTAAAAAAAAAAAGAAGAGAAAAGCATATTTACATTTTTTAGAATTTCCAAACTTACCATATTTGTGTCTCATTATTTCTTGATCGAGACTAAGCACTTTTTCTCTTGTGTTTTTTTTTTGCGAGAAACAAATTCCCTAAGCAACTATGGGAGAGGAGAGCAGCAATGCACAAGACCCTCTTCACCAATTAATAATCTCCATGAGAGACGAGATCAAAGCATTGAGGCAAGACTTTGGAGATAGACTTAGCCGTGTGGAGCAAGCACCGAGGGTAACTCTACAACCAACTCGCCACATTGGAGGATTAAGAACCGGACTCAACACCACTCAGAACACCGGAACCAATCCAAGGTACAACGAAGTGCGCATCAACGAGCCACACATACCGAAGACGACTCTTCTCAAGATGAAGACCAAACCCTAGACGCCAAAGAGACCACAGGCAAAGGCGACGTGTGCCACAAGACGACTACGGAGATGCCGATGATGAAGAGTATATACCTTACTCTAGACAGAACCAGAACCACATCAAGCTGACCGCACCTAACTTTGCTGGAAAAGTTGATCCGGAGGCTTATCTAGATTGGGAGAAGAGGATGGATCACATCTTCGACTATTACAATCACCCTGGTCCAAAGAGAGTAGCACTAGCAGTGGCTCAGCTCACCGACGGTGCACTTACATGGTGGGACAGAGAAGTATCCGACCGAAAGAGAAGCCGCTTGAGAGCTATTGATACATGGGTCAACATGAAAGACCTAATGAGGCAAAGGTATGTCCCTCCTCATTTTTACCAAGACTTACAGTGTCGTTTCCGAACTCTTAAACAGGGAACCAGGACCGTAGAAGAATACTATGAAGAGTTTGAGCGCTTGAGGAATCGTTTGGAGCTTCATGACGATGAAGAAGCTCTAATGGCGCAGTTTCTTGATGGTTTGCAAGAGAGAATCAGCCGCAAAGTGGAGAGACAGGTATATCAAGACTTCAAAGATCTTTTTCATTTGTCTATACAGGCAGAACAACACATCAAGAAGAAGATCACCAACACCAGAGGCAAGCCACAAACCACTTGGAACTCCAACTTCAACAAACCACTCGACAGAGGCAAGAGTGTGGATATTGATTCACGCTTCAAAGGCAAGGCGATTGAAACAAGCAAAGACACCAGGCTA
This sequence comes from Eutrema salsugineum, assembly GCF_000478725.1. Classification (NCBI taxonomy): domain Eukaryota; kingdom Viridiplantae; phylum Streptophyta; class Magnoliopsida; order Brassicales; family Brassicaceae; genus Eutrema; species Eutrema salsugineum. The sequence continues at coordinate 17,724,812 of NW_006256829.1, forward strand.
GAGGCAGGTAAGACTAATAACCCTCAGCGTGCAAGAGATATTACTTGTTTCAAATGCAGGGGAAGAGGTCATATGTCTCGTGAGTGTCCAAACAATCGAGTGATGCTCATGACCGAGGCTGGAGATTATGAGTCACATGATGAAGCTGATGTTCAAGAAGATCAAGAAGATGAGTATGGTGACATAGCTTATCCAGACACAGGAGAGCTCATTGTCACTAGACGTGTATTAAGTGTAATGGTGGAGCCAGCCGAGACCATATAAAGATAGAACATCTTTCACAGCCGCTGCACTATAAAGGGGAAGGTATGTAATCTTATTATTGATGGTGGGTCTTGTACTAATGTTGCAAGTGCTCACATGGTTGATAAGCTAGGCCTTGAGAGAACTAAGCATCCACGGCCCTATAGGCTGAGATGGCTCGATGATAAGGTAGAGCTTAAGATTACCGATCAAGTCACCATTCCATTTAGCATAGGAAAATATCAAGATCAAGTTTTATGCGATGTAGTTCCTATGCAAGCTGATCATTTATTGTTAGGTAGGCCATGGCAATTTGATAGAGAAACTAAGCATGATGGTAGGACTAATATGTATACTCTTATGCATAACAAAAGAAAAGTTAGTTTAGCACCTCTTACACCATCACAAGTGCATGAACTACAAATGCAAATGCTTAAAGAAAAAGAAAGTATCTCTAAGTCAAATTTTCTTGTTCAGCCTAGCTATGTTAGAAAAGTTTTTGCTGCTAAACACACAATGCTACTAATGATCTTTAAGGAGCTTTTGAGCGCAGGTTTAGGTGAACTTGAACTACCACCGGAGATCACTGACTTACTTGACAGGTTTAAAGATGTGTTCCCTAAAGAAATGCCTGAAGGGAACCTGTAAAACAAACCAAAGACAGAAAAACCATATTAGGCAAGTAAATAAACGTATTCATTCCCTTACCTTGGTGGGTTGGACGGCTAGGATGGTCTTAAGTTGGCGTGATGCTGATGCGGAACAAGGACACTTCTTTGTTGGGTCGGAGAAGTGGTAATTCAGCTGTTGGGCCGTCTTGTATGAGATAGGCTTCTCCTTTATTAGGCTCTTCCAGGCTTCTTTCTTGGACCGTGGCCTTAAAGCTTGGGTACAAAGAGTCTTCTTGCTCGTGGATGCTAAGTAAGGCTTCAATAGCTTGATTAAACTCCTCTCTCAAGACTCTAGTTCCGAATCTTGTTCTTGGTCCTTGTCTCACGGCTGGTATAGGTGGAGCTTGTGGTTCTATGCCCTCATCAATACCTTTGATCCCTGCTTGAACTCTCACTCCTATTGGCTCTATCAAAGTCTTCTCCATACGTATCATTGCTCATTGCTAAGTTATCAACCAGCTCTAAATCAGCATGAATCTCCTTTCCCAGAAAGTTTCCATTAGAGGCAGTATCCAGCTGGTGTCTAATCTTGGGAAGAGCTCCTCTATAAAGTGTGATGAGAAGAGAAGCCTCACTAAACCCATGGTGTGGGCATTGGTTGGTGTAGCTCCTGAATCTCTCATATACTTCACCACAACTCTCATTGCTGTGTTGAGTGAAGCTAGAGATTTGGTTTCTCAGTTTAGCTGTTCTGGAGGTGGAGAAGAACTTAGATAGAAATGCTTGCTTGCATTGCTCCCAGGTTTGAATGGAGCCTCTTGGGAGGTTCTTCTCCCATTGGTGAGCTTTGTCATTAAGACTGAAGGGGAATAATCTGAGCTTGAAAATGTCTTCAGATACTCCATCTATCTTTGTCAAGTCACACACTTTATCAAATTGATCCAAGTGTTCCAAGGGATCTTCCATTCCCAATCCATGGAACTTTGAGTTTTGGACCATATTCAGTAATGATGCCTTCACTTCAAAGTTGTTGTTTTGCACAGGTGGTGCTTGAATTCCAACTCCATACTGATGAGCATTGGCCCTGTCATTCTCTCCAACATAGACATGTGGCTGCTCATATCTCCTTTGTTGTTGTTGGAATGGCTGATGGTGGTGCACCTGTTGTCTTTGCTGTACATTGGCCTGATGCCTCTGCTGATGAGCTGGAGCTTGTCCCTGGTGGAAATAAGCTTGCTGTTGATGCTCCTGTTTCTGCTGAACATTACCCTGATGTAACCCATGACCAGCTCCATTACCAGATGCATTACCAACTCCATTACCCTGCTGCACCTGAGCCTGTTGCTCCTGAGCCGGTTGCTCAATGTCAACTACATGCTGTCTTTGATCTTCCATATCAGCCTGATCAATCTGACTTCCACGCCTATCCCTTCTCCTCCTTGGGACCAAAAGATTACTGTTGTCGTTTAAGGGGAAAGGTGGACCACAGCTTCTTGATCTGGACCTGGTGTTCATGCACCTGAAACTCACAACCAGAACTTGAAAGAAATTAGAAAACACAAAAGAAAATGCTTGATCTCAAGAAATGACAAAATCTTAATGCTATCACACTTTGGCAACGGCGCCAATTGATAACTTAGAGTTTTCAAGGCTTTAAATGAGGGGTTATCAATCCCTTTTGTCACTTTGCAGTACAAAGGGTATCAATCCATCATGTGTAGACACTAAGATGCCAAATGAGTGAGGTTTTGATGATTAATGACAACTAAGAACTTAAAACAAGAATTAAAGCTAATGATCAACTTAAACAAGCAAGTAAGTAAGCTAAATGAGATGAGAATGTATGTCTGATGATGAGAAAGGTCTTAGACATGATAGTGGATTAGGGTGCCTTTGGTGCTAAACTAGTGAGCTAATGAATCATGTGATCAAGCAAACCATTCAACTTAAACATCATTAACTAAGCTAATCCTCTCATGAAGACATTAACACTAATCATCATTAGTGAAACATGAATCAACAAGCATTGAGAACCAGTTTAATCTGTCATTTAAGCATATAAACAATCATTCCCATGATGAATAATACTTAAACCTCTAACAACCTTGGTTCAGACATTTCATCAAACACTTTTGGTGCATGAAATGCCCAGAATCTAGACCACGTATGATGTGTATGGATCTAGCATTAAGAACATGTTGTAGAGAATGGAATATGAATGATCTAACCCCTAAGCTCACTAATCTACCACCTAAGCACCCTAATCTACATATCTAAGACCTTAATATGGGGATTATTCACTAATCATGCTAATCTCTCTTAAACCTTTGCAAGTTGAGAAGATTGGCATGATTAATGATGAGAAATGTAGATGGAGAAGATAGATAATGATGGATTTGCAGCTTTAAACACAAGATCTCTCAAACTCTCTCGATTAAAACGCCCAAAAATCAGATATTTCTCTTCAAAAGGAGTTTTCTTACACAAAAAAGGCAAAGAGAATAGGGAAAATTTTAAATTTAGGACACATTTTGCAAACAATTGTCCTTATAAGATTTTTTTGACTTTTGTCACTTTTAGACTTAATTACCCTTTAATTAAGGATTACATTAAATTCAGAAATTAGAATTTAATGTTTATTTTTTAAAAAAAAAATTCGAAAATGCCAAATAAAGAAATAAATTAATTACCAAAAATCAGTTATGGAAAGTTTTAATTTTTTAAAAATTATTCTACCCGACACATAGAAAACGTATTCTATATTCTATGGTTTTATAGAATATGATTTCTAGACATTCGTCTACAATCTATAAAACCTAGAATCGATGTTCTACATATTCTTCTTTATTCTACTAGTTGTATGGAATAGGTATTCTAAAGACTCTTCATCGTTCTACAGATTCTAGAATATATTTTCTATACTTTTCATTACGTTATATATTTTACTAGAATGTGCATTCTAGTAATCATTCTTTGTTCAACGTAATCTAGAACCTATATTCCATTAAGTCGTTAACAGAATCTGAGAAAATCTAGTATTCATGTGCTTATCCACCAAACTAAATATTTTCCAAATATTTACTTTCCAAATATTTACTTTCTTTTTTTTCCATGTTTTATTTTCTCTTCCACAGCGTTTATTTTTCTTCTCTGCTTTGCTCTTTTCGCTATCTTCGCACACTTTGATGAAAGACAATCTCTTCTTCAACAAATCGGCTAGCTCCAAATCTTCATACCAAATCAATGGAGCTCACTCGGCTCAGTAATTTCCATAAATATTAGAAACAGAAAATATATGTACATAGTTATTTTATGTTCCTACGACTTTAAATCCACATATCCATTATCAAACATATCTGTTATCAAACACCGGAACTGCAATGCAGGTGATCTGGACTTCAACTTTAATCCTGATCACCGAAAATATCTCGTCTTTATGATTTGACAATGCTTTAGAAAATTGTGTAAGTAAAAGAATGGACAAATTTTTCACTATGTAGTCTTCACACACAAGAACAGTACACAAACACGATTACAAGCCATCGAATACATCAGAAAGAATGTTTACACTTTACAATTGATAACTCTTGAAATTTCGATTTGCAATTCCATTGGCTCTGTATTAAGCAGTACTTTCTTCTGCTTGAAGAATATCTTCTCATCTCTTTGGCTTTCTTGTGAATCACTGCAACCTTATTCTTCATCTTCTCTGCTTACTATGCTTTCTTCTTCTCTAGTTGCTCCTGCAATTAAAACACACGCCAGAAACATTTTAACTTCTCAATGAAAAACTTGGACTGAACAGAGAAGTAAAATAGCTGATTGATTCCACTGATGGAGCTCACGATGGGATTGATTTTTTTCTTGAATTAGACGAACTTGGACTTGTAAGAATGTGCATAAAGTCCCATATTCATAAAGCAAAACCTTGGCAGAGTAAGATTATGGATGAACAAAACCTAACGCAAATCCGTAAAAAGACAAGTATTAGGAGTTTACAGATTCTGTAGCAATAGTTATGGAGTGGGTGAGCTTAGCTGAGTTCGAGAATCTCAGAGAAAACATCTTTGTTATGACAATGACAATCTCAAAATAAATGAATAATAACAATTGGAAAACCTACACACACTGGTCAGTGGGACAAATGGTCGAACACCTGGTGAGCATTGGTGATATGGCTTTACAAAATGAAGAAGAAACAGTTTACACAGTGAGGAAAATAGTAATTTCACGCCAAAATGAAATTAGCAGCATACACAAAGTAAGAAACGCTGAACAAATAAGGGTAAGTATATGTATGTGTCGACGGGTCGTAAACATATGGGTGATTCGAAACCTTAGAATCTAGAAGTCATCTTCAACCCCAACGAATAATTTGTTCGTGTGTTTTTTGGAGGCTAGAATTTGTCCTGGTTTATTCCTCCCCAACTAATAATCGGTTTGTGCACAGATTTTATAACCAAAACAGTTTTGTTTTTTAATTGTTTCTCTTTTTACTGAAATTAAGAAAATGTATAAAAATATATAAAAAATTATTAGAATGAAAATTTAAAGGTAATTTTGAGTTTCAAATAAAATAAATCTTAGGAGGACAATGTCTAGGATAATAAATCATAAAATGACAAAAGATTTGAGAAATTGTCCTAAATTTCTAATTATCTCAAAGAAAATATGGAATAAAGCTTAACTTAATCATTGGTGTCTCAAAACTATTTATACTAAGGGTTTTCTTAATGGGCCAACCCTTAACAAACAGGATATTGGCCCATTAAAGTCTTAAAATTCGGACTGGATCGAATGAAATATCGACGGGCTGCTGGTCGATACTTTGGTCGATAGTTTGCAAAGTTTCTCTTAACACAAATATCGACCAAACACTTGGTCGATGGTTTGGTCGATATTATTTCTGCGAGTCTTGGCTGAGAACATATCGACATGCTTCACCTCGATACTCTGGTCGATAATATTTCGGCGCTCCAGGTTGGAAAAATCGACCAAACTATCGAGGTACGCTCTGGTCGATAGGAATACATGCCGCTTGAACCAAAACCTCCATTACTTCCAGCTCAGTGGTCCGAACCTTGGTCAGTCAACTCCACGAGCCAGATGGCTCCGTCAGCTACAACTTTGATGAAGGGTCCGAGTCCAGCAGGCGTCGGTAAGGGCTTCGTTACACCGGTTTACTGAGGCGCGTCGCTTTGGTCCTTTAGCGGCTGCGAGATATGTGTTCCTTCTGATCGCCGTAACTTTCAGCAAACAGCTCCAAATTGGGAAATCTCAGCCGTTTCGCAAACTAGACTCATCCCTCTTAAATCTTGATGAAGTCACCAAAGACTGGATCGCAATGCAAGAGATCCGTTCCAGGTGATGAAGTAGAAGGATTGTCGGCTCCTATACACATGTCCGGTTCTGATGCATTCACACGAGGGTCCTCCACGGCTTCTGTCCCAAATGCTCCCTTTTTGCTCCAAATGACCTGTAAACACTCCAAAATGCAAGACTTTATAGGATCTAATGCATTTCCTATCCTAAACTAACTATAAGGACAAAAGCATTGAAAACTACCTAAATGTATGCATGAGACTCAATATTTAGACCAAAAATGCAATCCTAAATGATGCAAATTATGAATATATAAACACCACGGGTTTCCCCCATACTTAGTCATTTCACGATCTCACTTTCACCATACGGCCTTGATGTAGATGAGGCGAGGAGTTTAGCCGAGGTTCTCAAGCTTTTACTCGGTAGAAGGTGACCAAGGCATGTTTTTGCCGAGGGTCGATAACGAGGCTATGAGTACTCCTGCTCTCAAAAACATCAGGCCGTGTGTTTTCAAGCCTTCTTGCTTCTCTTTTCTTCCAAAAATCGCTGTCTAACACCTGAAACACTTAACAAACCTTTCAAAACATTTCAAAATAAAAAGAAAAAGAAGATTAAAATGAAGTATTTACAGAGATAAGCTTGGGGTGTCTCCCAAGAGCACTTTGTTTAACGTCTCTAAGTTTGACTTTTGCTACCTTTTCAGGTAGTTTCAGGTTCAAGAAGAGGAACTGAGGTAGCTCCCTCTCTTGTTTCTGATGCCAAGTAGTGCTTTACCCTCTGGCCGTTCACCACAAAGCCTCCCTCTCCATAAGGTCTCACCTCAAGAACTGTAAACGGACCGGACCACCTAGACCTTAGCTTTCCAGGGAATAGCTTAAGTCTAGAGTTGAACAACAGAACTTGGTCCCCTTCTCTGAATTCTCTCTTGTGTATCTTCTTGTCATGGAGCACCTTGGTTCTTTCTTTGTATATTTTAGAGCTCTCAAAAGCATCTAAACGGATTTCATCAAGCTCGTGAAGCTGTATAACTCTTTTTTCCTGAGCTGTCTTGATATCAAAGTTCAAAAGCTTCACTGCCCACAAGGCTTTGTACTCCAACTCAACCGGTAAATGGCAACTTTTCCCATAGAGCAAGTTAAATGGTGAGGTTCCAATGGGGGTTTTGTACGCGGTTCTGTAAGCCCACAAAGCATCATCAAGCTTCCTGCTTCAATCTTTCCTAGATGAACTCATGGTCCTCTCCAAAATAGCCTTGATCTGGCGGTTTGAGACCTCCACTTGACCGCTTGTTTGAGGATGATAAGGACTAGCCACCTTGTGCTTCACTCCGTGCTTCTTCAAAATATTCTCAAGAGTCTTGTTGATGAAATGGCTACCTCCATCACTGACAACTGATCTTGGAACTCCCAAACCTTGGGAAAATGATGCTCTTAAAGAGCTTTACCACAACTTTTGAATCATTCGTTGGAGATGCAACCGCTTATACCCACTTGCTCACATAATCCACAGCGACAAGTATATACTGGTTTCCGTATGAGCTTACAAAGGGACCCATGAAATCGATGCCCCAACAGTCGAAGACCTCGACTTCAAGAATCGGGTTCTGGGGCATTTCATTCCTCTTGGATATGTTACCATGCCTTTGACATACTTCACACCTTGAAACAACATTCTGAGCGTCTCTAAACATAGTCGGCCACCAAAAACCACTTTGTAGAACCTTGGCCACCGTCTTGAAAGCACCTAAGTGGCCACCGTACGCTGAACCGTGGCATTCTTGTAACACCGGGTAAATCTCTTCTTCAGCCAAGCACCGTCTATAGAGATGATCCTTGTTAAGCACGTATAAATACGGCTCATCCCAATGATACCTCATCACATCTCTAAAGAACTTCTTTCTCTGATAGGAGTCTAGCTCTGGTGGTTCTAAACCGCATGACAAGTAGTTCACAAGATCAGCAAACCATGGGAACCCTGATAGTGTTGGCCTCCTCCACTTCTAAGTAGGACTTGACTAGCATGAGATGTTCTTCGGGCAAAGCATCGTCTATAGGCAATTGTTCTTTGATTCTCAGCCTTGAGAGATGGTCGGCAGCTCCATTCTCGATACCCTTCTTATCAAGCACTTCCATATCAAACTCTTGAAGCAACAAAACCCATCTGAGAAGCCTCGGCTTAGCATCTTTCTTGGTCATCAGGTATCTCAAAGCCGCGTGATCTGTATAGACCTTGACCTTTGATCCCACGAGATAGCTCCTGAATTTATCAAACGCAAACACAATGGCCAGCATCTCTTTCTCGGTGGTAGCATACTTCTCTTGAGCTGAATCCAATGTGCGGCTTGCGTAATAGATAACATGAAGCTTTTTATCTTTATTTTGCCCCAAGACAGCCCCCACGGCATAATCAGATGCATCCGTCATTACTTCGAAAGGTAACGACCAATCAGGGGCCTGGACGATCGGTGCACTGATTAATGCCTCCTTGATTCTCTTGAAAGCTTCCTCACACTCATCATTAAAGATAAACTCCACTTCTTTGCATAATAGCCTCGTCAAGGGTCGAGCTATTTTAGAGAAATCTTTGATGAATATTCTGTAAAATCCTGCGTGACCAAGGAAGCTTCTAATCCCTTTCACTGAGTTCGGAGCTTGTAGGTTCACCATAACCTCGATCTTGGCTTTGTCCACCTCTATGCCTTTCTCTGATACCTTGTGACCCAAGACAATCCCTTCTTGAACCATGAAATGACATTTCTCCCAGTTCAAGACGAGCCTGTGCTCCTCACATCGCTTTAAAACCTGAGATAGATTAGAGAGACAATCGGAGAAAGAGGAGCCGTAGACAGAAAAATCGTCCATGAACACCTCCACTTTCTCTTCAATTAGATCAGAGAAGATATGCATCATACACCTTTGAAAAGTAGCCGGTGCATTACAAAGACCAAAAGGCATTCTCCTATAAGCATAAGTGCCATAAGGGCATGTAAATGTTGTTTTCTCTTGATCTCGGGGATCTATGGGGATTTGAAAGAACCCTGAGTACCCATCAAGAAAAAAAAAATAAGGATGGTTAGCTAGCCTCTCAAGCATTTGATCAATGAATGGCAAAGGAAAATGATCTTTTCTAGAAGCAGAATTCAGTTTTCTATAGTCTATGCACATGCGATGACCAGTTATGGTTCTTTGGGCTATGAGCTCATCCTTTTCGTTTTTAACCACCGTGATACCACTTTTCTTGAGCACAACGTGAACAGGAGATACCCACCTTGAGTCAGAGATTGGGTAAATTATCCCTGCCTCAAGGTGTTTGAGTATCTCCTTCTTAACCACCTCTTTGAGGTTCGGGTTAAGACATCGTTGATGCTCAATAGAAGACATAGCATGGTCTTCTAGATGTATCCTGTGGGTGCATATGTCAGGAGAGATCCCTCTAATATCAGCCAAAGAATACCCTATGGCTCTCCTGAACTTTCTTATCTCGCTAAGCAACGCACTCTCTTCGTGCTCTAACAAGCTATCGTTGATGATCACGGGATATGTAGAGTTTAGGCCTAAGAAAGCGTACCTCAGCCCTGTTGGTAGAGGCTTGAGCTCAACAGGGGGTGCATCGGCCTCATTCCAATCAGCATCGAAGCTGCATTGGCTCAGCTCGGCCTTTTCTTTCTCGCGCGGTTTACCACTGACCTTGGCATAAGACGTCGCGGCCATGATACCCTGAGGTGTCTCCCCAACTGTCTTGGACTCCCCGGTGTCTAAAATGTCAAGGCCACTCTTCCTGAGCTCCAGAAACCTCGTCCCAGCTTCAAGTTCCTTCGGTTGGTCCAGAAGACGCTTGTACACCTCGCTTTCTTCGTTCAAGTACCTGTGCTCGCTGTGTTCCCGAGTTAGAACCACTTGTAATGGGTCCTCTGCGTTCAACTCTTCTAGGAGCTCCTCTGCTAGCTCCTCCATAGTTTTCACATAGAAAACTTGACCTCCAATGGTCAGTTTCTTCATTATCTCTTTCACGTCGAACTTCATAGTCTCGGAACCGAGGTGTATCTCGATCATGCCCCCTCTAACGTCAATGATCGCTCCTGCTGTTGCTAAGAACGGTCTTCCCAAGATGATGGGGTCAAGAGGCTCCTCGTCCATCTACAGAACTATGAAATCATTAAGCTCACCGAAGCTCCTAGATCACATAAACAATTTGAGAACTTCAAGTGACCTATGGCACACGGCAAAGTAAAACTTCCCAGATCGGATAGCTTTCTTGGTATAGACCTCCTTTGAATGATAGCGCTGCACTCGTGACTCAGTATTACCATACCCTGGAGCTCCTTTGTCTTGTTGAGAATGGCATCCTTTAGAAACTTTCCAAGCTGGGGTATAGCCAAGAAAGCGTCTATGATAGGCAAAGTCAGTTGCGTGTTCTCCAAGTGTTTCTCAAAGACCGCCTTGTGATGCGTGTCAACTGTGTGAGGGAACAAGTTTTACCCTTAACAAAAACAAATGAAAGCCGCAAGTGCACAGCTAATCAGTTGTAGTATTTAGGGATCGAATCCACAGAGATTTGTGTGCCTGGTATTCTTCTACGGTTTTTAACTTTATGTCTAGACTAGATTGGTTTTAAAGGTTGGTTATTTATCACGAACTAAACTAACACTTAAAGAAAGCAAATAAATCTATCCTAGAAAGCAAGTAGAAAAATCGAATGGAAAGCAAGTAAAGCAAGTAAAATATCGAACTAAGGCAATTGAAATGCAGATCTAAATAAACAAGTAAAAATCGATTGATTTGTAAACTATGGCTAAAAACGTTGAGCTTTTGGGAAATCTAAGGGATCATAATCGGTTTTGACACTGGGGTAGATAGATTGGGATTGACGGATATCGATATATAGGGTTCTAGAGCTAGAGTACGGCGGTATGACTACGTCACTGTCGTGATCATAACCAACTGTTTCTCGCAACCCTGACCAGTAGGTTTCCACTCTGGCCTTGGAAGGGAGAGAACGCAAGAGCTGCACAAGACTCGTCAATACTCACGATCTCGCCGCAGGTAGGTTTTCACTCCTACGGAAAAATCGCCTGTTTCATTCTAGGGCTGATACTTAATGAAAAATTTCGCAACACTAACTATCTAGATCAGATACTAGGTGATCAATCAAGCATACATGCAATCAGAACAAGAATAAACAGAGAACAAAGTTGAAATCCCAGATCTATAAACCTAGATGTCTTAATCGATTATGAGAGCCCCTTTCGGGAACCCTAAGCCCAACTCGGGATCTACTCAGACATGGCTGAGGCCGACATCATCATTGGTTTTAATAAAAGTAATCAAAAACAATAAAGAAAAGAGATGAAGAAAGCTTCTCTATTGAAGAACTCAGACTTGAACAATCTTCTACAAAAATCGCATAAAAACGGCTAAAGGAAAAAGGGTTTCTGTATGAAGGTTCGTGACTACAAACGACCTAAATGACAAGTATTTATAGTCTTCAATACTCCATGGTCTCTAGGGTTCCGGAATTGAGGCTGAGAATGACTTTGGGCTTCAGAAATATGGGCTTTAGTTTGGAGTTAGCCGGCCGTGGTCGGGAGTGACATGACCGCGGGAAATAGGTGGCTGGCCGCGGTCGGGAGTGACGTGACCGCGGCCAACAGCCCATTCCCTGCGGTCGCGTGACTTGCTGGCCGTCTTCGAGTGGCTCCGGGGCTAATGAAATATCTTGAGATCCAACCGTTGGAATGTCTCCAAACCAAGTGCATTTGGAAGCTGGTTGATTCTTCTATAAGTTGTCCAATTTTGATGGTGATCAGACGGTGAGAATGTCTTCGTCTCTCCATGAGAGTTCTGACGGTCTGGATTTATCCAAAATAGTTTTTTTGTTCCAATTTGTGCCTCTTTATCCCAAATTACCTGAAAAGTCTTTTAAAATCCGAAAACATAGAAATCCTTTGAACCTTTGAAAGTGGAGTAAAAACACCTGTAAAAGACATTAAAGTGATCCATAAAAATTGTCAAAATCCGGTGTTATCAACTCCCCTAGACTTAGTCTTTTGTTTGTCCTTAAACAAAAAAAAGGCTAAATCTCGGCGAGAGGTTTGAAAACGCAGGAACTAAACAAAATCTCAGAGACCAAACTTCTAGACCAATATCAATCAGTATGCATCAATCGGGAATAGCCTAGAAAATTCTCACTAGCAATACAGGCATACCTAGTCCGTTAATCCGTCATGCAGAAGTCTATGCACTAAGATCTAACTTCCAGTCAACTAGCTCTTAACATTCATTAAAAATCTCGGTGGTTCTCATCAAAGAAAATCTAGGCAAGGAAATCTAGGCTAGGTGTCAAAAAGGGTTATTCTAGGGGTAAGGCTTAAAGTGTTTATGGGTTACCTGAAGGTCTGGAAGATGCAGGATATTATGCAAAACCGCAAGAGAGAGTGAAGATCTTGGTATCCACAGTTTTCAGTCACTTTCTTCTTGCCATAGATTACTGGTCTTCTTCCTCAGGTTCTCTCCTAACTCCCCCAGACTTAGATTTTTGTAAATCTTTCAAAACCATAGCTCCTTAAACGAATAGTGGTTGCTTATTGCTCCACAAATTTCGACAATCTAGGACTCATTAGGCTTTTTGTTTCCCTCTCTCTTTTCTTTCGTTCGTTTTTTTTTTTTTTTAAGAGAGGGAACACCTTCAGATATAGAGTCATAGAGAGCACGAAATTACCAGTTAAGATCTGTCTTGTAGCTTCATAAGGTTTCTGATACTCTTCCTTCCCAATTCCAATCAGTCTCATTTGTGAGTGACTGAAAACTGCGTCGCTCCTTTTCTCTCCGACGTTTTTGCACATATCTGCTGATATAAACTAAAGAGAGAATGCATGAGGATTAAAAAAACAAGTGTTTTGGGTTTAGGGTATGGTACCAGATAAAGATAAACTGGTCATCTAGGACGACAAAAAGTGGTAAAAGCGAAGGTAAAAGACGTCCTAGATGTGTATGTTGATGCCTGCCTAAAATCAATGATGAGAAAATAAGATATCAATATTAAGGTCAAATAAAATGAGCTAGTATATCCTGTCAGAAAGAATCTCCATGAATAGAAGTCCTCTGGTGGGAGTTCGTAGTGAAAGTACTCTAGCTACGGCCTAGTCTAGTGCTAACCACAAATGAGCTATCATGCATAGTGTAGAAGCGTGCAGGTCTAATCATCATAGTTTTGTGTCAAACATTCCTGAAAAATACTTAATGTCGAATAGGTTACATATTGAAATTTAAAAAGTGCTTGAAATTTGAAAGCAAAAGCAAGAAAATGATTAGTACGGATAGACATCCTCCCCCAGACTTAAATCACACTGTCCCCAGTGTGAAAAAAAAAGCTGGTGAGAAGATGGTGAATAAAAGCGAAATAAAATAAGATAAAAGAAAAGAAAATGATGATAGAACCGTGATAGTAGTGAAGTGCTGATCAATAACTCATCCTCCAATGTGTCTGCTGCGAACTGGTGCTGCTCCTATAGGAAAGTGACAACGCGCCCAAAGCGTCATCCCTGTCTCTCAACTCTGCGCAGATCAGAATGTGTGTGCGATGATGTAGATGATGAGGTGTGGCCGGTCAAAACAGATGGCTGAAAGTGAGCACGGGCCGCAGCTGCATCACGCTTTGCCTTGGCCACTATGTATTGGCTGATGGTGAATAGTAGACGAGGTACAGATGACAGAAAATCATCGGGTTCTGGAGTCCATCGCGGACGTCCTCCGTTACACAATCTCGGGACTGATGGTGAAGGCAAGCTGACTCGGTGCTCCTCAGTGCTAGTGCAATACTTGTAACGAAACCTGTCTGGATCAAAAGCGGGGTCATACCAGACATAGTGTGATCGCGAGAGAGATAAAGTAGGTCATACCAGACATCGGGGAGTGGATCATCAGATGAGAAATCGAATCCTACAGCCTGTAGTATCGCTGTAAAACACTCCCGTAAGCTGGAGTAGCATCCTCGCAACCATGTAAATCATGCTTCACCTTTACCATGTTCTGTGCTATGATCCAGGCAAAGCAAGCAAGTCGTGGGTCGTCCATAAATGGCATCTGAAGTGTAATGAGCTCGGTCTTCAAAACACATCCCATGTTGGCTCTAGATAAAATCGTGTGTGCTAAGAGTTTGTGCACAACTCTCACTGCAGGATGAGTAAGAAGGGCTGACTTGGATCTCCCGCTATCATAGATTCCATGACCCATCTCTCTCCACAAGTTAAAATCGGGTTCATCTTCAAGGTAAACGCCATCGGTGTATGGAAGCTTAAGAGCCTCACAAAGTTCAGAAATGGTGAGCGAGTAGGAATGTCAGCGGATAGAGAATGACAAGATGCCATCTGATGCTCTGGGGTTCCTCCTCTTCGTGTGGTGGAGTGTAATAGTTGCTAAGAACTCGCGGACTAGCTCAGGATAGGTTGGAAGGTTCAGCTCCATGTAGGGTCTCAGCTTAAGTGCATCGATGTACCAGATTACATCTTCTCTGATTCCAAGCATCTCAAGTGTATGATAATCAATGCAAGGCGTGGGTTTGATGTTCAGCTTCTTAAAACGTCTTGCATAGTCCACTCTCGGGTTTATCTCCTTGCCAATGTATCGAATCTTTGGTGGCTCAGGAGCTGCTCGTGTTTCTCTTGAGTGCTGGAGCAATCTCATCACATAGTTTCTTCTTCTCGGTCTGGCTTGGTTCAGCATGTACTCTCCTAGAGTAGCATCATCAGGAATGTCCTCAGAGCTGTCACCAGTGCGACGGCTTCTTTGGGATCTGGTTTGTTCGTTTTTCTGCAAAACGAAATGATTCTTGGAAAAAGAGTGAATATGGATGCTGATTTTAACACATTAAGATCAGTTGTACTAACACTAGTACAAAGAGATTAATTAAAACCATGAGCAAGCAGAATTGACATTAAATCAAAGAAATCGACTAGTTCATGACTAGATTCGGATTTTTTATGTTCTCAACATAGAAATCTTCTAAAAATCGGTTTTAATGAGCAATTTTAATGTCAAATCTATAGGTTACCCAATACTAATCACTAATCACACAAGACTTAATCAGATTCATTAATTTTTGCTGTTCCAAATTCAATTTTTATAAAGCATGTAGAATCCAAATTTCAAAAATCTCAATTCCTCTTAAGCTAGGTGTTAAAATCGATTTTTAGATAACCTAAAAGGATAATCTATTGTTCTTAAGCTATTTCCACCATCAATAAACCAAGATTTGGGCTTTTTAAGAAAACCCTAAGTTCTAAAATCAATTAAAAATAGCGAGTTTGAGCTTCATACCTTGCTGGAAAGAGAGATTTGATTGCAGAATTGAAATCAGCTTTGAAAAAGAGTGAGGGTTGAGCCAAGAATCTCTTAAAAAGCTTAAGAATTGAAAAAGGTGTTCTATCTCCTAAATCTCCAAGTCTTTTGGAAGAGAAGAGAAAAAGGAGTTTTGATCCAAAAAGTGCATTTCCTTTTTTTAAAAAGCGTTTTTGTAGCAAAAACGGAAAATTTTCGGGAATTCATAAGTTTACGGGAACTTACCTTTCATGTCTTGCACGCAACGGAGGTTTAAAACTTACGGAAAATCTTAACGGGCTTTACCGGGAATACTCCAGAAGTCACCGGGAAACTCCGGGAACTTTCAAAAAGCGGTGGAAATCCGCATTCTCGTCTCAACGACTAACGGCCGCGATCAGGAGACGCGCGACCGCGGAGATTGAGGGCTCGGCCACGGTCACATTCATGGTGCCGAAGTCGATGCTCCCTTGGCTGCGGGTCGGTTGGTCGAGAACGCGGCTCTTTCCCCTGCGGCCTTTGTCCAACTTTCTGGTCTTTGCCGGGCCGAGCAGCTAAAAACCTATCCTTTTCTTCTTGGTTTTTCTAATTTTCTGATTTTTTTGTGTTTTTGTTTTATAAAATATCTGAAACTTAAAATGAGAAGAAAACATAATGTGTAAAAAGGAAAAGAAAATTAAAAGAAAGAGTACCTAAATGGGTTGTCTTCCATTAAGCGCTTTTGTTTTAAGTCGTTTAGCTCGACGTAGGCATGAAGAATCAGGCTGATTTGAATGGCACTCCACTTGATGTGCCCTTATCACTTCCAATCGCTGGAGGTTTTACTTCTTCTCCTTGAGCAGCTGACTTCTTTCCTTTACTCTTCTTTCGGACTTTAACATTGTTTAAAACCCTTTTTGTGTTTTCGATCAGCTCCTGGATCCGGTGGAATGATGATCTTGATCTTTGCAAAAGCTTTCGGCTTCTCCTTTTCTTTCTCTTTTGGCCGGTTTCCTTTGCTTGGAAAATCATCTAGGATAGTCGGGTAAAACCTTCTGCGATCTACATTGAGGAAAACAGCATGCCGATTTGCGTGATCAATTACTGCTCCTACGGTAGCTAGGAATGGTCTCCCGAAAATGAGTGGCCTCTCCTTGTCTTTATCCATCTCCAGGACTTGGAAATCTGCTGGAACAATCTTGTCTCCCACTAGAACTTGTAGATCATGAATCGCCCCTTCAGTATCTTTTTGAGATGAATCTCCAAAGATAACCTTAATCGTCGATGTCCTTAAGGTTTTTATGCCCAATTTTTTGGCAAACGTCTTTGACATGATGTTGACATTGGCTCCGGAATCGCACAGGCAGTCTGTGAACTTGATTCCTGAAATGAAACATTGGAAAACAAAACGTCCCGGATCGTCGACTTTTGTAAGCCTTTGAAACGGTGATCGTTGAGGTACCTTAAATGGTGGCTGCTTGTCATCGACATCCTTGTAAAGTGGTACAAAGATTGGGGTTTCTTCTTTCTCTCCATCGGTTCTGGCCTCTTCTTTGGGCAATGTGGTTATGGCATTGCAAAACCTCTTAGGGTTATCTTCAACTCTTCCTGGAAGAACTCCACTTTGCCTCTTCATAGAATCGGCTGTTTGGGCAACTTGACGTGCGAAGATAAAGCTTCAAACTTCCCGTTCAGATCATTGTACATGCAGTCAACTTTCACGTTCACGTCTTTAGATGCTTTTTCGTTCGTCATAACGAGCTGTTGGATGGACTGCTCAACTCTACCGATTTCTGAAGCTAGCTGGTTCGTCGTGACTCCTTGCTGTTGTACAAATTGATTGTTAAAACCCGTACCTTGGTAGTTATATGGCTGTCGCGGTTGATAAGCTCATGTCCCTCCGAAGTTTCCACCTTGGAACTTGTTTTGGAAAGATTTTTCCTGAGGTGGGTAGTACTGATCTTGAGGATTCTCCACATTTGGATTGCGGTAAGAGAGATTGTTGTAATTTGCATTCTGGAAGTTGTTGTTGAAACCATTGTTGAAGCGATTTTGATATGGTACTAGTGCTCCTACATAGTTCACCTCTTCTTCTTGAAAGGCTTGATTAATGTGATCGATATCACTGGGTCCTTCAACTTCTGCACCATTGTTGGTATCACAAGCATGGATTGGGCGATTGTTGCTCTTCAAAAGCTGGCTCATCATGTTCTTCAATTCGGTTATCTCCTTGTTGTCTGTTCCGATTTGCTTCGTCGAGCGATCGTATTCAGGACAATCATTGCTATTGGCTTGAAGCAAATTTTCGATGAGGGCTCTTCCTTATGCTATCGTTTTTTGTCCAAAATCCTCATTGCTAGCTGTATCAAGTGAAAGTTTGTATTTTGGTTGCAAACCTCGGTAAAATGTGCTCAGCAGGCGTGATCCAGGAAATCCATGGTGAGGGCAATCACGTTCATACTCCTTAAAACGTTCCCAGACTTCATAGAAAGATTCAGTAGGTCCTTGTTGAAAGCTTGAGATCTTCGTTCTCAACAAATTCGACATTGACTTAGTATAGAAGTGATTCAGGAAAGCAGTTTTACACTCTTCCCAATTAGTAATCGATCCTGCAGGCAAAGATTTCAACCAACGGTGAGCTTTGTCTGCTAATGAAAAAGGGAACAACTTACACTTTAAATAGTCTGCTGGAACTTGGTTTGTTCACATCATGCTGCAGATTTCTTCAAAGAGCTCGATATGGTCCATTGGGTGTTCAGAAGGAACTCCATGGAATTGGTTTTGCTTCACCAATGAGATGATTTGAGGCTTGACTTCAAACTCATTCCGGTTTGGAAATGGAACTTGAATTGCAGATCGGTTCTGAAAATTTTGAGTAGGTGCATCAAAATCAGCTATGCGGTGGTTTCTGGCTTGTCTTCGGTGTTGATTTGCTTGTGGAACAGGACGGTTAACGCGTCCATTCGGCTGCATTCCTTGGTGGTCACCATCGGCTGCATTGATAGGTGCATCAAGGTCTTCACGCTCTTCTCTCTCGCGGTTCTGGTGGTTTCTCGGAGGAACCTCATCCTCCTCTCCATCTTGTCGAGCATGATCACCTTCTCTGTGATCATTCTCTTCATTTTCTCCATGTTCGGACCCGTCTTGGTCCATATTTAAAGCTCGGTTAATAGGATCTCCAGGCTGGTCGTCGTTGGCCATTCCTTGCGTTCGTCTAAGTCTTCGAAGTTCTCTTTTGTGTCTGTCTATCTCGTCTAGAATTGAAATGTTTTCTACAGGTCTGCGCCTGGTATTCATGCAATTCAGAGAAAAACAAAAGAAGGGAAAGATAATTCAGCAAAACTTTAACAAAGAACTAGAGATCAGGTGTCTAGAACAGAAGTTAAAACAAGAAAAATAGCAAAAGGCAACGAAACAAATCCCTGGCAACGGCGCCAAAAACTTGATGCGTGTCAACTGCGTGAGGGAACAAGTTTTACCCTTAACAAAAACAAATGAAAGCCGCAAGTGCACAGCTAATCAGTTGTAGTATTTAGGGATCGAATCCACAGAGATTTGTGTGCCTGGTAATCTTCTACGGTTTTTAACATTATGTCTAGACTAGATTGGTTTTAAAGGTCGGTTGTTTATCACGAACTAAACTAAAACTTAAAGAAAGCAAATAAATCTATCCTAGAAAGCAAGTAGAAAAATCGAATGGAAAGCAAGTAAAGCAAGTAAAATATCGAACTAAGGCAATTGAAATGCAGATATAAATAAACAAGTAAAAATCGATTGGTTTGTAAACTATGGCTATAAACGCTGAGCTTTTGGAAACTCTAAGGGATCATAATCGGTTTTGACACTATGATAGATAGATTGGGATTGACGGATATCGATATATAGGGTTCTAGAGCTAGAAAACGGCGGTATGACTACGTCACTGTCGTGATCATAACCAACTGTTTCTCGCAACCCTGACCAGTAGGTTTCCACTCTGGCCCTGGAAGGGAGTGAACGCAAGAGCTGCACAAGACTCTTCAATACTCACGATCTCGCCGCAGGTAGGTTTCCACTCCTACGGAAAAATTGCCTGTTTCATTCTAGGGCTGATACTTAATGAAAACTTTCGCAACACTAACTATCTAGATCAGATACTAGGTGATCAATCAAGCATACATGCAATAAGAACAAGAATAAACAGAGAACAAAGTTGAAATCCCAGATCTATAAACCTAGATGTCTTAATCGATTATGAGAGCCCCTTTCGGGAACCCGAAGCCCAACTTGGGATCTACTCAGACATGGCTGAGGTCGACATCATCATTGGTTTAAATAAAAGTAATCAAAAACAGTAAAGAAAAGAGATGAAGAAAGCCTCTCTATTGAAGAACTCAGACTTGAACAATCTTCTACAAAAATCGCATAAAAACGGCTAAAGGAAAAAGGGTTTCCGTAAAGTATGAAGGGTCGTGTCTAAAAACGACCTAAATGACAAGTATTTATAGTCTTTAATACTTCATGGTCTCTAGGGTTCCAGAATTGAGGCTGAGAATGACTTTGGGCTTCAGAAATATGGGCTTTAGTTCGGAGTTAGCTGGCCGCGGTCGAAAGTGACGTGACCGCAGGAAATAGGTGGCTGGCCGTGGTCGGGAGGCTTGTGACCGCGGGGAATGGGCTGTTGGCCTCGGTCACGTGACTTGCTGGCCGTCTTCGAGTGGCTCCGGGCTAGTGGAATATCTTGAGATCTAACCGTTGGAATGTCTCCAAACCAAGTGCATTTGGAAGCTGGTTGATTCTTCTATAAGTTGTCCAATTTTGAGGGTTATCAGACGGTGAGAAGGTCTTCGACTCTCCATGAGAATTCTGACGGTCTGCATTTATCCAAAATAGTCTTTTTGTTCCAATTTGTGCCTCGTTATCCCAAATTACCTGAAAAGTCTTTTAAAATCCGAAAACATAGAAATCCTTTGAAAACCTTTGAAAATGGAGTAAAAACACATGTAAAAGACATTAAAGTGATCCATAAAAATGGTCAAAATCCGGTGTTATCACCTTGGCTTTGTCTAAAATTTTCTTTTTGAAACGCCCTGGGAATGGTATCTTGGGCTGATAAGGTGGTGGTGGAACGTAGGGCTTTTCAAGCTCAGGCGTCATCTCTACCTCTTTACCTTTGTCCTTGATCGGTTCTTTCTCCAAGATCTCTTCTTCTTGCGCATCTTCTGAGGCTGCCTCCCCACCGATTTGCTCATTGTCCTCAATGAGCTTTGTCTTAGGTGCCGAAGCTTGTAATTCCTTTCCACTCCTCAATGTGATGGCGTTCACATACTCCTTGGGGTTAGGCTCTGGCTTACCTGGTAAAGCCGGACCTCGTGACGATGTAGAGGCTTGATTCTGCTTCAGCTCCTGGATATCCTGTTGCATTGTTGCGTGCTGGTTCTCAACTCGTTGCTGACCCTGTAACAGCTGCTGTAGAAGCCCACAGACGTCAGGCCCCATCGGATTCTGAGCCGTTCCCTGAATCTGTTGCTGATTACCCATCGGCTGCGGATTGAATCGGTGCTGTTGCGGTTGGCTGCTGAAGTTGTTGCTTTGAGCCGGTTGATTCTGCTGACTGTAACTTTGTTGCTGCCCACTGAACTGTTGATTGGGCTGAAAGCTGTTCTGAAATGGAGCTTTAGGAGCATAGCTTTGTTGGTGTTGTTGAGCAGGGTATACTTGGTCTTGAGGATTAGCCACATTTGGGTTTCGGTATGAGAGGTTTGGATTGTTTCCAAAGTTGTTAAACCGCTGGTAACTTTGTTGGTTCCCAATGAGTTTAACTCCTATTGAGTTAGACCATCTTCATTGACATTATCAAAGCTCGGTCCTTGCTCATCAAACTCGCCTACAAAGTGTATTGGCTTCTGTGTAGCCATTAGAACTTTGTCAAGCTTGCTCTGTAGCTCTCTGATATCTTTCTCCATGCGCTGTTCTTTACTAGACCTCTCTGAACGGTTTGCCATGTCAAAATCTTCTCCATACGTGTCATTAGACATGGCGAGGTTCTCCACTAGTTCCATTGCCGCGTCAATCTCTTTCCTAAGAAAATTTCCATTTGAGGATGTATCTAGTTTGTTTCTGATCTTGGGAAGGGCACCTCGGTATAAAGTACTCAAGAGGGATGCCTCCGAGAAGCCGTGGTGTGGGCATTGGTATAGCTTCTGAACCGTTCCCAAGCTTCACTAAAGCTCTCGTTGTTATGTTGTGTGAAACTTGAAATCTGATTTTTCAGCTTGGCCGTGCGTGAAGTGGAGAAGAACTTTGATAAGAATGCCAGCTTACATTGCTCCCACGTTTGTATGAACCCCTCGGAGGTTCTTTTCCCATTGGTGAGCTTTATCACCGAGGCTGAATGGGAACATGTATAGCTTGAAACTATCCTCTGACACGCCATTTATCTTTGTCAGGTCGCAAACTCGATCAAATTGATCAAGATGCTCTAGAGGGTCATCTCCGGGTAGACCGTGAAACTTGGTGTTCTGCACCATATTGAGCAGGGAAGCTTTAACTTCAAAGTTGTTGTTTTGGACAGGTGGTGCCTGAATCCCAGCTCTATATTGGTGCGCGTTAGCTCGGTCATTTTCTCCAACAAAGACCGGAGGAGGTTGTCTCTGAGCTGGTGGCGGAGGCGGATGAACGTGATGGTCTTGTTGCTCGTTTCTGTTTGCTTGATGTTGATTCTGCTGAGCAAGCCGTTCATTTCTTTGAGACTGTTGTTGATTAACGTAGGCTTGTTGTTCATTCCTTTCTGCCTGCGCTTGATTAGCCTGAGCCTGGTGTTCGGCATCCGCCTGTTGCTCTATCCTCTGTTGTTCTGCCATACCAAGCCTTTCAAAGTGCCGTTCTCTCTCGCGAGCTCGCCGTTCGATTCGGTTGATGTTGTTGTCGTAAGGGATAGGCGGTTCTGTGCTGCGAGACCTGGTTTTCATGCACCTGAAAGCAAAGCCAGAACTTGCAAAAGAGTTAGTAAAACAAAAGAAAGTAAAGTCTTGAGCTCAAGAACAAATAAGAGACTAATGCTCCCACAAGTCGGCAACAGCGCCAATTGATAACTAAGAGTTTTTTAGGCTCTTTGTAGAGGTTATCAATCCCCTGTCTTGTAGTACAAGGGGTTATCAATCCAAACTTGTGTATGAGGCACTAGTCTATGTTACTTGTAATCTTAAGTCAAGATGATCAAACAAAGGTTTTTAACTAATCTACTTAGCAAGCAAGTAAACATGGAAATGAAACAAAGGATGATATTTAAACTAAGTGAGGATGCAAATGATGATAAATAAACAAGCAAATGATCAGATGATGATAATAGATGGTAAAGGCAGAGGCTTTAGACAGGATCAAAGACTCGGGTGCTTCCTATCTAAACTAGCGAGTTAATGAATCAATATTATCAAGCGGTTTCATTTAACATGAACTCAAGATATGATAATCTTCTCATGAAAGTATTAAACATCTAAACTGATCCTCTTTCATACCAAAATCTCTTTTGAGAAGCATGAATCAGTCAGCTTTAAGTTCCAGTTCAATAAGTCATTTAAAAGAACAAACTATCACTCTCGCGATGAAAGACTTTTAAACCTTTAACCGATTGGTTCAGACATTTCTACGAACACTTTTGATGCGAGATATATCTCAGATCTGAACCTCAAGTGATGTGCTTGGATCCAGCTTAGAGTTCTCATCGGTTAAAGAATGAAACATGCAAGACTAGACCCCTAAACTCGCTAATCTATCATGAAAGTACCCTAATCTACCTATCTAAAACCTCTTAAATGGACTACTCACTGATCATAACGAGCTCACTAAGTCCTTTGCAAGACGTGTAGCTGGTCATGATAAGGAGTTTAATGCTGGTGAATAAAACAAAATAAACAAGAACAAGATTCTTATGTGAAAACGAGATATCGGATTAGATTAATCAAGTTTCACAAAAGAGGCAAGTTCTTAAAGCTAAAACTGGCAGGAAATGAGATAAGATAAAAGATGATTAGGTTTCTGGTCCTAAAATCTATTTATAGTGAAGGGTAAGTGTCGCGGGTCAGCCCGGAACAAACCGGGTACTGAACGCTCTTCTTGGGTCTTCGGGTGAGCACCACGGTGTGTGAGAGAGTGGAGCCGAGGTCTTGATGCCGAGGGGTGCACGTGAGCAAAGATCAAGGTGAAGATCTCATGAAGAACACGTCAAGAACATGCATAAACCCTAGTCTTCAATCCATCTTCACGAGTGTCCTCCAAGTCACTTTGTTCTTGAATCTGGGTTTGTGACACGGGACCTCGGCATGTAATGCCGAGGAGCCTGGTAGGCGAGGGGTTCGGGAAGACGAAATCCGGCATGCAATGTCGAGGCCTTTACACCGAGGTTTACGTTCAACACTTAGTCAGTTTCAGCTTCACATCTCTTGCATGCTTCGATCTTGATGTACCGAGGAGTTATTACGGGGTCTAGTCAAGAGAGCTTTCATGGGATGAGCCTCGGCCTAAGCAATGTTGAGGCAACGATGCCGAGGTCTGTAGAAACACTTAGCGCATATTGCAACACCTTTGGGCTTGTATCGACCAATTCGTCTTCCAGAAGCAATAACTTCCAAACCACTGCTCCAAATTGGGCGAACTCAGGTGTTCCGGAAAGAGCATTCATCGACCTTGAACATTGATGAAGGCCCTGTAGACTGGTTCGAGCTGGAAGGGCTTCTTCCCTCGTAATCTTTGAGACTCATCTGATCGGCTTTTGGATTCATGCGAGACAGGCGTGTTTTCCGGAGACGATATCTCTCTATTCACAGGTCCGAATTACTTGATTCCAACTGTTCTGGGATCTTGGCTTGATTATTTCCAACTTTTATGAAGACCCCGTCAACTGGTTCGGACTGGAAGTTTCCCGGCTTTGAGATCTTTGAGGCGCGCGGGTGAAAATGGATTTTTAGCCGGTAAATGCTTCCCGCGGTAAGGAAAATATCCGAGAATCGTGTACTGCGGTAAGCTTTTTTAGTCGATAAAAACTTCTCGCCTCGGCATAAAACTTCACCGAATGGAATTTTCACCCGGGTCTGATTTTTAGCCGGTAAATGCCACCCGATAGCGATTTTGGCCAATGTTATGATCCAGCCGGTACGAGTTTTAGCCGAGAAATTCCTCAACGCGGTTTTCACCATTTGTGACCCTTTTCTTCACCGTTTCCACTTCTGATCCTCCTCTTGAGCTCCAAATGTCCTCCAAAGCACCTGATAAAGACTTCAAACCATGCAAAATTCATTGGGACCTAATGCAAGTCCTAAAGCCTAGTTTGACGCCTAAAGACCTAATATGAATGAGAAAACACATGATTTGACCTCTAAAATGCAGCCTAAATGATGCAAAATATAAACATATCACATCCTCTTGCTCCTTAGCTCCATCCATGATCATATCATTATCCCTTTCAAGCTATGTGTATGCTTATGCATCTCTATCTCAAACTTCTTTCTTGATCTCGTAGACTACAAAAGTCATAGCCTTGTAATTTACTTTCCTAGCAATTTAATAGAAAGGCTTTTATCAACAAGAAGAAAAACCTTAATCAAATGCATATCGAAGAGACTAAAACAGTGTATAGAATCTTAGCTAACTGTTAAAAATAAAAAAGTTAAAATGGACGCCTTCATTTCGAATGAGACTATACCTATAGAGTAATGAGGCTGAATTGTATTCATTAGATGAATGATTTAAAATATATATACAGATTACAGAGAGTATATTAGGGCTTAATGATTTACTAATCTACTCATTCCATATATACATTATACGCCCCCTCAAGATGGAGGGAGGTGTGTCACTCCAATCTTGCCTGAAAGTTCAAGGAACCGTGGCCGTGGCAAAGGTTTTGTGAGAGCGTCGACAAGCTGATCTTTTGTTGAAACGTGTGTGACACGTAGTGCTCCAGACTTAACTAGTCCTCTGATGAAGTGGTAATCTAAAGCAAGGTGTTTCATACAGGAATGAAACACTGGATTGGCACTCAAATACATTGCCCCAACTTTATCGCAATAGATAACTGGTGAGCTGGAAGAGTAATGCCAAGTTCGGATAAGAGCGAACATACCCAACGAATCTCACCAGTTGTGTTTGCAACTGCTCGATATTCCGTCGATGATCTAGCAACACCTTTCTGATTTTTAGAAGACCAAGCAATCGAAGATGATCCAAGATAGAGAAAGTAAGCATTGGTTGATACGAAATCATCCATATCTCCAGCGCAATCTGCGTCGGAAAACCATGTAGCGAGAGAGGAGAACTTACTTTAAGAAAAATTCCATGAGAAACTGTTCTAGCTAAATACCGTAGTACACGTTTCGTTGCTTGCAAGTGGACATCGGTTGGCCGATGCATGAACTGGGACAGGCGGTTCATCGCGTAAGCAATATCTGGTCTCGTAAACGATAGGTATTGAAGGCTCCCAATAACAGTCCTATACTCAGACGCATCATCAAGTGCTGTCCCAGACATCAGAGAGAGCTTTGGTGTTAGAGACATGGGTGTGGAAACTGGTTTGGCGTTGAGCATATTCGTCTTTACTAGAAGATCCTGGATATAATTTTCTGCATAAGATGGAGGCCTAAACCCTAAACCCAAGAAATATGTCAAGTCGGTTGGGTCTTTGAGAGAGAATCGTGTGGATAGCTGATCAATGAATCGCATGATAATGGTCCGGCTATTCCCTGTGACTATTATATCATCCACATACACCAAGATATAAGCCCTCTGATTACCTTGGATGTATACGAACACAGAATTATCTGCCAGAGAATTCAAAAATCCGATGGAGCAAAGAAAATGATTCAGCTCTGGGTACCATGCTCTCGGCGCCTGCTTAAGACCATATAATGCTTTCCGGAGGCAACAGATATGGTGTGGCTGATCTGGGTCAACAAAACCCGGCGGTTGTGAGACATAGACTTTGTCGGTGAGGGTGCCTTGTAAAAAAGCATTATTGACATCCAGCTGTTTGATACCCCATGAATGAGTGACCGCTAATTGCAGAACAACCCGTATCGTGATCAACTTTACCACAGGACTGAATGTCTCTGAGTAATCCAATCCATATTATTGATTGAAGTCACGGGCTACAAGTCGTGCTTTGTACCTGTCAAGTAGACCATTAGGTAAGTATTCCAACGTAAATATCCATTCGGTAGCAATGACATGTTGATCTGGTTTGGGGGGAACCAAATCAAACGTATAATTTCAGACTTGGGCATTGAGCTCCTCTCGCATGGTATTTCGCCAATTTGGATTCGCAAAGCTTGGTTCACTGTGGTGGGAATTTGCGGTTTGATGGATGTGGTGGTTACCGATAGGGTGAATTTCTTTTTGGGTTTGGTGATTTTGTCTTTGGCTCGGGTTTGCATAGGGTGGATATTGGCCGGTGGTGGAGGATTCGTCGAGCTGGTGTGGCGAGGAGAGGTTGAAGATGATGGATTTGGGTCTGTGTTTGGGATTGATAATAAGTTTTGTATTGGGCTAGTTTGGGGTTGGGCCTGTGTAATGCCAACATTGTTTCGGCCCAATACAAAAGTATATGAGCCCACCAATGTGGTATCCAATGGAGACAACTCTGTGTTCACCAACACCGTAGCTGGAATTTCTTCTGTCGCCGGTGGCGTTTGGTGAGGATCTCCGGTCGGGGGCTGAGCTGATGGTGATGACGACGATGGCAGATGAGCTGATACGAGGGGTATCGGTGTTGTTTTTGCGGGAAGCACAACGTCACCTTCGTCACTTATTTCAGATCATTTTTCTGATGGGGTTGCAAACAGGAACTGCTCCTCTACAAACCGGACATGGCGAGATACATAAATTTGGCCGGATTGTGGATCAAGACAAAGGTAGGCACTCTGGGAGTGTGAATACCCCAAAAAGACACACGCCATCTCGGTCCTCCAGTTTATGACTCCGGTATGGTCTTAACCAAGAAAAGCACAGGCCTCCAAATACTCCGAGTTTGAGATAATTAGGCGGCTGTCCAAACAGTTTGGTGTATGGTATTTCGTCACGGAAGACCAAGCTTGGTAAGCGCTTGATAAGGTAGGTCGCCATCACGAAGACATATGTCCAATATTCTGGTAGTAGAGAAGCTTGATGCAGCAGCGTGAGGCCGGTTCTACTAAATGGCGATGTTTCCGTTCAGAAATTCTATTATGTTCCGGTGTATGCGGTGGGGAAGGGAGATGAGAGATACAATTTGCGGTGAGAAACGGTCGCAACCCTACAAATTTGCAGTGAGCCATTGTTGTTGTTGGTGCGACCATTGGTGTTGTTGTTGTGGGGAGGATCTCCATTGTATTGAGCAACATTGGCTGAAATCAGAAGAGGAGACGAGGTGACCGCTGCAGTTTGAAGCTTCACTTGGAAGTTAATGAGCTTTTCATGAATTTCAGTGAGCGATGGAGGAGCATCGCGACTCTCAATCTGTTCCACCACCTGTTTGTAATCATCTGGCAGGCCACCAAGAATATAATCGATTTGATCTTCATGATCCAGAGGCTTCCCAAGCAGGGCTAGTTGATCGAAGCGCGTGGTGTGTCATTGGAAGTATTCGTTGATGGAATTGGTTCCCTTAGTCCATTGTTTGATTTGTTGGTGCAATTGTTGTTGATGACCACAGGTGGGTTTCAGGTACGTATTTGAGAGAGTCTCCCATATCTCTGCTGATGTCTTCGTGGTGGAGAGAATAGGTTGAACAGACACCGAGATTGCACCCAGCAAAGCTCTGTAAATCAGCTTGTCCTGTCTCTTCTAGAGTGTGTACTCACGATTAGCAGTGACTACACCAATAGTGGTGATGGTTGAAGGGGGCACCACACCGGATCTGTCGACGTAGCCGGCGAGATTGTAACCATCGAGCAACGCGTGTACTTGACGATTCCACATCAGTCAATTGGTTGAAGTCAATTTTGTTACGTTTGTCATATTGACATTGAGGAGAGTTGTCGTTGAATCAGAGATCACAACGGTTTCATTGGAGGTTGTGGGTGATGCCATCGGGAAGAAAAATTTCGAGGAAAATTTGAAAATGGATTGGGAGGCGGCTTATTGTATTTAGGTTTTTAGGGATATCTGATTTGATACCATATAGAGTAATGAGGCTGAATTGTATTCATTAGATGAATGATTTACAATATATATACAGATTACAGATTACAGAGAGTATATTAGGGCTTACTGATTTACTAATCTACCCATTCTATATATACATTATAGTACCAAGCAAGACACCAAATTAAATAGCTTACAATCTCATGGCCATTCTTCCGGCAAAATGAGGAAACCAATTAATTTGAACTCTCAAGACTCGACGACAAAGCACAAGAGTTCATGACTGAGGACAATGGTTTATTAATATTTTATTAGGGCATCAAACAACTCAGAACCAACCAGATGGATGGAAGCCATATTTGAAGACCAAATTTCTTTTTTACTCAAGCGTTCACACTTCAGTTTTTTTTTTTTTTTAGCTAATGGCTCATTTAGTATGAGTTGGATTTATATATAGTTGGTTGATTTTAAGAATTCATCAATTTGTTAAATTTGCAATGAGTTTTTTTAGATTTGTCGAGACTTTTATCAAAATCGTAGAGTTTTGTATTCAAAAAGTATATCAAAATATTTTACTATTAAGACATTAAAAATTCTAGAGATATCAATAGTATTGTGAAAGTTCCGTTTTAGGAGTTAAATTGTTAAAATTCATATCTTAATAACACAAGATTGAAAATATAGAACAAAAAAACCAGAATTTTTAATTCTAGAGAGAGTTTCAGATTTAACCCATATTTCAAAGTCAAACACCAAACTAACTGTTTTTTTTTCTCTCTCCAATTTTTGCCATTTTCTCACAATTTTATCCTTTCCACTTAAACTATTAACGAAAATATCATTATACATCTATTATTTCGATTTTTCTTTAATTTGGCTAAAGTCTCCTGAGACCTTCTAAAGACCTTTTAATTACGAGAATGCCATCTTCTTCAATTTCTTCAACCACCATGAACAACCATGAAAATAGAATAAATGCTTCTCAACCAATTTTAAAGCTGTAATAAGTAAATATTGAGCTCATTCACTCATAACCTTCCTCATTCTTTCATAATTTCTTCTCCAAAACATCTGGGCTAAGTTACAATGCCAAAAGTCATGCATTTTTGGTGATTTCTGGTTAATTGACATCTGGGTTGCTTATCTTTGGTGAAATCCTGAGTTCTGGGTGCTTAAAAGAACTGTAGCCGAGCTCAATTTTGTTAAAGGTAATCGTCGCACTTCAATTTCTCCATATTTCAGTTTTCATATCGCGAAAGTAGACTTCTCGTGAAGTATACTGAAGTTTACTAGTCAACATAAGGGTATTTTTGCAATTGACTTTTTAAAAGTAGACTTCATTAAACCTCACGAGAAGTCTACTCGATATCCTTTGAAAACAAAAAAAAGCATAGTATACTTTATTTGAAGGCTTAAGAAGTCTACGAAAGAAAAGAGATTATTTTTGTAGTTGACCGTATTTTGACTTTTTAATGTAGACTTCTTTCTAAAGTCTATTGTTTACGTCTGCACAAGAAGTCTACTTTTAAGTTACTTTTGTAGTTGACCAAAAACGTATAGGTCATTTTAGTGTTTGAC
This sequence comes from Eutrema salsugineum, assembly GCF_000478725.1. NCBI lineage: Eukaryota > Viridiplantae > Streptophyta > Magnoliopsida > Brassicales > Brassicaceae > Eutrema > Eutrema salsugineum. Next base: position 17,754,954 of record NW_006256829.1, read on the forward strand.
TAAAGTTTTTTAAAAAATAAAAAATACAGAAAACTCCGGAAAGCTGCAATAGACTTCCCAGAGAAGTCTAAAAACTGTAGACTTCTTTGAGAAGTCTACTTATATTTTTCGGTCAAACTTAGAAAAAATCTTTTTTTGAGTAGACTTCACAGTGAAGTCTACTCAAAAATTTCAATTGCAAAAATAACCTATTTTTTTCCGTAGACTTCTATTGAAAAAGTAGACTTCAAAAGTAGACTGTCAGAGAAGTCTACTCTTACATGAAGTCTACATTAGAAGTCTACTTTGTGAGTCAATGCATCGGTCAAATGCTAAAATAACCTTTTTGGCCGGAAGTCTACTTCTGAAGTCTACCGAAGGAAAAGTCAATGGATTGGTCAATTGCAAAAATAACCTGTTTTTTAGTAGACTTCTTTAGTAGACTTCACTATGAAAAAGTAGACTTCTCCTCCAGTCTACGTTTGAAGTCTGCTGTAGAAGTCTACTTATTGCAGTTTTTTTTTAAAACGCGTTTTAGGCACAATTATAAAGTATTTTTTAAAAAAATTTGGCTTAGAAATGCTTGTTAGCAAGTGATTGAACTACTCAATGACTTTCATTTTATTTAAGTCGATATTTATTGCAGAATCGGATTTTTTGATTTTTAAGCTAGTTAGCTTATAAAAGTAGACTTCTCCAGCAGTCTGCTATTGAAGTCTAATCGGGAAGTCTACTATTGAAGTCTAATCGGGAAGTCTATTTTTTGTATTTATTTCAAAAACGTTTTTCAAAAATATTTATAATGTTATTTTTTTATTTTTGGCTTTGGATATGCGTGTTAGTAAGTGGTTGAACTACTCAATGATTTTCATTTGATTTAAGTCAAAATTTATTGTGGAATCGAATTTTTTGATTTATAAGCTAGTTAGCTTGTAAAAGTAGGCTTTTCCAGCAATCTACGGATGAAGTCTGCACACGAAGTCTTCTATATAGATAAATTGTTACTTATGTATTTGCAATAATGTGGTCATAATTTTGCTTGCTAATATGATTTTTTTGTGTTTTATCACAGAATATGGTTTATAGAGAACGATGGATGAGAACTTGTGTAGTGCTTTTGTATTCTTGTTTGCAAGATAACAGTTATAGTACACAAGCAATTAAAGTGACATAAGCTAATTTTAGGGGGAATTGCTAAAAATAGGCCACAATTTGATTCCAAATGCAAAAGTATACCCCATATTCAACCTATTGCAAAAATAGGTCAGAGAGGTAGAGAAATTACTATTATCTCCTACATGAGTAAACAAAAAACGGATGTCTCAATTACGATTATAACCTCGAAGTCTGCAAATATTAATGAAGTCTTCTCAGCAGACTGATAAAGAAGTCTACTATACTATTAAATCATATTTTTAAATTTAAAAATTATATAAAAATAATGTAAACTGAAATTTGTTTTTATAAATCAAATGTCAACAAGTATGATCTATGAAAATTATAATTTAATAAAAATGAATCATTTTTAACCATCTAAGATAAACATAAAAAGTGAAAAGTTTTAAACTAGGGCTGCAGACTTCTTTATCAGTCTGCTCAGCAGACCGTAAAAGAAGTCTGCTATATTATTAAATTTTATATTTAAATTTTAAAATTATGTAAAAATAATATAAAATGAAATGTGTTTCTATAAATCAAATATCAATAAGTATGATCTATATAAATTAGAATTTAATAAAAATTAATCATTTTAAACCATATAAAATAAACATCAAAAGTGAATAATTCTAATTTAGGGTTACAGACTTCAAAAGAAGTCTACTCTATTTTTAAACTTTATATTTTAATTTAAAAATTATATAAAAATAATTTAAGCTGAAATTTTTTTTCATAAAATAAATATAAACAATGTTGATGTATATAAATTAAAAAGTAATATAACCAATTCAAATTAAACCAACAAAGATAAATATCTTTATTATAGGTTTTAATTTAGGGTTACAGACTAATTTAAGAAGTCTGCATAAACCGAAACCGAATTAAAATTAAAATGTGTACATAAACCGAAAATAATTAACCTAACCGGATATTTTTAACCTATTATATAAATGAAACATACTAATTGTTACCCTAAACTAGAAACCCTCGACTCCTTCTCTGTAAAACGGCGCTGTGCTCTCTCTTTCATGGCTTCTCTGCTAGCTTTTCCTGGTTCGTTTTCTTTTTTCTTCAGATTTGCTGTCTCCTCGTTTTTTGTTCAAATTCGTGACTGATTTTGGTTTTCAACGGGATTTCAGATCTGTTGAATATGTTGGAATCGAAGGTGTTATTGAACTCAAACGGGAGCTTGAACGGTCGTCAGAATCACACCGAAAATTCGGCCGACGAGGATTTGGTTACCCAAGAGTTTGAATGTATCTTATTTCTGTGATTGACTGTTTCTGTTTTTGCAGAACGTCTTCCTTTCATCGAGAAGAGGATTTGTGCGCATAGCCATGGAACACGGGACACCTCTGGTTCCAGTTTTTTGCTTTGGTCAGGTAGAGAAAAGAGTTGCTCACAGAAATGTTGTGCTCTATGTAGTTGTCTTCACGTAACTGATACTCTCAAAACTTGATTTGGTTTGTCAGATGCATGATTTAGATCTTGTATCGTTTCTGCTTTTCCAGTTTTTTTTATCGATTCATCATGTCTTTTGTTTCTTCTGCAGTCACACGTGTACAAATGGTGAAAGCCAGACTGGAAACTCTACCTGAAATTATCGAGAGCCATCAGGTTTACCCCGATCTGCTTTTGGGGAGTTTTTGGGTAAGTGGGTTGGTTTCTCTTAGGTACATTTGATTTTGCCTGTAAAAATCTTGAAAGAGGTAAAACTATTCCCATTTCGTTTTGTAGATCTCCCTTGCCGTGTCGACAACCTATGGACGTGGTGGTTGGTAAACCAATAGAAGTTTCAAAAACTCTGCAGCCAAGTAATGAAGAGGTTAGTCATGTTCTTCTGTATTGTTTTTTAGCTACTTCTTAGAGTGGAGTCAGGACGGAATTGCGGCTTTGCTATTAGACGTTACTGTGTAGAATGCTTCGTAAAAGTTGTAGGATTTATCAGCTTTGTGGTGTTTTTTTGTGCATCTCAGATTGCTAAGTTACATGGCCAGTTTGTGGAAGCGCTTAAGGATCTGTTTGAGAGGCACAAGGCTCGAGTAGGCTATTCTGATCTTCAGTTGAACATTCTTTGAATGAAAGCTCTCCCAATGGAAATTATTGTCTATATATGATCCTTGTTAATCATTTGTTTTATCTTGTAGCTGGATTTGGATTTACCTGTGTATGTCTTTTAACATCAGACTGTTGTAGTAGTGAAATACGTCAATAATAATATCCTGCAAATTACATGTTATTCTCTAGTGTAAGAGTGAGGTTTTTGGTGGATGCCCAAGAAATGAATTTGGGATTGATCAGACAAAAAAGGGACTAATCTTCTTGGCTTATGATGCACAACATTCATTATACAAACAAAACATGCTCAAAATTGATCCATGAACTACGACACATCCGTTAGTCCATAATTTTCTGAGTAAAAATTCTATTACAAAAAAACATTGTTATAAAGATATGTTTGTAAGTTCAAGACAACACTTTATGTTAATAACCTAATTTTTGAAACAACCTGCATAAATCTGATACAAGCATAAGTAAGCAACCTGCATAAATCTGATACAAGCATAAGTAAGCAACCTGCATAAATTCCTAACTTTACAATCTTTGAAACAACCTGCATAAATATGATACAAGCATAAGCAAGCAATCACTTGACGTTTACCACATATTACGAAGTAGACTTCTAAAGAAGTCTACAGAAATCCGCTAAAAGCTAAATTAAACAAGAAAATTCATTATTTTGTAATTATAACACATAACCACGTCAAACTCATAAATATGCAACATACAAAACAAATAAACATGTCAAAACAAGAAAAATTATTTTTACAAGTAACAAATATTTAAAAATGATTTAAAAAAAAATAATAATTAGGCAGACTTTTTATGCAGTCTGCTATGAGGTGCTAATAGGTAACAGTAGACTTCATCTACAAACTTCTTTATAAGTCTGCTTAGATGTGTTAATTACCTTTCAAATCAAGAAAATTCATAACTTTATAAAAATAACACATAACCACGTCAAACTCATACAGATGCAACACAAAAAACAAATAAACATGTCAAAACAAGAATATCATTTTTACAAGTAACAAATATTTCAAAATGGAAATTTTAAGAAGAATAATTAGGCAGACTTCATATACAGTCTGCTATGATGTACTAATACGTAACAACAGATTTCGTCTACAAACTTCTTTTAGAAGTCTGCTTAGATGTGCTAATTACCTTTTAAATCAAGAAAATTCATAACTTTATATTTATAACACATAAACACATCAAACTCATACAGGTGCAAGAATCATACCTAAAATGCATTTACAATTTTAAAAAATTAAAAAAAAACTTACAAATATTTTATAAAATTGCATTTTAAAAATTTTTAAAAATGCAGACATCCGTTCAAAGTCCGCTGGGAAAATTTCACGTTGAAGTCTTCTAGAAAAAAAGGTTATTTTGCATTTGACCAAATATTTGACTTTACGTAGTAGACTTCTTCTTGCAGTCTGCAAGAAGAAAAAGTTATTTTTGCAATTGACCAAAAGTTTGACTTTTAGAGCAGACTTCTGCTAACGAGTAAAAGAAGTCTGTTATAGTAGAGAAGTCTGCTTATAAAGTCTACTTTACAAAAGAAGTCTACTCGAGGTTATTTTTGCAATTGACCAAAATATTGACTTTCGAAGCAAACGCGCAGACTTCTAAAAGAAGTCTGCTTGCAGGTCAGATTTGCATTTGACCGAATCTTGATTAAACTAATAGCAGACTTCTAAAGAAGTGTGCTATTTATTTTTTTTTTGTAGCAGACTTCAAAAGAAGTCTGCTATAAAAGTCAAAAGTGGTCAAAATCTTGGTCAATTGCAAAAATAACCTTTCGACTCAAACTACAAATTAGTAAAGAAGTCTGCTATAAAAGTCAAAGATCGACAATTATTTTGGTCAAATGCAAAACTAACCTTTTTTCTCGCAGACTGCAATAGAAGTCTACATGATTTTTTTTGTTTACAAAGGACAATTCGCAGACTTCTTTTGAAGTCTGCTTACAAAAATATGAAAAAAAAAAGTCAATTGTAAATCTAACCTTTACGTTGACTAGCAGACTGAAAAAGAAGTCTGCTTTCGCGAAACAGAGCTAAATGTTAAAGAACATGAAATAGATGTTTACATACTTCAAATTTAAACTCGATTAACTTTGACATACACCCAGACTTTTGTATAGCACCGATAGCAAACTAGCTAAGTCGTTGTTATGCAAGAATCTCCAAAAATAGATGATTTATGAAATTGAAAATTATGAAAATGAGCATGAAAGAGTTTTTTAGATGAAATTGGAGAGAAATTTGTAGGTAAAATGAAGTTATAAGCGACACAATGAGCAGTTAGAGCTTCAAAATTGGTTGGGCAAACATCTAGAGCTTCAAAATTGGTTGGTAATGGTGGTTGGCAAAATTGAAGAAGATGGCATTTTCATAAATAAGTGATATATTTTAGGATGGTTGTGTATTTTTGGTATTTTTCAGAAAAAATAAAAATTGAAAACATAATGGCATTTTCGTGAATATATGTGGTTGTGAGGAGATAGTAGAGAGAAAATGGCATTTGTTGAAGAGGGAGAAAATAGAGGTTAGATTTGCATTTGACTTCAATTTTGAGGTCATATGTGCAAGAAGCCCCTAATTTTAAAACATTGTCGTGGACACACTTGGTAAGAGACAATATATGCAAGTATTTTGTTATGTGCATTCAAGAGTTTCGATCATTTTTACGGCTTATTATCATATCCCTTAAAAAAAAAACTAAGAAGATCTCCATATAATAACATCAATTTGCATTACATGATGAGCATGGTTTACAGATCAACGATGGATCTATAAATTGTTGAAATTCATTCTTACAAAACAAATAGAACTGAAGATTTGAAATTCATGGTTACAAAACCTAACCAGACGTAGAATCAAATAAAGTAGGTGCCTAAAGACAAAACATAAACTTCCAATATCAAAGTTTATTCCCGATTACAAAATCACTACTTTGACGATTTAACTATTTGAAGAAGCCTTTATGAACCAGTTCATAAGAGTTCCCAACAAACATTACGTGGGGGTGACTTGAATGTTCTCCATGGCATTTTGAAACCCACAGAAAGCACGAGCCTAAAAAATCCAAACAGAGAGTGTCGGCTTCATGATATTTCATGGCCCAGCATATTTCACACTTTTCAAGCAACATATAGCTAAGTGAAATCCTCACCTCTGGAACTTGGACATCATTCAAGAATCTAGCAACCAAATTCTCCAAAACAATTCCATCTGATGCGGCAAAAACGCAAGAACATGGTTCTTCTTACAATGTTTGGATATTTGGTGCTAGGAGCAGAGACAAGAGCAGCAGTGTGTACCAAATGGTAAAGAGAAGCCGTTTGCCACACCTGAAAGATCATAACTTTTTTAAGACAAATCCAAACTAAATCCAACAAAAAATGAAAAACTAAGATAGCTGAATGTAAAAAAGCAACCAAATTCAGAATCTTTGACCTGTTTGTAAGAAGGGTTCTCTGGCTTAAAGACATGAGCCCCATAAGTTCCTATACCAAGAGCAGCCATACCTACAGTAGACATAATCATTCTTTACCTTCCTTACAACAATCAAATCAGAGACATTTCTTCTTACCCGAAACGGCAGCGACTTTGTGCCATATCCTAGGATCCATCAATCGTCTTCCTTTGAACTCTCTTAACCTAAGCCCAAAATCTAAGCAAATACGAGTTTGGATGACATTACAATCCTACAAAACTAAAAGAAGAAGCTTTACATTTACAAAGTCGCAGAAAATAAACTGAAACACTCTGCAGATTTTGTCTCTTTTCGATGGCTACTTACATTTTAAGAGTCAAAAGCTCAGGATCTCCAGGTCCTGTCCCAACTAGATACACAACTCCTGGTCCACAATCACCGCTTCTCCATCCTTAGATTCCGCACCAAACAAAATGAGATTCCATCTGAAACACCCAAAAACCATAAATCCATTTCATAAATAAAGATCTGCAAGAAGAAAATACAAAGAAAGAAGATAATTGCATGTCGTTTTCCCTAACGAAGACTTCATCTGCTAAGAACAGTAGATGAAATGAAGATTCAACCTCAAACAAAAACTATCGAATATAACAAATCATCAAGAGATTCAAAGTGATTCACATCAAATCCAATAAAAAAAGAGTGAACAATAAAAAAAGCTAGAAGAGAAGAAATCAAAACTGAGTTGATACCTGAAAGTTGTGGAATCACACTTAGAGATCTTTCATCAACGGATCTGGCGAAGTTGGAGGCTGTTCGACAGAAAGAGCGACATCCAACGGTGCGAGAAGAGTCAGATAAGTCTAGCTGGATGGTGAGAAGAGAGGCGAGAGAGGGGAGCACAAGCGGCGAGAGAAGCGAACGAGAGCGTCGAGCGATGCGCCGTTTAGGAAAGAGGGGAGGGTTTTGTTTTTCACTAAAAAATTAGGGTTACAACTATATATATGAGACAAAAAAATTTTGGTTAAGATATTATTTTTGGTTTAATTTTGGTTTAAATTTCGATTAGGTTAATTTATTCGGTTTAGCAGACTTCAATATAGAAGTTTACAACTTTTAAAAACTAAATAATAAATTTTCTTCTACTTAATTTAAAAACATAAATTTCTATTTAGCAATATGAAAAAATAATTTTTGCACATTTGGGTTACGATTACGGAATTTATGAATGTAAATTTGATATCAAAATAATATTTTCTAAATTTTAAAATTAAATTTCCAGATTTAATTACTTAGTAGACTTCATTTCGATAAAAGAAGTCTACTATTAGACTTCTTTCTCTCTTTAGTAAACTTCGTCAGGGTGTAAACGGTAATTAGGACATCCGTTTTTTGTTTACTCATACAGGATTAAATGGTCTTTTCACTACCCCTTTAGGTTATTTCTGCCAAATGTTTTTTCAGGGGTCTACTTTTGTATTCAAAATCAAGTTTTAGGTTATTTTTAGCAAAAACCCCTTAATTCTAATGGATTTTTGTATGAAATTCAAAAATAACCAAACCAATAACATTAGATTTTACCAAGAATATCAGATTCTGTAATAGTAGATTTTATCAAATATGTGAGAATCTGTAAACCAGTAATAGTAGATTTTATCAAATATGTGAGAATCTGTAAACTGAAAACAATAAAATCTAAAAATTCTAACAATTCATAAAACTCTAACCGCCCTAAGTCTCCTTAGGTATCTTAGATAATACAGTCACATGTTTATCCAATCAAGTTTATTCAAGACTGGTAACTCATAGCCAGGATTTCTGGAGTTGTATCACAAATTTTTCATCCCTCGTGTGGCATTATGTGTTTCAATATATTATTCCACATCAGTTTGGCTTCAAAGGGGATGAGTATCTCGTTTGCTTGAGCCACCACTTACTAGTTTAGTACAAAGTCTCTAGGTTTCCTGATCGAACAGTTTTCCATTAGATATTTGGGTTTGCCGCTTAGAACGAAGAACATGACACGCCTGGATTATAAGCCCTTAATTGACAAAATGTGGACTCGTATGTTATCTTGGGCGAGTAAATCTCTCTCATTTGTGGGACGATTGCAGCTCATTTAATCTGTTATTGCTAGCATCACTAATTTTTCTGCTCAGTCACCATCTTCCAAAGCGCTCCTTCAACAGCATCGAGAGTATTTGTTCTGGAATTCTTTAGTCTGGTTCCCCACATGTTACCGCAAAAGCTAAAGTCTCTTGGGAGGAAGTATGTAAACCAAAGAAAGAGGGAGGTCTTGAAATCCAAAAACTCTATGATTGATCTTGCCTCTTCTCATTGAAGCTCATTTGGAGACTATTTGAAAACGCAGGCTCTTTATGGGTTGCTTAGGCTCACCATTATCTGCTTCACAAGTCTTTCTGGGATATATCTAAAGGCACTCTACGCCAAAATGATCTCTTAAACAACACCTGAAGAAAAAAAAAAGGGTGAGCATTTTGGAGATACTCAATGAGAACGATCCTACCTGCTCACTTGATCTATCAGAAGAATTAAACATAACCACATTTGTCAACTTAACATAATATTAGACAAACAACAATCATAAATCTGGTAACTCGTCTGCCACAAATCCCACAGGTCCATCAGCCCTTGTACTGGCCACACTTTTTCTGTGTATGGTCCAACCATGGTCCTACTTCACAAAACGTCCTTCATGAAGACCAGCAAGCAATCCGTGAATAGGCTGGGATCAATCATGCACTCTAACGTGCCTAGACTAACACCAATCAGTAATACATACAACAGTTTTCAAAGAATAATTCATGTTCGTTTTAATTACCAATCAATTTCTAAATCTAGGTTCAGTACACACATATACAACTATGTCTAAAACAACCGATAGATCCACAAGTCTCGCCTCACCTTTGCCTTGTGATTGAAGTTACGATGCGACAGAATAGGCATCCCAAGGTCTGCGATTGGAAATGAAGTTTCCATAAATAGACATGCCATAAAAGGACTTTCTATAAATGGGAAATCGTGGAAAATGAAACTTTTCTAAAATAGAACTAGGGCTTAGAATGGACAGGCCAAAAAGAAACATACACAACTTTCTGATTATACCTCGGAAAAGAGATCGGAAGGTAGATATGAAAGGATGGATTCAAGATCTCTGTATCGGTATAAAGATTATCTTCTGGAGCTTCTCGGATCGCTGGAAAAACGCTTCCAAAGTTGGCTTCTCATGAATCTGATCTGTGCAGATCTGCTTCGGGAAAATGCACATAACTTTCAAATTACAACTCCAAACTAAGATCTGCTAGCGGCTATAGCTATATATCAGAAAGTCTCAAAAATGCTTACCAATTTTCAGTCTAATCCGATCTGATTTTCCTGTCTATTTCTCTCTTATACCAGAACAAGTCGAATCTGCCTCAACAGGCCAGATCTGCCTCCTAGATGGCTATAGTAGCTTCTCCTTTAAAGTGCTTGCCACAAGATAGCTCTCTGATCTCTTCTAAGGCGTGGCTCTTCTATTATAGAGTGGAGAGGAGAGATTTCTAGATTTAGGGTTTTAGAGAGGTAAATAAGAAAGTGGAGTTTGAGAGTTTTTCTAATGGGCTTTGAGAAATCAGGCTGAAAAGAAAAAAAGATATTCGGCCAAAACCCTATTCTTGGGATGTCATAGATATCTCCCTGACTTGATTCTAAAATTAAAATCTGCCCCAATACCCAATCATTTGGCAGGTCGTGACACTGTTAAATGGAGACATGGACCTGACGACTTCAAGAACCACTTCTCGTCTAGGAAAACATGGGAAAAAATTCGAAACACAGGTCCACCTGTGTGGTTGCAGAAGCTAGTCTGGTTTTCCGAGGCATTTAGTCAAGCATTCATCACTTGGTTTACAATTAGGAACAAGCTAGGCACGTGAGATCAGATACAAAATTGGGAACTGGTTCAGCCTTGTATTCTCTGCGGAGAGCCAAACGATACACATGACATCTGTTTTTTTCTTGTCCTCTCTCCTTCACCATATGACACAAGCTTTGCTCGGGACTTCTAGGTGGCCGCATCAACCCCGACTAGATGATCACTTTCGAATCTGAGAAGCAACAGGCTGAATAAAATAGACTCTCTACTTCTTCGTTTGGCTCTTCATGCGGCAATATATGGGGCGTGGAACGTGCAGAATGGACGTCGTCATCAAAATTCAAAACCAACCCACTCTATGCTGAAACTCACATATGGCATTGACAAAACCATCTGTGACTGTATTTGCTCAAATCTCCCCAGCAAGAACGACGAAGAGAATGAGTTTTTGCATTACTGGTTAATCGCATGAAGAATTTTTCGTCTATAACTGTCTAAGTTGATGCTTTGTTTTTTTTTCATATTATGTTCGGTTTGAACTTTGAACCATTATTTTAGGCTCTTTTTCATATTATGTTCGGTTTGAACTTTGAACCATTATTTTAGGCTCTGACCATTTTATAAGATTTTTTTTTTCAGTTGTTGATAAGTTAATATTATATTTCAAAAAATATATCTTTAAAAAATAATTAATTATGCACAAAGTCTAATTTTTGGTTGAACATGTTGAAACAATTTTTAAATTTTGTGGGCTTAATCAAAATGTGTATGTGAAATGTGTCAGATGAGAAAAGTGTAGCACACTAACCCGGATTTCCATTTTAACTAATACTTAGTCAAATTTTCATCTGAATTTTTACTTAGCATTTTTTGCATTTTGGTTTGTTTAGACAATTTTAGGCGTAGACAATTTTAGGCGTGCATAAGTAGATTAAAAACAGAATACTTGAATTAAATCGAGGTTCTCAGTACAATGATCGTTCGCATATAAGCTATTACATTGACTAAGACCTTAACTACCCGATCCTACCATCCATTCTGTTCCAGCCGTAGTTCGCGCGCTGATCAGACCTCTTTACCTGCATCCACAAAGGAGGCATAAGCAAACATAACTACTTAGTGAGAACGGTCATCCCGTCTCACCGAGCCAGATTATAATCGTATGAAACAAAGATCGAGCCCAATGCTCATCAGAAACAAAAAACTACCCGCGCATAACCATACGCGCTTACCCGGCCGATCATCCAGCGACCAGACAAGCCTCGACGAGCATCACAGCCGCGAGCGCCTTGCCTGATCTAGATCGCCGGTAAGGCAGATTGATCACCACGGCATAGCCAGCAGAAATGTCATGACAAGCACAGAATAACACGCAACCGACTAGAGTCTAAGCAAGAATACGATCAAACAAGGCCACGGTCACGCACTCACCTTAGCTTTTATCGAACAGATTCGGTAAAGACAGAAATCGCGATCGATCAGACTCGTTCCAACGATCGTTTGGCAGAATCCGGACCACGTTCGACAGAATTGTACTCGCTCTCAGCCAGAATCTGATCGCTCTCGGCTAAACAGACTTTCTCTCGGCTAACTTCTCTTAAAAATATTTCTCTCAGTCTTTCTGTGTTCTTTGGTCGCGCGAAGGAAAGAAATGATCCGGAAGCCTTTATTATATAGGCGCTCACACTATTTCCCGCAGGAAACCGCCCAGAAACCGTTCCCGCGACAATCCGCACTTTCCCACAATCCCCAGAGATTCCGCGTGTTTTTGCACGACTAGTAACCGCTCCCGCGCTATCGCCAGCTTGGCTAAAATCCATAACCGTTCTCGCGCTTACGACTTAGCGCGTTTTTACCCGATAACCGCTCTCGTGCGCACCCGATCTCGACAAAGGTTGTCTGTTCCGGACCAACCTTGTCCGAATTCCGACCAAGTCCCGAAAAACTCGGCTTGTCGGAATTTCCCAGCTAAACTTCCCGAAAATCACGGCCAGCTGATTTCAGCTCGGCAAAACTTGACTCAGCTCGGTAAAATTTGATTCAGCTCGGCAAAAGCTGGACTTAGCTCGGAATCACCCGACTGAACCCAGTTTCACCCGGCTAAACCCATTTTCCGTATCTTCCTTAACCAATTTTTCCATTTGTAAGGATTTCCCGAACACGGGTGTTACAAGTCTCCCCCACTTATGGTGAGACTCGTCCTCGAGTCTCTACTCTTCCTCGGCTTTTCTTTCTTCTGTTTCGGTTGCTTCTCAAACCACTTAGGAAATTTCTCCTTCATACTCGACTCCGGCTCCCAAGTAGTTTCTTCTTCTCCATCGCAATCCCAAACAACCTGAACCATCCTGACTTGCTTCCGGCCCACAACCTTTACCCGTTGGCTTACAATCCGAACTGGCCTTCCCTCTATGGACAAGTTTTCCTGCAAGTCCGGTGGAGGTTCGGATGTAACTGAATCTTCATTCCTTACGCATTTCCTTAACTGAGATACATGGAACACATTGTGGAATGCAACCAAGGCTGGTGGCAATTCCAGCTTGTACGCAACCGGCCCGATCCGTTCTAGGATCGTGTACGGTCCCATGTACCTCGGCTGAAGCTTACCCGTGGCAGCAGCCCGGTCCTTACCCTTGTAAGTGATCAGCCTGACGAAAACTTGAACACCGACCTGAAACTCCAACTCTTTTCTCCGTTTATCCGCATAACTTTTCTGCCTGTTCTGAGCCTCGTTCATTTTACGTTTCAGCACTCTGATCTGTTCGGTCGTCTCTTCCACAAAGTCTCGACCGAAAATGCTGCACTCCCCCACTTGGGTCCAGCATAGCGGTGTAAGGCAAAGCCGACCATACAACGCTTCATAAGGCGACATTCCAATACTCGCCTGGTTACTGTTGTTGTGGGAAAACTCTGCCAAAAACAGATAATCCTTCCATTTACCGCCCCAATCCAACACACAAGCCCTGCAACAGATCCTCCAAAGTCCTTATGGTTCGTTCCGACTGACCATCGGTCTGAGGATGATAAGCCGTACTCATGTGGACCTTAGTCCCGAACCGTTTCTACAAGGCCCTCCAAAATGCCGACGCAAAACCGTGAGTCCCGATCCGACACAATACTCGCCGGTACGCCGAGCAACTTGACCATCTCATCCACATACAACTTGGCTAAGGCATCCGCCTGATATACTCACATTTTGTCATGTTTAGGATTGCATTTTTGTCCAAATATTGAGTCTCATACATACATTTAGGTAGTTTTACATATATTTGTCTTTGCTTTTGTCTTTAGTTAGGAATTTCATTAGGTCATAGAGAGTTTTGCACTTTTAGAGTGTTTACAGGTCATTTGGAGCTAATTGGGAGCAATTGGGACAAAAGACATGGAGAGACCATCACCTTATGTGCATCAGACTCGGACAAGTGTTATGGAGCCGACGATCCCTCAAATTTATCACCTGAGAAAGAGGGCGTTCACCAGGATTCAGCCTCTGGAGTCTTCATAACGAATCAAGATCCTCACGTCTAGTTTCCAGAACACTTTATATCATCCTATTTGGAGTTTTGAGCTGTAAGTTACGGCGATAAGAAGCACTACATATCTCGGAGCGGATAAAGGACCAAAGCAACGCGCATCAAAGAACCGGTGGAACGGAGTCCTTGCCGACGTCATCTGAACCCTAACCCTTCATCAAAGTTGGAGATGATAGAGTCACGGTCCCATAACAGGTTGAATCATTGGATTTGGAGTCGTGAGATGAGAGTTTAAGAAGGCGAGAGACATACATATCAGCCAGACGTCTAAGAGTGGATAAGGTGCTAAGTGTCATGATTTGACACGGTGATAATGCCACGGCCTGAGCTTGGCCGTGGCATAATATGACAACTCTCGGGATTTGACATGGTCTTGAAGCACGGCCTTGGACTGACCACGACAAGCAATGAAGATCTTTGACACGCCCATAATGTCATGGTCGAGATTTGACATGGTCTTGAAGCACAGCCTGATGTTTGGCCGTGGCAATCACCGAATCATCAACACCTTGCCACGCCCAACATGAAACGGTCAAGATCAAGAACGTGGCAATCCAAGAAGTTCATCACCCAAACCCAGAAAAGAAGAGACGTGGCCACTAGACATGGTATAAATCAAGCCATGGCAACCTTGATCATGAAGAATCTGTCCAAGAACATTGACACTGTCAGTTTGCCACGGTCTGGCCAAACATCATCTGACCGTGGCAAACCACACCACTATCCATCAAAGCCGGGTCAGGACCCAGTTTGTCCTGGGCTGACCCGGTCCGCAAGAGACACTATATATGCTTTTTAGGGTTTTTTTCAAGGGAGGAGCTTTGTTTTCTCTCTAGTTTTCTTTCCTTTTTAGTGTAAAAACGAGTTTGTTAAGAGATATCTCAAAGATTTAATCAATCTAAGTCTGTTTCTTATCATCTCATCTTCTTATATTTGCTTCTAATCATGATTAACATCACCTCTTGCAAAAGAAATAGTGTGTTAATCATGATTAGTAAGTAGTCTTCTTTTAAGCTTCTAGGTGTGTAGATTAGGGTGCTTAGATGTAGATTAATGATTTTTTTAAGCTTAGATTCTCTTCTCCTTTCCTTAGTTAGCTGATCCTAATGCTAGATCTCTCATTATAAGCTTGATCTAGAACTTAGGCATTTCTCCATCCACAAGGTGTTTGATGAAATGCCTGAATGAGCTAACTTAAGGGTTTATGCCTTTTTCATCATGGAAATGATTGTTAAATGCATGAATGACATATTAAAACTGTTTCTTAATACTCATTGATTCATATTTCACAAATGACTATTTGGTTTGAAATTGGATTAATGTAGAGGTTAGTGCCTTCATGAGAGGATTAATCTAGATTAGAGTTCTAAGTTAATTGGAATTTGAGATCATGTGATGTTTGCTTTAGCTTTCTGTATAAGATTCAGTCTTTCTTAGCTCTTATTTTGATGCACAAAGAGGCTGTCTGGTCATTTTAGACTTGGAACCTTATGCTTGTTGATTGTTTATTCATCTAATGAGAATTAGTCTTGAATTGGTAATTAACAAAGGAATTTTTTTCATGAGAATGAATTAATCTGATTTGGAAGTCTAGACTAAAGAATTGCAAGTGTTGCATTGTTTTCTTAGCATCATGAATTCACATTTAAAGCACCCTGATCAATGATCACATCTAAAGGTTTAGCTTTCTCTTTATTTGAATTTGAGTGTTTGTTTAGTTTCTCTTGCTTGTTTAATTCTTAATTACTGCTTGTTCTTGTTTGCTTTATGTTTTTAGATCACCTTGTTACCAACTCATCAGTTTATTAGACTTGAATTAAGATAACTCCTTATAGTTCTAGTGTCTAGATTCTCTCCATTTGGATTGATACCTCAAGTGCTACAATGACATGAGTAGTTGAGGAATTGATCAAGGATTGAAAATTCCTACTATCACCGCTTTATCGTGTTTGTTCACTGCCAAGAAGTGTGCGGACTTAGTCAACCGGTCCACAATGATCCAGATAGAATCCATCTTCCCGCACACAGGCAATCCTGTCACAAAATCCATCGTGATCATGTCCCACTTCCACTCGGGAATCGGTAAGCTTTGCAACAAGGCGCATGGCACTTGATGCTCGGCCTTAACCATTTGACAGGTTTGACACCCGGCCACCCATTCAGCCACGTCCCGTTTCATCCCGACCCAATGGTAATACCGCTTGAGGTCCTGATACATCTTCGTCGATCCTGGGTGAACCGCAAACTTAGAATGGTGAGCTTCCCTTAAATTTTCTTTCCTTAACTCCTTATCGTTTGGTACACAGACCCGACCCTTAACCAAGATCGTCCCATTGTTCGAAGTCTGGTACTCGGTCTGATCCATCTTTGCCCACTTCATCAGATTTTCATCTTTTTCTTGGGCAATCCTCACTCGCCTTAGCAGATACGCTTGATCAGCCGCGCCTAAACCCAACGGTTCCACATCATCGCTCAAAGCCGCTAGCCGTAGCGTCCCAACCATCCAGACTAATCCCTCAACATCCTGTTCGGCCAGAGCCGCAACCCGCTTCCGGCTTAGCGCATCTGCGACCAGATTTGCTTTACCGGGATGGTAAGCAATATCCACGTCGTAGTCGGCCACGAACTCCATCCAACGCCTTTGTCTCATATTCAGCTTGGACTGAGTGAATATGTACTTTAGGCTCTTGTGATTGGTAAAGACTTGAACTTTTCCACCGTAAAGGTAAGATCGCCAAATCTTTAACGCGAACACTACCGCAGCCATCTGCAGATCGTGAGTAGGGTAATTCACCTCGTGTTTCCTTAATTGCCTTGAGGCATAGGCAATTACCTTACCTGCTGCATCAGCACACAACCTAATCCCATCCGCGACGCATCCGTGTAGACTACATACGGCTGATCCGGCTCGGGCAAAGCCAGAACGGGCGTACTAGTCAACATCTCCTTAAGCTTGGCAAAACACTTCTCACACTCGGCCGACCACACGAATAGTACGTCCTTACCCATTAACCGGGTCATTGGCTGGGCCATACTTGCAAAGCCCTTAACGAACCGATGGTAATACCCAGCTAAACCCAGAAAACTTCTTATCTCCGAGGCATTCTCAGGTCTAGGTCAATCCGCGATTGCCTTAATCTTCTCCGGGTCAACAGACACCCCCTTGTCTCAGATCACATGACTCAAGAATCCGATCTTCCTTTGCCAAAAGCTGCACTTGCTGAGCTTGGCGAACAGCTTATGCTCCCTTAGCAGATTCATCACGGTCCTTACATGAATCGTGTGCTCTTCCCGACTCTTGGAATAAACAAGTATATCATCGATAAAGATGATTACAAATTCATCCAGGCAGTCTTGGAACACGTTGTTCATCAGCTTCATAAAGGCCACAGGAGCATTAGTCAGCCCGAAGGGCATGACTACGAACTCGAAGTGACCATACCTTGTCCGAAAGGCGGTCTTCCTTACATCCGACTCTTCTATGGGTATCTGATGATAACCCAAAACCAAATCGATCTTGCTAAACCAAGTCGGCCCTCGAAATTGGTCCAACAGCTCGTCTATCTGCGGTAACGGGTACTTGTTCTTCACAGTACCCTTGTTTAGCCCACGGTAGTCGATACATAGCCAAAAGCTCCAATCTTCTTTTTAACGAACAGCACCGGTGCACCCCACGGTGAACTGCTCGGTCGGACAAACCCTTTCGCCATCAGATTGTTTAACTGCTTCTTCAGTTCGGCCATCTCAGCCGGAGCCATCCGATACGGTGCCTTGGATATCGGCGCCGTTCCAGGCTCGAGCTCGATGGTAAACGGATCTGACCGCGCAGGCGGTAAACTTGTTAGCGCCTTAAACACATCCTCGAACTCGCTTACAACCGGAATACTACCCAGCTCCGCATCCTGTCCTACCTCGGCCATCGTGATCGTAGCCAGGTATGCCTCACACCCTTTCTCAATCATCCGGTCAGCTTGCATTGTCGAAATAATCAAGCTTCCCTTAGTCGGTCTGATACCCTGATACTCCAAAATCTCTTCCGCGGTCTCGAACCGAATTCAGCCACGGCAACAGATGTGCCTTGTACTTCCCGAGCCAATCCATGCCAAGGATCATGTCATAAGACTTCACCTCGCAGATTTCCAGATCCGCTAGCATGTTCCGGCTGCCAACCATTACCGACACATCTTTAACTTTGCTGAGGGTAAACATGACCTGTTCACCAGCTGTCTGGACTAAGCCATAGTTATCCCCCGGTTCCCTGCAAAATCCACCTTTTCTGACCATGTTCGGATTCATGAAGCAATGAGTTGCTCCGGAATCGAACAGAACATGGGTTGCCACACCACCCATGATCAAGGTCCCTACACAATCACCTAGATTGCTAAGCTATCCACGCAACACTTAGGATTTTTACACAGAAAATTTTTGCTAAGGTAAATGATAGGACTTACCAGTGATCGGATGTGAGGAACTCGGATCCTCCACGGTCTCTTCAGCTACAGCATAGACCCGCGGCGTCACGGCCAGCCTCTTTGCTGGAGGCGCCTGTCCTTCACTCGGCCTTTTCCCAGTGTGCTGCGCGACTTGCATCAGTTCTGGGCACTTTGGCTTAATGTTCCCAACCTCTCCGCAATGGAAACAAACCCTCTCATCTGATCCGTTCCCTGGGTTCTTTCCAAGCTTGTCCTCTTCCGGACAATCTTTCACCTTATGCTCCATGCTTCCGCATCGAAGACATGCACCCGACGCACGCCAGCTCGCACGTTTTTCCTTCCCAGCGGTCAAACCAGCATTACGACCCGCTGGTGGTTTTCTCGATGAACCACCTTTCTTTGATCCAGTCGCAGCATGACTGACCAACTTAGCATCTTCCGCAGAAGTTACTTCCAACTGCGCAGCCTTTTCCACTAACTCCGGAAATGTGCGATAGTCTTGCATCTAACAATGCTTCTTCAGATCAATCCTTAGCCCACGAATGAATCGCTTAATTTGAGTATGCTCATTAGTCATACCCCATCCCGCAAACTTCTTCAGCCTGTTGAACTCGGCTTCATACTCCCGAACCGACTTTGATCCTTGGCGCAGGTCCAAGAAGGCACTCTCCAAGCGATCATGCGCCTCAGGCGGGAAGTACTTAGCCTTGAACAATCCACGAAAATCAGTCCATGTACCGACTCGCTCTCTCCCAACCGCACCACGCCACCACGTGTGCGCATCACCCTCAAGATAGTGCATGGCAATATCTTTTCTGTACTGTTCCGGGCATCGGATCGACTCGAATTTCCTCTCCAGACGGTCGATCCATTCATCAGCCTCAATCGGCTTTGTTCCTCCCTTGAAGAATTTCGTACCCAACTTCTGCATGTGGTCCATCACCTTCAGGTAAGATGGGACCCTTACACCGGCAACTCCCTCATCTGCTTAAGTAGGCGGATTCACTTGCACGACTGGCGGTGGTGCCACTGGGGCAGCCGCAACAGCCGGAAATCGTGCTAACACCTGGGTTAACAATCCCAACAACGCTTCCAAACTAACCAGGGCAGCAGCAACGTTTGGAACAGCCCCAGCCGCAGCAGCCGCAGCAGCCGCAGCCGCATTCTCGGCATTCCCAGCAATGCCCTCATTCGGATCCACAAGATCCTGATTCCCACCCGCAGCGTTTCTAGCCGCCGAGTACTCACCATTAGCATGACGTCTTCGATCACCTCTTGCCATCTGCAAAGGGTCATTACTCTATTAAGTTAGCCGGCAAACTAACTTAACATTCCACAGATAACATTATCAGCCTTACCGCGGAACTTTGGCATTGGAAGGATGGTTTACCCACTAACCCACTTATGCTACGACTTGTCCTAGAACCGACCGCGCTCTGATACTAACTTGTAGCACCCTAACCCGGATTTCCATTTTAACTAACACTTAGTCAAATTTTGATCTAAATTTTTACTTAGCATTTTTTGCATGTTGGTTCGTTTAGACAATTTTAGCCGTGCATAAGTAGATTAAAAACAGAATACTTGAATTAAATCGAAGTTCTCAGTACAATGATCGTTCGCATATAAGCTATTACATCGACTAAGACCTTTAACTATCCGATCCTACCATCCATTCCATTCCAGCCATAGTCCGCGCGCTGATCAGACCTCTTTACCTGCATCCACAAAGGAGGCATAAGCAAACAGAACTGCTTAGTGAGAGCGGTCATCCCGTCTCACCGAGCCAGAGTATAATTGTATCAAACAAAGATCGAGCCCAATGCTCATCAGAAACAGAAAACTACCCGCGCATGACCATACGCGCTTACCCGGCCGATCATCCAGCGACCAGACAAGCCTCGACGAGCATCACAGCCGTGAGCGCCTTGCCTGATCTAGATCGCCGGTAAGGCGGATCGATCACCACGGCATAGCCAGCAGAAATGTCATGACAAGCACAGAATAACACGCAACCGACTAGAGTCAAAACAAGAATACGACCAAACAAGGCCACGGTCATGCACTCACCTTAGCTTTTATCAGACAGATTTGGTAAAGACAGAAATCGCAATCGATCAGACTCGTTCCCACGATTGTTCGGCAGAATCCGGACCACGCTCGACAGAATTGCATTCGCTCTCGGCCAGAATCCGATCGCTCTCGGCTAAACAGACTTTCTCTCAGCTAACTTCTCTTAAAAAGATTTCTCTCAATCTTTCTGTGGTCTTTGGTCGCGCGAAGGAAAGAAATGATCCGGAAGCCTTTATTATATAGGCGCTCACACGATTTCCCGCAGAAAACCGCCCAGAAATCGTTCCCGCGACAATCCACACTTTCCCACGATCCCCAGAGATTCCGCGTGTTTTCGCACGACTAGTAACCGTTCCCGCGCTATCGCCAGCTCGGCTAAAAACCATAACCGTTTCCGCGCTTATGACTTAGCGCGTTTTTTACCCGATAACCGTTTCCGCGCGCATCCGATCTCGACAAAGGTTGTCTGTTCCGGACCAACCTTGTCCGTCCGACCAAGTCCCGAAAAACTCGGCTTGTCGGAATTTCCCAGCTAAACTTCTCGAAAACCACGGCCAGCTGATTTCAGCTCGGCAAAATTTGACTCAGCTCGGTAAAACTTGATTCAGCTCGGCAAAAGCTGGACTTAGTTTGGAATCACCCGACTGAACCCAGTTTTACCCAGCTAAACCCATTTTCCGTATCTTCCTTAACCAATTTTTCTATTTGGTAAGGATTTCCCGAACACGGATGTTACAAAAAGCCTTGCAAAGACAAATTTAAATGAATGGAAGTGTAGAAGTCTCACAACCTTACTTAGAAAACATTTCCTTGCGTATATAATAGGACCAACTCGTAATTTGATTCAAAGGAGTTGGAGAGAGAGGATAAAAGACCACATGTGCGCCACTGCTGCTATCTGGACCGGGCTCGTGGTTTGTATATCATTGCTTGTTGTTTTTTTATTGGCATTTAGGATTCTTGGTCTCCTATAAATTTATGGTTACAGGGTTTCGAGCAATTTTTTTGGGCCAAATTAGATTGCTGCTTTTCTAGAATATTTTGCAAGTATGTTTTTGTGCATGTTTTTCAAGTTGATGAAACTTGATCAACAAGGCCGAACCTTAACTCTCCCTTTCTAATCTATATGATCGCCCCACTTGAGAAAAAAACATCTAATTTCAAAACAAAATTTCCTTCAGTTCTCTACCACTAAGAGTAAGTTTATTACTTGAGAATATCATAGTATTTAGTTTTATAGCTCTGTTATTGAGTACTTGCGATAACGAATTTAATGGCTGTATCTTGGAACTCATGAATCGTGAAATACCGTTGCACTATAGGTGATTTTTTTAATTAAGGAAAGAGAGTTTTTATCTTCTATTGTTTGGTTTTTATTCGTCCTTTTACATTGGTTTTTAAACTCGTTTTTACTTAATTGTATATCAATTAAATTGCTATTATATCTATTGAAAGAATTTTCAGTCCTACAAAATCGAGCCTGGTGTCAACTAACAAAAAAATTCAGACATAATAGAGCTCATTGTTTTTCTATGTTTCGGTATCTTGAGTCAAATACACATGACGAGATCGGTCGTTTATAAAACAATAATTTACAAAATAAAATGATGGATGTTCTTTCACAAAGTATGTAATATTTATTAAGAAGATCTACTGAAGACATAAGTTAGGAACGGGATGTATTTGAGATTGATGCAAATAATCATGGATTAATGCACGAGTGTTGGTGCAGAGATTGAGAGCCACAGACACATCATTCGCCAAATCTGAGCAATTCGTCTCGTTGCAGTCTGCGAGATACTTTCCACTAAACCCTTTTGTTTCGTTGCTCAATGCCACATAACATGTTGTGGCAGCGCCCTAACCCCCATAATAAAAATTCAATAGAGTTAATATATTAAAAAATTTATATAAAAGTGTTCTTTATTTACATTATACTCTATCTGTTTACAGTCCCGACCCAAAAGTTATAAGAATCTTAGGGAAAAAAAATTGAGCCCCTTATATCAATTTAACATTAAAAATCTAAACGAAATTTTTTTCGAATATAGGCCTTTCTAGATGAAATTTTTAGAAAATATAGATTTTTTAGAATTTTTTTTTAAATATGAACCCAATTTATAAGAATTTTTTAAAAAAATAAATTAGACTCATGGGCCATCACACCTCTGCCCATCTCTCATAGACAGAATCTTTTTCATTTATTATAAATAAAGAGTAAATTAATAAATATCTAATCATTTTCTTCAAAAATGTTTTACGGGTTCAGAACCCCTAAACATGGCGACCACTCATTTTTGAGACAATAAACCTCCATTTTATAACTCTATTTTATTTGGTTTTTACATGAATATGATAGATCTAGCATGTCTTATCTAATTTCTAACTTTGAAACATGAAACATGAAAACTCAACATATCTTTTTTCCGATTTTATATCTAATTTAGGGTAAATCGCAGCGGCCGCAGGCCGCCAAGCGCCTAATCGATCGATTAAGCGGCTAATTTGAACACAGATTTTAATTTTTTAAAATACTTTCTTCAAAAATATTTTTAATAAATTTAATCTAAGTCAGTTATGAAAAAAAACAGCTATTTGTAAAAGTAGAATAAATAAAAGAACATTTTATATTTTGAAACAAACCACTAAAACAATTTATTAAATGAAAGAGCAAGAGCCATGTAATTATATATATCATATGATCCATCATCCATGCATGGAAATTGATGATGATGACAAAAGTTTGATTCGGGATGCAAACAAAAGAAAAGGAATTTTCGTGTCAGAAAAGTGGATGAACTTGTTAGGCCATTACTTTACTAAGTAGACAAAAAGGAAGGCTATATATAATATATACTTACCTGGCTTATAGATTTTAGCAGCTTCGACGCTATCAAAAACAGAGAATCTGCATCAAACCACATCATTATTTTACTTTTATTTTTATTCTTTTACTTATTAGATTCCTTTTGCACTACTATATGAGAATCCTCATCAAACCACAATATATATGAAAAAATTTAATTTCACCTGTCAATAGACCCTTGTGTGCTCTGATAATTCCAGTTTTAACAATCCCTGGATGGACTGCATTTATCGTAATGTTTGCAGTTCTGTCCTGTAATTAAACATGTTTAGTTGTGAATATTTGGAATTATTTCTTCCGTAGAGAAGTGTTAAAAAAGTTTTAAAAAAAGAATGATGAATTTCGTAATTTTCAAATCTACCTTTAATTGCCTGCTCAACGCTTTGGCATGTAAAATTGTGGCCAACTTCGACTGAGCATAGGCCTTTGTCCCATTATACCTTCGATCACCAAACACAAAACTATTAGCACAACAAAAAGCTAGTCTTAAATATATATATATATATATATATATATTTGCAAAAACTAAACTTTGCTTGTGTACCGTACACAACACCACACATTAGAGGAACAAAAAGTACATAAAGTGTTATTCAAACACTTAAAAAGAGACAAAAATCTTATGAAACTTCGTAAAAGTGACGATTTTTGCAAAATTCTGTATATTTTTTCTATAGTTTCAATTATATAAAAAAAAATAGTGGAAATGAAATGCAAATTACTTAATGGGATGGAGTAATTTAGGGAAGGAGAAACAATCAGGCTTGACCCAGCTGTGAATCACAGAGGAAAGGTTAATGATTCGTCCTTCGATTTCACTCTTCTCTGCCGTTTCTATCATTTTCTCTATAAGCATCTCTGTTAATAAGTAATGTCCTGAGAAATTTATACAATTCCCATCATTAGTTCTCTTTCACTCCACATTGTTATTATGATCATGTGTCACATTACTCCACAAAGTTACCTAAAAAATTCGTAGCAAATGTCAGCTCAATCTTGTCTTCGGAGAATTCAAGATTTGGAGAGAAAACTCCTGCATTGTTTCTGCAAATTCCATTTTATCTTTTAGAAGTTAAGATTAAGTTGTCTCACTATATATTTACATGAGAATACAAAAGGACGGTACGAATACGATCCAATTATATTGGTGTACTAGAGGTCGATGAGCTTTAAAAAGAGTGCGTCTAGAGGGTTCATATGAACCGAAATAAATACTGAAGTTTTCTTAAAGTATAATAATGTTTTGAGAAACACAATGTCATTTTTAGTTTAGTTTTGAATATTTTATTTTATGTTTAACAAAACAACGTATTTAAAAGCGGCAGTTAACGTTTTGTAAACAGGTGTTAAAGTTGACTATCGTTGGTGCCTAAATTAGATAGGTCAACTCAACTATACTTTTTTTTTTATTCATTAGAAAGTTCACTTTTTTGGGAAAAATGTGATAATTGGTTATTTTTATAACCGTTTTCCCTAATGTTTACTCCTGTTTTTCAAAAGGATTTTTAGAGTTTTCACATATATTGAAAAACAAAAATAATGTTTACTTTTAAATGCATCATTTTTTAATACTAAACAATTTTATCATAACTGTACATCAATAATAATTCAATAAGTTCAGATATTTTAAATCAATATTTCTTGAAGTTTCATGACCATTTATAAATAAAAATACATAAAAGTTGTTATGAGAGTTGTTATAAAATACATGAAAGAACTATTAGACTGAAGAAAACTTTCTTTTAAAAACGGAGAGATAAAAAAATAGTAAAATTATGCTCTATGGTACTACTCTAATAAAAATAATTTATGGATCAATATTAAATACGTCTTAAGGTCTTAAATTCAAGTTTGGCTGCTGGGGAAAAAACTTATTATTAACATGGTGTGGTCTCCAGTCCTCGGGAACTATAAGCCGAAGGTGTAGAACTTATTGGCAACCAAAACAAATGACCATATATATTTGCATGGATGCATGAGGTAGGCAGTGGAGTAAATGTTACGTACATGAGAATATTGAGAGGAATATCTTGGGAAAGAAACTGAGAGCAGAATCTGGCTACGGAAGAGAGAGAGCTGAGATCAATCTCGAATAATTTGATATCAGCTTCTGGATTCTCTCTCACTATTCTTTCCTTAACCATTTCTGCTTTCTTCATATCTCTTACAGCCATCACTACTCTCACCCCTCTCTTTGCTAACACTCTCGCCGTTTCCGCACCGATCCCAGATGTTCCTCCTGTTAGATAGTGGAATGAATCATTTAAGAAAAACTAGTACCTGAACCATTTCATTTCGTATCAATAAGTTTTGATTCATTTCTCCAAAACTAAAGCAATAATCACATTCATCAGATTTGGTAGTGGAATTAGTTATCTAAAATCCATGTCTCTAAAGCAGCCTTCTTGAATTATTTTTAGCCACAAAAAGAAAGAGTAAATAGAAAACATGTTAATACTTATTCATTGACTCTCATCGTATAAAGTTTCAACCGACAAATTAGGGAACATAAAGATGGCATAAAGTACGTTTTGGGCAGGCTGATCGTTAAAAGAAAAAATAAAATAAAGTAATGTTTTGCAACGATGAGACATGTTTTAAAGATCAAAGTCAAAAGGCAAATCAATTGTATATGGAAAATATGCTGTAACCAACCATACCTAATGTTTCAAATTTCAGTGGAGACAAAATTCATATATTGTCGCCGGCATACATTAAACACATATGTCATATAATAATATCAATATACAGATCGTGTTTTTTTGGCAGCAAAGTTTCTTTCCCAAGTATTATTGGAAGAGAGAAGTTATAACAAATATCTGATTTGGAACATTATCATCTTTTTTTTTGTTAAAAGATAATAATAATTTTTGCAGCAGACTTAAAATGAACTATTAGATCTGAAAACTAGAAGATTCTATATAAAATCAGTCTTCATAACATTAGATTTGACGAATTACGGGAGAATATTTTATGATGGGATTCGGTTTTTAAAACATTAGTGCAACTATATTCAGTTTTTATGTAATCTTTTAATCATTCTTTTGTTTTAGTAGAGGACATGTACGTAAAACTTGTCTTGCGTAAGGAAGGACACATCCACAAAAATATTTTATAGATATTAAACATTCCAATATATATATACTATATTATACATACAATATATATATATAAACCGCTTTAAAGATCGAAATACTATCTAATAATATAAGTGAAAGGGAAACAAACCAGTGATTATGGCAGTGAGAGGTAAATAAGGAAAAAAGCAATGTTGTGTAACTTGTTCAGCTGTAGATCTTGAACCAAACCCATTTGGCCCTGCGATTCCTGCTAAGTATTTTAGAGTTTCCTTCATCTGAGAGATCAGAGAGAGAGAGAGATAGAGAGAGAGAGACAGGCAAAGAAAGAGAGAGAATCAAATGAGAAGATTGTGTGTAGCTAAAATACAATACAATTTGATCACTCATATAGAAGAGGCCCATGCACACACGTATCTATATATAATATATATATATATATATGTATACTAGTGTCTGTTTGTTTCATTTGTCAAGAAATAAAAGATGAAATTAAAGTAAGCAAACACTTGATTGCTCGATGGTAACACCTCACACGAGTACTCGTCCATGTTTCTATTACTTTTGATCACCAACCTTTACTTTTACAGAGTTTTTATTTATTTACTGAAAACAAAACAAAAGAATTAGTAATTTGTATTGTTGGAATAAATTATGAAATGAAAAGGTTGTATATGTTAAGAGTTTAGATCGACAAATTAATTTTATTTATATTAGAATTTTAGTTTACTACCCAAAAAAATTTCATCTCGCAAGAGTTATTATCTTATTATAGAATTTAGTGCATGTATGGAAGTTATGTGTAGTTATCGAATTCTGTAGCCTCTCATACGACAAGAAGGATTTAGATCGGAAGTTGTAAGTAAAATAAACTAAAAATTTTACGCAAAAAAAAAAAATTTAACTAGTTAACTTTTCTGGCCTTGCGCGGACTAATATAATTTTCATTTGATTGTTTGAAAATTTAATAGTTGTTTGAATTCATTTGTTTTTTTATTCTTGATTATATTTGTTTGTTAGATTTTCTTGCATTTTAATGTTGGAAGACATGATCGTAAAAACAGTATAGAATAGAAGAGAGTAAGTAAAAACTTAGTAGTATCCAAATAATTTAGTTTAAATATTTTTAAGATCTTTTGATCACTGTTCTATACTCCCTCTGTTCAGAATTATTTGATGTTTTAGAAGGTCTTTTTTGTTCAGAATTATTTGATGTTCTCACTTTTCAATGCAAAATTTAATGATTTTTTTTTAAATATTTTTGTTAGAGTTTATGATTTTATTTGATTTTAAACAAATACCATCATTCCATTAGTTAGATATATATATATTTTCTTATTTTTAGAAAAACTTTTTTGTTAGCGTTTCTTTTTCAATTTCAGTTTTTTTTTTTGAAACAACATTTCATTACTTTTTAAATAGATTCCACTTTTTTTAACATTTTTGTTAATTTTTTTTTAAATTTTGGAAACATAAGAAATAGTAAACACCTAAGATATATAGAAGATTCATTTTCTTTTTTTTTAAAAAAACGTTTTGTTTATTTTTTGCTAAATTTCGGGTTTATAAAAGTTTACAAACGGTTTAATTTGACAGAAAAATTAAACATTAAACCATTATAATTTAGACCGGTTTGTTTTAAATTATTTTCTTACACATCATCAGTTAAGAACCAAATTAAAAATGACATGAATTGGAAAATGGGGCTAAACGGTTTTTTTGCGACCAAAACTCATTTTGGAGCTGACACGTAAGCGAAAGACGGTGAAATTCGCTGTGAACGCGACATGTAACCAAATCACTACACAAATAAGTAGTTATTTCAGAAACATAAGAATTTGAAAAAGACCTTTTTTAAAAAAAAAAATCATCGACATAATATATGTTAATACTTGTTTCTAAAAATATTGATATAGGTTTACGTGATGACTCCATGAATTTTTGGTTAGAATGAAAAATAAAAAAGAGGTTAAACAACTGTAAAAGTTGTGATTAAAAACTTGAGAAGTGGCTTATATTTATACTAAACCATAATAAATAGTTGCCTAGATTTTTGTTAACATTTTAGTTAGGTTTTTTTGATTATTTCGAAGATATTAGAAAAGGTAAATTTCTTTTTTTTTTTAATTTATTTTTATAAAAACGCTTTTGAAGATATTAGAAATGGAATTTTTTTATTTTTAAATTTTTTTTATAAAAACATTTTTGAAGATATTAGAAATGGAATTATTTCGAAGATATTAGAAATGGTAAATTTCTTTTTTTTAATTTATTTTTATAAAAACGTTTTTGAAGATATTAGAAATGGAAATTTTTTTTGTCTTTTTAATTTATTTTTATAAAAACGTTTTTGAAGATATTAGAAATAGAAATATTTCTTTTTTATCTAAACGTTTTTGAAGACATTAGAAATGGTAAATTCATTTTTTTAATTTTTTTTTTCAAATTTTTTGGTTTAATCTTATTTTAAAAACGGTTTGTTTTGACAGTGAAATTAAGCATTAAACGACAATAATTTAGTTCGGTTTGTTTTAATTTTTTTTACACGTCATCACATGAGAACCAATCAAAAATTGACATGTAATTGAAAAATAGGGCTAAACGGTCTTTTAACGGTCGAAACTCATTCTGGAGCTGACACGTAAGCGAAAAGTTTTGAAACTCGCTATGAGCGCAACACGTAAACAAATCACTACACAAATAAGTATATAGATAGATAGGCTTCTATGAAGATGGATGAATTGTTTTTTTTTATATATATATATATATATATTGATAATTAGGACGTTTTGGACTAAGGCTAAGGCCAGTATATCTCCCTAAACCCAGACCAGTTTTTAATAATTTACTTGTTTTAGTTACCACTAGATCCTGTGACTTCTTGAATTATTTTAAGGTATCTTTCTAGTTGAGTTATCTTACCTTTGATTAAGTGATGTGACGAGTAAATTATGTGACGAGTAAATAATGTGACTAGACCTAGAGACTCTTAACAAGGAGTATTTTAGAATTGTTTACCATTGCTAGTTACAAATTTTCATCGTTTTATTATTTTTATATTTATGGTCATTTGACCAGTTAATTAACCTATCATTTACAGAAATATATCATCATATATTTATAATCCAAGTTTAGAGAATACGTTATCCTTACTGATACCGGATAAGTACTTGTGAAACACACACTCGTAGTCTCATATAACAGAATCCGAAGTAACAAAACTAAGAAATATAGAAACAATAAAAAATAGTTAAAAATTTTCTAACCGGCTGGTTAAACCAAAAAAAAAAAAAGAGTCAAAACTAGTGCACGCAATTGATGGGGTAATTGATATTTAATTTTGTTTTCTAAAAGAAATTTGAGGATCATAGAAAGAAAATTAAAATGAGAGGAAAATAGTTAAATCATTATAGTTATAAGAAAGAAAAAAAATATAATAGTTATAGAAACACATCGACGGCCATTGTCGAATGTTTGAACGATTGGTTATTGGTGATTTCTTTTTCCAAGTGTAAGTTCTTGTTCATGTAATCTTGTCTTCTGCCCCCGTCAAAACTAATTTTCTACTGTCCAGATGGTTCTTCGGTTTTGAGTTCTTAATTGTAGTAGTTGTTGTAATTTCTTAGTGTTTGATTTTTCTTTGTCTTTTGTTATCCTTGAATTTTTTGTCAGAATCAAAATCGTATATCATTTAACATTTTACGAAGAAACTTCAAATATAATATGCAAAAATGATTAAAAATGTATTCTATATCATTTACTTTTTAAAAAAAAGTTAAACGTTTTTTTTTAGTTCAAGTTACCATATTGGTTAAATTTATTGATTACATAGCTCTCGAAGAACGACTTTTATTCCATTTTCTTTTTTTGTTAAACTTTTTTTTTTAATTCAAGTTATCATATAGTATAAGTTAATTTTATTGATTACATAGTTCTGGAATAACGAATTTCTTATGCATATTTAGGGAATCTAATTTGATTATTTACTTCTGAAGTCTTTAGGGTATATTTATAAAGTTGTTTGTATGGTCTTTAGATAATTTAGCTTGACGGAAAATATAAATACAAAGTTAGTGGTTAGACGGAGAAAACCACTTTTCCGGTGGGGAACATTGGACCAGCTTCCCCCACACGCATGCATTCTTTGACAACGAACACCCGCCAGTTTTGTCTTTTCTCTTCATTATTACTTGTCTTTTTTTTTGTATCTTTTTCGTTCTTTTTACTACAACTACATATGATAAATATAGAGACATATGTGCCATATATTACTTCTTAACTTGTTGAATGTTTAAGTTGTTCTTAATATAATATACATATTTAACAGGCTAACTCTGTTCCTCATACGCTTCTCTTTTCAAGTAACAATTCATAGCATCTGTAGAAAAAGGAATTTTTGTCGCCATGGTGAAAATCCTTTCTCTCCTGACCGTTTGATGGATTTCATTGATAAGGTCGTGCGATAACGCATTCAAACTATTCGAGATGTGGGAATAGTTTGAATACGTTATTATATTGATATATATATATATATTTATATAATTACATAGATATCTATATATTTGTATTTACGTGGACGATACTATATAGATACGTATATGTTTATCACTAAACGACAAAAAAGTTCAGATTAAAAAATATAAAATTGGTATCAAAGTATTAAGAAAAAACTTATATAATTTAAAATGTTAAAATAATTATTCGATTATTTTTTAAATAATAAATAAATAACAACAAAAAATTACAGAGGTGTGTGATATTAATATAATATTAAATAAATAAAGAATATATATAAGTAATTGTGTGTTAATAAAAGAGATTTTTTAGTCATTTTCAATGCCCAAATAGTAGAAAAGTGTATTTTTATAATAAAAAATTAAAAATGTTTGTTTTAGACATTATAAACTTAAAAGTACTCCACATAGTAGCATATTCTTTTTGTTTATCTATCATTCAGTTTGTGATTAGATGTGAAAAAAAGTTTTTTTACATCTTTACGGGGTTGTTACTCTTGCGTAGATCTACCATTGCGGGAATTTGTGTCCGCCATTATGTGTGAGATGTTTGTCTCTCTCGATAGTTAATTTCAATTATACAAATAATGTGGATATACATCTAATTTAATTAAGTAAAACTGTAAAACATGTGGGGTCTCCTTTCTTACCAGTTACCATTTTTCGCACATCTGTTGAATTTTCCAATTAAGAAAAAGAATCAGCTTTCAGTGATTTTGGCTCTCTGTTGTTTATTAGGATCACAAAATATCACATCGTGGTAGACCTATCTGTATGTGTATGTTTATACTAAGAACTAATTTCGAGCACTTATTTAAAAATAAATTATGTTTTGACGCTGAGACGGCGAAACACCATATTTTATATAAAATTATATAAATTAAATTAATAAGTTAACAACTAATTACTGATAAAAAGGTAATAATATGACGTTGCATTGCATCAAAAGATTTATTGTAAGACGAAAAGCGTGTTGAATTAAGTTGTTGAGTCGATTAGGATTCGATTAAGAACTTACTTCAAATTGTATAATAATACTAAATTTTGGGAAGAGCTAGTATCAAAGAGCCAGACAAAAGTAGTGGAGAATGTGAAGTGATCCACACGTGAAATCGAGGAAAAAGGAGATATATTATTTACTCAATGCGATCTTGAAAATATTGGAAGAATGTCGGAACAAAAAAGACAGAAAGCAGACGGAGGCAAACGTATGAATTATGATGAGACTCGTGCATTCTTCCATTTAAACACAGGGAACCACTCATTGTGCAACATTTAACTAACCTCAACGTCAGGTATTTTTTTATAGCAAATAGTAGAATTTTCATAAATCAAAGCTAAAACAGGATCTGCCCTTACAAAATCAAGTAATAACCTCCCTACGTATCATTTTTCTTCCTAAATAATATGTGTGACTAATGGTAATTAACGAGCAAATCATGAAAAGTGATATGTAAATTACTGAAGTGATTATTGGAGATATCTTTTGCGGGCATTCCACTTTTCGTGTAAATTACGAGTTTTGAATTACAAAATTACGTTTTGGATAGAAAAGGAGACTGTGAAGTTGACTCGACAATGAATTGCTTTCAAAGCGGCAAAAATGTAACAAGGGACCCATTCTTTGTTCCTTACCTCCTTTGCACACTTTTATCACCTGTACACCTTCCTATTTCAAAGTTTTTTTTTTTTTTTTCCTATTTCAAAGTTTTCTCCTCTAAATTTTGTTCATTGGAAAATTCCAATTATTTCTCGATGAAAAGAAATTTGTCTACACTTGACTAAGGTTTGTTGGTAATTTTATGAAAATTGTTTTCATAATATCGCCAGATTACTGACGAAGTGGTTTTGTGGGAAATCAGAAACTTCCTTGGATATTTCATACAAATATGTATTGTCTTGTAACATATTTTTATGTGTCATAAAAATATGATTTCTGTCAAATTATGAAAAATATTCTGAAAGTCGTTGGAAAAATATATACATAATTCAAAAATATATAATCTTTTTAATATAAAAATTCTTAATTTTGAGACAATTAATTTGAAAAAAAAAATTTAATCCCAAAACTTTCATTTTTTGATGATTTCAATCGAATTATAACATTTTCATAGTACGCACAATTATTAGCAAAATGAATTGAATTTGGTGGTTTAGTTTGCTTTAGATGGAGGGTGAGTTGTGAATTTGTATAGAATGCCCTTGAGTTTTTTTATTGATATGTTAAGACTATATACATTTACAAAGAGCTTACTGTGCAAGTATATAGAGAATATACACAAAGATATTCTAACTAAGAAATCAAAAAATATTATTTTCTGTAAAACTCTCCCTTAAGATGGAGCGTGTAAGTTAAGAATGCCCAGCTTGGACCGTAGATGTTGAAACTGATAACGACTAAGAGTTTTAGTGAAGATATCTGCCAATTGTTCCCGAGTAGAAATACGAGATGTAGCAATGACACTAGCAGTTATTTTATCACGAATAAAATGACAATCCACTTTAATGTGTTTAGTCCGCTCATGAAAGACCGAATTTGCCGCAATCTTAAGTGCAAATTCACTATCACAAAAAGATGCATTGGCATAGAACGAGAAACACCAAGAAATGTGAGAACTTCCTTAAGCCAGAGCAACTCTTTATAAGTCATAGTCATAGCCCTGTATTCCGCCTCACCAGTCGAAGAGAAACACAATGTTGTTTTTTGGTCTTCCAATTGAGAGGAGAGTATCCAAGCATAACGATATACCCAGTGAGTGAATGACATGTAGTTGGACAAGTGTTGTAATCTAAGTCACATTAGACATTAATTTGAAGCGGAGACTTGGAAGAAAGGACAATACCTTGTCCCAGCGCGTCTTTGAAATAACGAATCAATCATAGAGCTGACTTCTAGTGATCATCAAAAGGAGTTTGCATAAACTGAGCAAAGATGTTAACATAGATTAGTTCAGGTCTCGTATGGGTGAGATAGACAAGGCGGCCAATGATATGTTCATAAATTGCATCATTTAGCTTGCATTTTTAGGTCCAAATCATGTCATATCTCATGCATTTTAGGTCCTTAGGCATTGTTTTAGGACTTAAGGGTTGCATTAGGTCCCAATGAGTCTTTGCATGGTTTGGAGTCTTTATCAGGTACTTTTGGAGCTGTTTGGAGCTTGAGAGGTGTGACCAGAAGTTGAAATGGTGGAGAAATGGGTCGGAAATGGTGAAAATGGCCTAAAGGAGTTTATCGGCAAGATCATGTACTGATGGAAGTGTTCTCTCGGCTAAAAACGCTGTCGGGTGATTTTTCTCGGCTAAATCATGTACCGGACCTGAGGCGCATCGGCTAAAATTCTATCGGGCGAAATCTCTATCGGGTAAAAGCTTACGCCAAGCAGGAAGTATTTTTATTGGCTAAGAACGTAACCGCGGTAGCATTTCTCGGCTATTTCTTTAACCGCGGTACGTGAGTCTCGGCTAAAAACTGTTTGTGCTGATACGAGTTAAATATCACCAATCCGGGGAAGCTTCCAATCCGATTCAGCTGTCGGAGTCGTCAGCAAAGTTGGAGAGGATTAGGTCACGGTTCCAGAACAGGTGGAGTCATTGGATTTGGAGCTACGAGCAGCGAGTTAAGCTCACCGGAAGACGTACCTGTCTCGCCACCGTTTTAGACCGATCCAATGATCTACAAAGATTGCATAGGACGATGCCCTTCCAGACCGATTCGATTTACAGAGCCTTCATCAAGATTCAAGATATTTGAGTCCACTTTCCAGAACGTGATGAACCCTTCGGGAGACCTTCCATTCCCCAAGTGCCGATGGGTCCTTCACCAAAGTTTGAGCTGAATGAGTGATCTTTCGTATGGAGCTGGTTTCAAATCTTTTGGAGTTACGAGCTGAAAGTTACAAGGAGCAGAAGATAAGCGGATCAATACAGGGTTCTAAGAGTTGCGATTGGTGCAAAGCCTCGGTGTTGTGCCCTCGGCATTGTCACACACCGAGGCCTGTTTCCAAAGCTATTTGGTCTAAACCTAGAGCTGATCCCTCGGTCATTCAACACCGAGGCATGCATGCTGAAGAAACAAGCCTGAAAACTACTAAGTGTTGAAGCTGAGCATCTATACGGTTTGGTTTGAATTCTGGCTAAGTGTGGAACTGAACCTCGGCATCAATACCTAGAAATAGCACATCAGACTCTCTCTTCCTGACCCCCTCGACCAAAGCTCCTCGGTGTGCCATCACCGAGGTAATTTCTTGCCGAGACAAAATGCTCAAAACCTTAAGCAAGCTCCACGGCTTCTCTACAGCAGGGTGTTATGTTACCGAATGAAAGCATCAAGGCCTCGACCTAACTCCTCAGTATTTCTACACCGAGATCCCTTGTCATGAACCCAGATCAAGAACAAAGCTCATTTAATGGTTACACATGAAGATGGATCAAAGACTAGGGTTCACGCATGTTCTCGGTGAGTTCTTCATTTTATCTTGTGTTTGGATCAGGCCCTCGACATCAGCGCCTCGGCCTAGTATCTTCACACACCGAGGAGCTCACCCATTTTCCAAAGAAGATCGGGTCAGTACCTGGTTTGTTCCGGGCTGACCCGCATCACTTAGCTTCACTATAACTAGTTTTAGGGACTAAAACCCTACTTATCTTATCTCTTATCTTATCTTATCCTTGAAAACTTGCCTCTTTTGTGATAACTTGTCTATTTAATCAGATATCTCGTTTTTGCATCAGTCAAGTCTTGTTCTCTTCATTTCTTTTCATCAAATCAAGCTTCTAATCATGTCTAGCATCACTTCTTGCAAAAGATTAAGTGTGCTCATGATTAGTGAGTAGTTTCATTATAAGGTCTTAGATAGGTAGATTAGGGTGCTGAAATGCTAGATTAGCGAGTTTAGGTTCTAGATCTTCATCATTCATTCTCTAACAAACCGATCTCTATGCTAGATCCTTGAACATCACATGTGATCTAGATCTGAGGTACTTTCACGCCTGAAAAGTGTTTGTTGAAATACCTGAACCAAGTTTGTTAGAGGTTTAAGATTCTTTCATCATGATAATGATAGTTTGTTTCTCTTAAATGACTTATTGAACTGATTCGTAATGTTTGCTGATTCATGCTTCTCAAAAGGGATTTTGGTATAAAAGAGGATTAGCATAGAAGTGTAATGCCTTCATGTGAGGCTTATCTTGTAAATGAGTTCATGTTAAATGAATTTGCTTGATTGTTTGTTCATGAACTCGCAAGTTTAGTATAGAAGCACCCTAGTTCATTATCCTGTCTAAGACCTTTGCATCATCATTTCATATCATCAACCGCTTATCTTGCTTATCTTATTAACTTGTTTGCATCTTGCTTTAGTTTAAATCTTGTTTTCTTATCTTGTTTGCAATTAGTTTAGAAACCAAAACTGCTACCTGTTAGACTTGAATTAAGAAGCATAGCATCATAAACTAGTGTCTGAACCACAAGCATGGATTGATACCTCTTCATTCTACAATGACAGGGGATTGATAACCCTTCAAAGGCCTGAAAAACCTTGTTATCAATTGGCGCCGTTGCCAACTTGTGGATTTAACATTAGTTTTTGCTTGTTCTTGAGAACAAGTCTTTATTTTCTTGTTTTACTGAACAGTTTTTAAGCTTTGTCTTTGAGTGATCAGGTACATGCGAACACGCTCCAGAAGTTCAGAGCCTCCTCAGCCTTACAACAACAACATAAACCTGGTTGAAAGAAGAGCTAGAGAGAGGGCTGTGAATCAGGAACGGTTGGGTATGGAGGATCAGGCAAGGATTGAGCAACAGGCTCAAGAAGCCGAGCATTAGGCTCACTTAAGCCAGGCGCAGGCTGAGAGAAACGAACAGCGGAATGAAAGGCAGGGTCAGCAGAATCAACAATAAGCTAACCGCAATGAAAAACAAGTTCAGAACGTTCCTCAGCCACAACCACAAGCTCAAAGGCAGCCTCCACAAATATTTGTTCGTGAGAACGATAGAGCTAATGCACACCAGTACCGAGCAGGGATCCAAGCACTACCGGTTCAGATTAACAATTTCGAAGTCAAGGCATCCTTGCTCAACATGGTGCAGAACTTTAAGTTCCACGGTTTGCCAATGGAGGACCCTTTGGAGCACTTAGACCAGTTTGACCGTGTATGTGATCTCATCAAGATCAACGGTGTTTCAGATGACAGCTTTAAACTCCGATTGTTTCCTTAGCTTAGGGGACAAGGCGCATCAATGGGAGAAAAATCTTCCAAGGGGAACAATACAAACTTGGAGCAGTGAAAGCTCGCCTTTCTGTCCAAATTCTTCTCTACTTCCAAGACCGCAAAGCCAAGGAACCAAATCTCCAGCTTTACACAGCACACAAACGAGAGCTTTGGAGAAGCTTGGGAACGGTTTCAAAGCTATGATGGGCTTGCGGGCCTAGGGTTGTTTTTTAACAAGCCTATTGGTCCTCCAAAAGTTTTAAATGTATAAAACTCTAGTGTCTGCAAGTGCACAGATGTACGTTGTAGGACTTAGGGTGTCGATCCACAGGGAGGATGTCTAATCTGCGAGAAACAACAAAGTGGGAAGTAAGCAAACTCATAAACCAATAAAATTTTTTGGGGTTTTTGGTTAAGATCCTAAACTAAACCTAATATAGTATTCACAAGAAATGCAATGCAGGATGAATTGTTAAAAGAACATCTAAAGCATATCGACTCAAACTAAAGACTCTTAAACTCATAGGTGGCGATTTAGACTTCTCCGGTTTACTCTAATCGATGTATGATGGTATTTACAATAGCTTCCGGGAAATTTATCTTTATCTGTTTCTGGGAATCTGCATTGAACTGGAATAGACATATGTATGATTAACCAACTGTCGTCACCTTAATCAACTAATATCTTAGATCTAGCAATTAACTCTCGCTCTCATGCTAAACTTAAGATCATGCATTAGACATTGAATTCGTCTGTTCACATCTTCTCTATAGGTAGCTATCGACTCTTATAGCGACTATGTTCTTCTGAAGCTAGGTACGGATGATCTGATACAGCACTCTCGTGGCTCTGATCGATCATAGGCTCAGAGAATAGGTCAGGAATCTACTCTCATGCTTTATGAAAAACTGAGCAGAGATGAGATCCAGAATATGGCTAAGAACAATAGAAATCCTAATCGATATATATGCTTGTCGATATCTTCAAACAACTTGACTCTCTGGGACTAATCTACATGATGCAATGAATGATAAAAGACATAGAAGAATACAAAAGAATGAAACAGAAAAGTTGATAAGATAAAACAGAGAAAGAACAATGGATCTGGGGAAGAATCCCCATCTCCATCGCCTAACCATAGAAAAACAGAGTTTGGTGGCTCAAAATCTCATTACAAGAGCACACACCCGTTTAGGGCTGCTAAACAATGTATTAGGTCCTAAGGTCTCCCAGGTCTCATTTAGGGCTTCTCTGAAGAGAAATGGCAAAGTGGGCTTTGATGTTGGGCCTTTTGGCTCGTCCTAAGGTCCACCGGGGGTGAGAGTCTTCCAGGGCAGGTAAAACATGTGTTTCCCGCGGGTGAGAGTCTTCCGGGACTGGTGAACTGAGTCAACTTATTCTCCATGTATCTTTTGATTGCACCGTTGGATATTTGTGATGTAAAGTGATATGGAAAGCTGGTTGTCGCCTCTTGATTGTCTCCAAATTTGAGTTGGTTCAGACGGTGAGAAAGTTTTTATTTGAGGCTGAACTTCTGACGGTCTGACTTTGAGCTAAAAATGTGGATTTCTTCCATTTTGCCATCATATTCCCTAAGTTTCCTGAAAAGAGCTTTGAAACTACAAATACATGGAAATCATAATAAAATTCCCTAAAACAAAGTAAAACCTTTGAAAAAGCATTTGAATTCAATGGTGAAAAGTGGTCAAAATCAGGTGTTATCAACTCCCCCAGACTTAGGACTTTGTTTGTCCTCAAACAAAACAAGATCAAATCTGGAAAAATATCATTCAACAAAAATGAGAGGGAACTTAAAAATATCAGCAACCATACTTCTAGACCTTAATTATGGACAATGCATCGATCAGATAAAGTCTAGAAAATTCTCACCAAAATACAAACATAACTAGTCCGTTAATCCGTCATGCGAAAATCCACACACTTAGAACTAACTTCCAGTCAACTAGCTCTTAACATTTATTAAAGGTTTTAGTGGTTCTCATCAAAAGGATATAAAACAAGGCATTCAAGGTTAGGTATCAAAAAGACTTTTTAATGGTAAAACTGATGTGTTTAGGGTTACCTTTTTCTGGAGAGACAGGACATTATGCAAAACAGCAAGAGAGGATGGAACTGTAAATGCCCCCACAGTTTCAGTCACATTCTTCTTGCTTCAAGATTTCTGATATCCTTTCTTCAGGTTCTCCTTATAGTTTCCCCATACTTGGATTTTTGTCCAGGTTGTGAATCCATAACTCCTTAAGTGAATACCTGTTGCCTTGGCTCAAGTGATTTTGGCTCCTAAAACTCTTTTAGGCTCTTAGTTTCCTTTCCTTTTTTTTTTTTGAAAGGAAAAACTGCCTTTTGACTCAGAGTCTTAGGGAGCTCGAAATTTACCTTTTTGAATGAGCTTTTCTGAGGCATCATACGATTTCTGGCACACTCCCTTCTGGTCTCTTTCAGTCTTTCTCTTGAGTGACTGAAAACTATGTTGTTCCTCCCTCTCTGGCGTTTTTGCATATATCTGTCGATATAAACTAAAGAGAGAATGCATGAGGTTTAAACATAAAGGTTTGGGTTAAGGGTGTGGTACCAGCTAAAGATGAACTGTCCATCTAGGAAAACAAAGAGTGGTAGTAATAAGGTAAAGATGTCCTAGATGTATATCATGATGCCTTTTTAAAACCATTGATGAGAAAATTAGATGTCAAGATTAAGTCCAAGTAAAATGAGCTAGTATATCCTCTCAGAAAAGATCTTCATGAATAGAAGTTCTCTGGTGGGATTTTGTAGTGTAAGTACTCTAGCTACCGCCAGTCTAGTACTAAACCTTGAAAAAGCTTTCATGAGTGATTGGTGTAGAAGCAAACAGGTTGGTTATCATATTGATTTTGTCATTGTTCCCTCAAAATGTATTTGATCTTTGAAAACATTTTTTGAAACTCAAAAGACTTTTGAAAAGTTTTAAGAAAACATTGAAAATTTCTTAAAGAAAATGCAGAATGCAAAGGCTCATGCAAGAAAAGGTGGTTAGAAAGGGATGAAATCCTCCCCTAGACTTAAATCACACTGCACCCAGTGTGAAATAAATCATGCAAGGATGAGAAATAGAGTATGTAAAAATTTTAAAGATTGAGGAAAATAAAACTTACATGGTGTTGGTAATGGATTGTGAGGTGGTTGTGGTGGTGATGCTTGATCAAACTTGGATGCTAGGGATCCAAAACAGATTTGGTCAAGGTGGTGGTGGAAGTGGCCAAGGATGGAATGGAGTTGGCCAAGGTGAAATGGAGGTGGCCAAGGTGGCCGGCTGTGCTGGCCGCGGGTCGAAGCATCGCGGCCGCGGTGGGATGCGTGCTGGCCGCGGCTGGACCTCCTTTGGCCGCAGCCAGGTCATTTTTTTTTTTGTGTGGCATACTAAGTCCTGTCAAAAATAAAAGAAACAAAACTTTAATAGAAAAAGAAAGCTAAACAAAAACAAATAAGTACCTAAAATGGGTTGCCTCCCATCAAGCGCTTTGGTTTATAGTCCTTAGCTAGACT
Source organism: Eutrema salsugineum (assembly GCF_000478725.1). NCBI lineage: Eukaryota > Viridiplantae > Streptophyta > Magnoliopsida > Brassicales > Brassicaceae > Eutrema > Eutrema salsugineum. Next base: position 17,795,729 of record NW_006256829.1, read on the forward strand.
TTGCAAAGAAAAAGACTTAGTTTAAATAGGATCTGGTCCTAAGACAAGTCCTCTTCGAAATCCTCCTATTCTGTCTTGCAGGTTCTTCATCACTCCAGAGTTCTTCTGGTTCAAATGCCTACGCTTTATGTTCTCCTCTTTTGCTCTTAAGTGGTGTAACTTCATAGAAGATGTCCTTGTCAATATTGGCAAAAGAAACTCTCTTGTTGGGCCAATCCATGATGGCTCTAACAGTTGCCAAGAAAGGCCATCCAAGAATAACTGGATAAGAGTCATCTTTGGTCTTCACTATGTATAGATCGACAGGTGCAATGCAATCTCCAATCCTTAGAGGAATGTCTCGGGCTATCCCTCTTGGTGTTGCACTTGAATCATCTGCTAAGCTAATCTTTGTCCTGGTACTTGAGATGTGCTTAATGCCAAGTCTCAAAGCAGTTGCTTTGAACATCATGTTAATGCAAGCTCCAGAATCACAAAGAATATTGAGGAATCTTTCACCTCTAATGTCACAAGAGATAAGAAATTGATCTTTGACTTGAACTTTGTGCAGAGTTCGAACTGGTCTAACTTCTTGGGCGTGTGTGAACAAGTCTTTCATCTCTTGGATTGACTCTTTGCTGTCACAAAAGAAGTGGCCTATCATGTAGTCTCTACATGCTTTGGCAAACGAAATTCCTTCTGGTAGGCTCTGAACTACTTGGTTGAACTCTTCAAGTGCTTCTTTGCTGATCTTGTTTGTGTAGTCACTGGCTTCTTGGGGATATTTGAGGTGGATCCTGTAAACAGCTGCATCAGGTGATGATCTAGGAAAAGATAGATGACTGGCTCTTCTGAAATATGTAGAGATGTTCTCCTTAGATTCCTTGTTGTATCTGAAGTAGACTTGAAGGCAGCCTTGCTTCCAGACGTCGTCGAATCCGAGATAGGGAGGAATGGATTTCACAAACTTGTTGAATTCGATCAGTCTCTCCCTAGATATGCTCTTGGTTATTGGTTCTGTGTTGTCATCAGATGAATCGTCCCCAGAGTTTGGATCTTTTACAAACAAACCATACTCTTCATCTTCTGAGAATTGCTCTTGAAGCTCATTGTCACAAGTATAAACCATGTTGCAAGATGCATAAGTATTGGATTCTTCCTTTTCCTTTGATACTTGTGCAGTGATTGAGAAGACAGTTTGGTCAAACAAACTAGGTCTGGTCACATGAGGTCGGTTTTCTGATGAACAGGCTTTAGAAAGAGGTTGAAAGCTCTTCCAGTCTGAGAAGTCGTGCTCCACCGCGGGTGAGGAGCTCGCAGCCGCGGTCAGCTTCCTCCGGCTCTCCATGCTTGCTTCTTCAATCTCTTCTTCTCCATTGTTGTTCTCTTGCTTCCAGTGGTAGTCAGGCATGTCTTGGGTATCCAAATCATTGATTCCAGAGCTCAGATCATACTCCTTATGATCTTTAGAAAGTTTTTCAACCTTCTCTTCTACTTCATCTAAAGCATAAAAAACTTTGTCTACAGTAGCATCAAGCTCTTCTGTCTTGTTTGTGATCTTTTCCATCTCTTCACTCATATCTATCTTGTCTCCATCAGAGTACCACTTGCTATCTGTGAAATCTCTCTCCAAATCTTCAATTAGGACATTACAGCCTCTCTGTTCCTTCAGTGCTTGACGAAGGGCGATGGTGTTCTTAGCCTTGCCTTCTTCGATGTCTTTAAGTCTCTTCTCTAGAACTACATCATCTTTGAGCTTTTGTGTTTCTAGAGTCTTCATTCGGTCAGAGAGACATTCGAACTTCCTGCTAAAATCAGAGGACATTGATTCCAATTTCACACAAAGGTTAGATTCAGCAATGGCTTGTAGATCAAGAAACTCATTCAGTGCAGTGTCTAATCAATCTAGTTGGAGCCTAAATCGATCAGCCTCGGTGTTTCGGTGCAGAATCTGATGAGGAAGAGGATGAGATGGTCGACGGTTCACCAGGTGTGGCAAATAGGGCTCATCTCGATGGTGTGGAGGTCGCGAGTCTCCATGGTGGTGGTTCGGATTAGGGTTCCAAAGATGAGGATCAAAATCATGACTGGAGAGTGATTCACATGCGCAGGGAGCTTCACACAGGTCGCAGGACCTTCGCTCGGGGTTAGGGTTTCTTCTTGAATGATCCATGCTTCAAAGTTTTCTGAAACTAGGGCAAACAGAAGAAAGAATAAACAGAAAAAGAAAAAGTTAGGGTGTTTATGAATTTGGTTTACTTTGGCAGAAACTTGACATATATATAGTCTTCTGCGGCTTCAACCTCCCAGATTTAGACCTTCAGAGACTAAAATCCTCCCCGGCAACGGCACCAAAAACTTGATGGGCTTGCGGGCCTAGGGTTATTTTTTAATAAGCCCATTGGTCCTCCAAAAGTTTTAAATTTATAAAACCCTAGTGTCTGCAAGTGCACAGATGTAGGTTGTAGGACTTAGGGTGTCGATCCACAGGGAGGATGTCCAATCTGCAAATCTGCAAGAAACAACAAACTGGGAAGTAAGCAAACTCATAAACCAATAAAATATTTTGGGGTTTTTGGTTAAGATCCTAAACTAAACATAATCTAGTATTCACAAGAAATGCAATGCAGGTGATATGTCTATATTTTACATCATTTAGATTGCATTATAGAGTCCTCATCATGTGTTTTCTCATGTAAATTGAGTCTTTAGGCGTTAAAATAGGACTTAGGGCTTGCATTAGGTCCCAAAGAGTTTTGCATGTTTTGAAGTCTTTATCAGGAGCTTTGGAGACCAATTGGAGCCTAAGAAGAGGAACAGAAAAGAAAACGGTGAAGAAAAGGGTCAAAAATGGTGAAAACCGCTTGGAGGAATTTCTCGGCCAAATCTCGTACCGGCTGGTCGGAAACCTCGGCCAAAATTTTTACCGGATGCTCATTACTGGCCAAAAACCTTACCGATCGGCCAGAATCGAGTATCGAGTGCAAAAATACCACGGGACAAGTTTTTGACCGAGGCAAGAATTTTTACAACCAAAAAGCTTACCGCGGTACACAGCCCTTGGCCATTTTTCTTACCGCGGGAAGGTTTTTACGACCAAAAGTTGTCCTTGCCCGCGCAATTCAGAGATCAGCAATCCGGGGAACCTTCCGGTCCGAATCAGTTGGCGGGGTCTTCACCAAAGTTGGAGATAATGAAGCAAAGATTCCAGAACAGTTGGAATCATCCAATTCGGACAAGTGGAGAGAAAGATATGGCTTCCGGAGCATTCACCAGTATTGCGCGTACCCGAGAACTGAACGGCGAACTTCAAAGATCATGGCGGACGGAGCCCCTCCAGACCGAACCAGCTTACCCGGTCTTCACCAAACTCCGAGATCCATGGAAGATCTTCTCAGAGCATTTTTGAATCGCTCAATTCGGAGCAAAGGTTTGGAAGATAGGGTCTCCGGAGTTCACATCGGTCTATAAGTCTATTTTCCGGTGATTTCAATGCGGCGCAAAGATGTTAAATCCAGGAAGCCTTCCACTCCCCAAGCTCCGATGGTTTCTTCACCAAAGTTCGAGCTTATTGAGTCATCTTGACTGTGGAACTGGTCCCAGAGCAATTGGAGTCGTGTGCTGAAAGTTACTGCTTCCGGAAGGTGACATGGTCGATACAAGCCTAAAAAAGTTGCGATACGCGCTAAGTATTCTCACAAGCCTCGGTATCTTTACCTTGGCGTCACTCAAGTCGAGGCTCATATCTTGGAAGTATTCTGGACTAGACCTCCTGCCAAAGCCTTGGCATGGTTAGATCGAGGCATGCATACGTAAGAACTGAAGCTGGAAACGACTAAGTGTTGAAAGTACACCTCGGTGTAATGACCTCGGCGTGCATGCCGGACTGTGTTCTCCCAAGCACCTCGACATCATGACCCCTCGACATTTTATCCCGAGGTCCCTTGTCACGAACCCAGAATCAAGAACAGAATGGCTCAAGAACATACACGTGAGGATAGATCAAAGACTAGGGTTCATGCATGTTCTTGACGTGTTCTTCACGAGATCTTCATCTGGATCCTGACTCACGTGCACGCCTCGGCATGAAGACCTCGGCTTCACTTTCCGACACACCGTGGCACTCACCCATCAACCCAAGAAGGCGGTTCAGTACCCGGTTTGTTCCGGGCTGACCCGCGACACTTTCCCTTTGCTATAAATACATTTTGAGACTAAAAACCTAGTTATCTTATCTCTTATCTGTTTTTAGCTCTAAGAACTTGCCTCTTTTGTGAAACTTGATTAATCTAATCCGATATCTCGTTTTTGCATCAGAATCTTGTTCTTTCTTTATTTCTTTTATCATCCAACATCAAACTCCTTATCATGACTAGCTACACGTCTTGCAAACGACTTAGTGAGCTCGTTATGATCAGTGAGTAGTCGTTTAAGCGGCTTTAGATAGGTAGATTAGGGTGCTTTCAAGGTGGATTAATGGGTTTAGGTGTCTAGTCTTGCATGTTTCATTCCTTAACCGACGAGATCTCTAAGCTGGATCCAAGCACATCACTTGAGGTTCAGATCTGAGACATATCTCACATCAGAAGTGTTTGTAGAAATGTCTGAACCACTCGGTTAAGGGTTTAAGAGTCTTTCATCGCGAGAGTGATAGTTTGTTCTCTTAAATGACATTTTTGAACCGATTCTTATTGCTGACTGATTCGTGCTTCTCAAAAGGGATTTTGGTATGAAAGAGGATCAGTTTAGACGTTTAATACTTTCATGAGAAGATTAACGTGCCTTGAGTTCAAAGTCAAATGAAATCGCTTGATAAAATGATTCATTAGCCCCTTAGTCTAACTTGGAAGCACCCGAGTCAAATATCCTGTCTAAAGCTTCTGCCTTTATCATTCATTACCATCATCTGAATCACCTGTTTGGGAGCAGTGTAAACTGGCGTTCTTATCCAAGTTCTTTTCCACATCACGCACGGCTAAGCTCAGGAATCAGATCTCAAGTTTCACGCAGCACAATAACGAGAGCTTTAGTGAAGCTTGGGAACGGTTTAGAAGCTACACTAATCAATGCCCACACCACGGCTTCTCAGAGGCATCCCTCTTGAGTACTTTATACCGAGGTGCACTCCCCAAGATCAGAAACCAACTCGATACAGCTTCAAATGAAAATTTTCTTGGAAAAGAGATCACTGCGGCAATGGAACTAGTTGAGAACCTAGCCATGTCCAATGACACGTATGGAGAGGACTTTGATAAAGCAAACCGTACAGAGGGATCTAGTGATGAACAGCGCATGAAAAAGGATATAAGAGAGCTTCAGAGTAAGCTTGAGAAGGTTTTGATGGCGACTCAAAAGCCAATACACTTTGTAGGCGAGTTTGATGAGCAAGGGCCAAGTTTTGACAATGTTAATGAAGATGGTCTAACACAAGAGGAGCTGAATTACATAGGGAATCAGCAGAGGTATCAGCGGTTTAACAACTACAACAGTAACCCAAACCTCTCATACAGAAACCCGAATGTAGCTAACCCTCAAGACCAAGTGTACCCTGCTCAACAACAACAACAAAGCTATGCTCAAAAGGCTCCTTTTCAGAATACCTTCCAGCCCAAGCAACAGTTCAGTGGGCAACAGCACGGCTACACTCAGCAGAATCAAGCGGCTCAGAGTAACAACTTCAACAACCAACCGCAGCAACACAAGTTTCCACCAGGGTTCCATCCGCAGCCGATGGGTAATCAACAACAGATTCAGGGAACGAGTCAGAATCAAATGGGGAACGACGTCTGTGGGATACTACAGCAACTGTTACAGGGCCAGCAAAGGGTTGAGAGCCAGCACGCGACAATGCAGCAAGATATCAGAGAGCTTAAGCAGAATCAAGCTTCTACATCATCAAGAGGCCCGGCTTTACCAGGTAAACCGGAGCCGAACCCTAAAGAGTATGTGAGCGCCATCACATTGAGGAGTGGTAAGGAATTACAAACTCCAACGCCTAAGACAAAGCTCATTGAGGCCAATGAGCAATTAGAGGGGGAGGCAGCCTCAGACGATGCGTGTAAAGAAGCGGTCTTAGAGAAGGAACCGATCAAGGACAAAGGAAAAGAGGTGGAAAAGACAACCGAGCTTGAAAAACCCTATGTTCCACCACCACCTTATCAACCCAAGATACCGTTCCCAGGGCGTTTCAAAAAGAAAATCCTAGACAAGGCCAAGGCGGTCTTTGAGAAACACTTGGAGAACACGCAACTCACCTTACCCATTATAGATGCTTTCTTAGCTATACCCCAACTTGGGAAGTTTCTAAAGGACGCGATCCTCAACAAGACAAAGGAGCTCCAGGGTATGGTGATACTGAGCCATGAGTGCAGTGCCATAATACAAAGAAGATCTATACCAAGGAAGCTATCCGATCCGGGCAGCTTCACTTTGCCGTGTGCTTTAGGTCACCTGAAGTTCTCAAACTGTTTATGTGACCTTGGAGCTTCTGTGAGCTTAATGCCTTACACGGTGGCCAAGAGATTGAGATACAAAAGCTACAAGCCAGCCAAGATCTCTCTTGTATTAGCTGATAGATCGGTTAGATTACCGGTGGGGTTGCTTGAGGATCTACCTTTGAGGATCAATGAGATAGAAATCCCCACGGACTTCATAGTTCTTGAGATGGACGAGGAACCATTAGACCCTATCATCTTGGGCCGACCGTTCTTAGCAACCGCAGGAGCCATAATAGATGTAAGAGGAGGAATGATTGAACTACACATCGGTTCCGAGACTATGAAGTTCAACGTGAAGGAAATGATGAAGAAACCGACCATTGGAGGTCAGGTTTTCTATGTGGAGGTAATGGAGGAGCTGGCTGATGAGCTCCTTGAAGAGTTGAACGCAGAGGATCCGTTACAAGTGGTTTTAACGCGGGAACAAAGCGAGCACGGGTACTTGAACGAGGAAAGCGAGGTGTACAAGCGTCTTTTGGACCAACCGAGGGAACTTGGAGCTGAGGCGAGGTTTTTGGAGCTCCACACGAGCAGCCTCGACATTCTAGAAAGCGAGGAGTCAAAGGGAAAAGAAGAGACACCTCGGGATATCATGGCCGTGACAACTCATACCGAGGCCGATGGTAAACCGCGCGAGAATGAAGCAAAGGCCGAGGAAGCTGTTCCGGGCCAATGCAGCTTTGATGCCGATTGGAATGAGGCAGACGCACCCCCTGTTGAGCTCAAGCCTCTACCAACAGGGCTCAGGTATGCATTCTTAGGTCTAAACACTACTTTTCCTGTGATCATAAACGATAACTTGCTTGAGCATGAGGAACGTGCATTACTTAGTGAAATAAGGAAATTCAGGAGAGCCATAGGGTATTCCTTGGCTGACATTAGAGGAATCTCTCCTGATATATGTACCCACAGGATCCACCTAGAGGACCAAGCCATGTCCTCTATTGAGCACCAACGTCGACTTAACCCGAACCTCAAAGAGGTGGTTAAGAAGGAGATACTAAAGCTCCTTAAGGCAGGGATAATATATCCAATCTCTGACTCTCGGTGGGTATCTCCTGTACACGTTGTGCCCAAGAAAGGTGGGATCACGGTGGTGAAAAACGATAAGGATGAACTCATAGCCCAAAGAACTATAACCGGCCATCGCATGTGCATTGACTATAGGAAATTGAATTCTGCATCAAGAAAAGATCATTTTCCTTTACCATTCATTGATCAAATGCTTGAACGGTTAGCTAATCATCCTTATTTTTGTTTTCTCGATGGATACTCAGGGTTCTTTCAAATACCTATAGACCCCCGAGATCAAGAGAAAACGACATTCACCTGCCCTTATGGCACTTATGCTTATAGAAGAATGCCATTCGGTTTGTGTAATGCACCGGCCACTTTTCAAAGATGTATGATGCACATTTTCTCTGATCTAATTGAAGAGAAAGTTGAGGTGTTTATGGATGACTTCTCCGTATACGGCTCCTCTTTCTCTGAATGTCTTGCTAATCTTTCTCAGGTTCTCAAGCGGTGTGAGGAGCATAGGCTTGTCTTAAACTGGGAAAAGTGTCATTTCATGGTCCAAGAAGGCATTGTCTTGGGACACAAGGTATCAGAGAAAGGCATCGAGGTGAATAAGGCCAAGATCGAGGTGATGGTGAACTTACAAGCCCCGAATTCTGTGAAAGGAATAAGAAGCTTCCTTGGCCCGCTGGGTTCTATAGACGGTTCATCAAGGATTTCTCCAAGATAGCCAGGCCTTTGACCAGGTTATTGTGCAAAGAAGTGGATTTCAACTTTGATGAAGAATGCGAGGAAGCGTTCAAGAGAATCAAGGAGGCTTTGATCAGTGCACCGATTGTACAAGCCCTTGATTGGTTTTTACCATTAGAAGTGATGACCGTTGCATCTGATTATGCTGTAGGAGTTGTCTTGGGACAGAAAAAAGATAAGAGGCTCCATGTGATCTACTATGCCAGCCGCACTTTGGACTCGGCTCAAGAAAAGTATGCCACCACCGAGAAGGAAATGCTTGCCATTGTGTTTGCATTTGACAAATTCAGAAGTTATCTAGTGGGATCAAAGGTCACGGTTTACACAGATCACGCGGCCTTGAGGTACCTGATGTCTAAGAAGGACGCTAAGCCGAGGCTTTTGAGATGGGTCTTATTGCTCCAAGAATTTGACATGGAGATACTTGATAAGAAGGGCATTGAAAACGGAGCCGCAGATCACCTCTCAAGGCTGAGGATTGAAGAACAGGTCCCTATAGATGATGCTTTACCCGAGGAACATCTCAAGTTAGTCCGGTCTTACTTAGAGGTGGAGGAAGCCAATACGATCAAGGAAAGAAGCCTTCCATGGTTCGCGGATCTTGTGAACTACTTGTCTTGCAGATTAGAGCCACCAGATCTTGATACTTATCAGAGGAAGAATTTCTTTAGAGATGTGATGAGGTATCATTGGGATGAGCCGTATCTTTACGTGCTTAACAAGGACCATCTCTATAGGCGATGCTTGGCCGAAGAAGAGATCCATCCAGTGCTACAAGAATGCCACGGCTCATCGTATGGTGGTCATTTAGGTGCATTCAAGACAGTTGCCAAGGTTCTACAGAGCGGTTTCTGGTGGCCGACCATGTTCAAAGACGCCCAGGAAGTGGTCTCGAGGTGTGAAGCTTGTCAAAGGCACGGAAACATATCCAAAAGGAATGAAATGCCCCAAAACCCAATCTTTGAAGTAGAAGTCTTCGACTGTTGGGGCATTGACTTCATGGGTCCCTTTGTAAGCTCATATGGGAATCAATATATCCTTGTAGCAATGGATTATGTGAGTAAATGGGTTGAAGCGGTTGCATCTCCGACCAACGATTCAAAAGTGGTGGTAAAACTCTTCAAGAGTATCATCTTCCCACAGTTTGGAGTACCAAGAGTAGTCATTAGTGATGGGGGAAGCCATTTCATCAACAAGACTCTTGAGAGTCTTTTGAAGAAGCACGGAGTAAAGCACAAGGTGGCCACCCCTTATCATCCGCAAACCAGCGGCCAAGTGGAGGTTTCCAACCGTCAGATAAAGGCCATTTTGGAAAGGACCGTGAACTCATCCAGGAAGGATTGGAGCAAGAAACTTGACGATGCTCTGTGGGCTTACAGAACCGCCTACAAAACCCCCATTGGAACCTCACCGTTTAACTTGCTCTATGGGAAGAGCTGTCATCTACCGGTTGAGTTGGAATACAAAGCCTTGTGGGCAGTGAAACTTCTGAACTTTGACATCAAGACCGCACAAGAGAAGAGGGTTTTACAGCTTCATGAGCTTGAGGAGATCCGGTTAGATGCTTTCGAGAGCTCTAAGATCTACAAAGAAAGAACCAAGGCGCTCCATGACAAGAAGATACACAAGAGAGAGTTCAAAGAAGGGGACCAAGTTCTGTTGTTTAACTCAAGACTCAAGCTGTTCCCTGGGAAGCTGAGGTCTAGGTGGTCCGGTCCGTTCACGATTCTTGAAGTAAGACCCTATGGAGCCGTGGTTTTGAAAGGAAAAGATGGACAAGGCTTTGTGGTAAACGACCAGAGGGTAAAGCATTACTTGGCATCAGAAACAAGGGAGGGAGCTACCTCAGTTCCTCTACTTGAACCGGAATCAGCCTGAAAAGGTATGAAAAGTCAAACTTAGCGACGTTAAACAAAGTGCTCTTGGGAGACACCCCAAGCTTATCCATGTACATATTTCGTTTTTCATCTTATTTTTCTTTTTATTTGAAGCTTTTTGAAGGGTTTGTTAAGTGTTTCAGGAGTTAGACAGTGAACCTTGAGGGTGAAAGTGAGAGAAAGCTTGAAAAAGACACGGCCTGATGAATTAAGTCAAAGAGCATACATAGCCTCGGTATCGACCCTCGGTATATTCATACCATGGTCATCTTTTACCGAGTGAAAGCTTGAGAACCTCAGCTAGATTCCTCGACTTAATTTCATCATGGTCGTGTCTGAGAAGTGCTATGGTAAAATAACTAAGTGTGGGGGAGGCTCACAGTGTAAACACCTCGGTATAAGTATACCGAGGGGCGATGTTCACTTAAAACGGTCAATAACCTTGATCTGAGGCCGCGCCCATTTTACACCAAGGCCAGCCTGTTTAAACCCCCAAGCCTCACGTGTTCTTTGCTAAAAACAAGTGACCTCGGCATGATGCCCTCATGGTGGAGCGTGCCGAGGCACTTGGTTTCAAGAAATGATCAAAAGCAAGAACACATGAAACACTTAGAACGAAGAAGAGGCTTTGCGAGGTCCAAAGAAAAGACGTGAAAGCTATGGGGATTTACTCGTTGGCATGGGCTCAGAAAACTCGGCTTGGTACCCTCGGGGTGGAACAAGTCGAGGCAGCTCAGAGTAACACAAGAAAATTTGGCTTGGTCCGTACAGCCCACGTCATCCCCATACCGCGTCCATTTGAAGGGTTGCGCGGCATTTTGAATTTGAACACTCGGTCAAAGTAGTTTTTGGCGCGGTCAACGGCTGGAGCTGGAGCAGAAGGGGGGACCAGTCCCACAACAGTCAAAATGCCAGCTGGAAAGCGCGCTCCAGCCCATACCGACCTCCATACTTGGCCAAAACGCAGAGTTTGCCCTCTAGACTCTTTTCTCTGCATTTCACGAACACAACTCACTCATTTCTCGTTCATTTTGCGTGATTCCAAGCGTTCTAGACTCGTTAGGGTGTTGTCTACTCTGCATAAGCATCTCGTTCAGCTTAAATCTTGCATTCCCAAAGGTATTTGCATCTTAAAGAACTCATCTTTTTCCTTCATTCTTTGCGAGCTTAAATGTTTGTAAAATGTGGAATCAATTCTTTTAGAGAATATCGGCCTTTGGGAACAATTTTGTAAATTCCACCAGGGTAGACAACACACGAAACACCGGTCTTTGCATTTAAAATCACTTATTCTTGAGTTTTTAAAATTCTTGAGAAAATGCGCTTGGAATCGGTCTTAATGATGATTTGTGTGTTTGAGCTGAAATGTCTAGATAACTTGTCTCTAATCGGTTGTTCTGGCTTGTTCTTACTTTCCTTGATGTTTGAAAAAGCTATGAATATCAGTTCTGCTAGAGAAAAAGTTTTGTACTTGCCAATCTTGAGATACATGTGCTTAACGATATACTTGGCTCTGACGATTTCTTTGAGAATCTCCCTTGCAGATGACCGGAGACCGAACCGTTCCTACCCACGAGACAAACAGAAGTGCGGGCCAGAAGAGAGTTTTGAAGGGTAAAGCCGTTGCCGTGCCACGTAGTGGAGAGACCAGCAAGAAACCCTCGATGCGACCCGATGACGAGCCAACCCCCAAACGAGCAAGAAATACTGAGCTCACTCTGGCACCAGCTCTCGAGTCAAAGAGGAACGGGAAGAAGGCTGCTGTGGGATCTGATGACGACGAGCCCGGAGCCTTAGTCCCTTATGTAGACAACGGTGACAAAAAGTCCAAGAAAGAACCAAAGGCCGAGCCCGAGGATGAGCACTTCCCAACCACTGAGGAATACTTGGACCACTTTAACTCAATCAGAGTGGCTCAAGGTCGATTCCCTGACTTGGAGTTGCTGAGGAAACTCGAGATACTTGATGACGTGACCCTCATTTTTGAGAATATGGGCTTGGCAAAGTTCTTTGAGATGAGCGATGTTGCCTATGAAGGGATTACACAGCAGTTTCTTGCAACCTTGGAGGTCATCATCTACCCCAAGAGAGATCCAACGCGTTTACATGGCAAAGGATTCGGCCATATTGAGAAGGTCAGTTTCAAGGAGCTTGATGAAATCTTTGGGTTTGAAAGGAATGGAAGCTCGCTTGACAAGTTTGTGTACCCTCGTGATGAGTTGGCCGCCTTGTGGGAAACGATATCTTTTGGACCCTACCTCGGAGGCAAGAGCAAGACAAGCTGCATAAGGAACCCTGCGATCAGATACACAAACCGCGTCCTAGCATCAACATTCTTCTCGACCTTTAACCCTGGTGTTATTCACACGGCCGAGCTTGAACTATTGGGACTCGGACTGAAGCCGTTCATCACTCAAATGAAGAACAAGAAAGAGTTCCAAGGGCCTCTGCATGTACCATCATTGGGTGCATTCTTTGCTATTCAAATGCTCACTTATCGGCACAATGTATGGTGCGACCGCAAGAAGCGAGGAGCAAGAAGACTTCAGAACGGTTGGATAGTCACCAAGATCCTGAGGGCTCAAGGGTTTATATTCCCTGATTCACCAAAGAAGCCGAATCTCATTGATGAGTTATACCTAAGCAAAAGTGGTTTCTTCAGAGGCAAGTCAGGGGACAAATGGGTTTACAACTTCACCCTACTGCATAGAGACGGCACGCAGGTTCTACTGCCTAACCGAAGCCTCACCATGCTCGACAAGCAGTGTAACGTCTCATTCTACGTTCTCAAAGACCAGTTGTATAACCCAGCTCTCGACCCACCAACACGAAAATGCACCAAGGCAGCACCCAGCAAACCCGAGAACACTAATGGCCCGGAAGATTGTGATAACGAGGAGCAGAGACACTATGAGAGAAGGATCGGAGCAGGCAGCTATCACTTTGATCCGCAAGTGTGGGGTGAGCCTGAATAGCACACCAAGAAGCTGTATTCGCGAGTGAACACCCTCTAAAAGTGGTGTAAGTGGCAAGACAAAACCATCCACGCATTGGTGGATTGTGTGAGGCATTTGAAGAAGAAGGTAAAGCAGCTCACGAGGCCATCCTCACCGGATAAGAACTCAGCGACCTCAACCGCACCGATTACAGAAGAAGGAGTTGGAGAAAGCTCAAACGCGAGGAACCCGGTGTTTCCACCAGGCAAAGAAGATTGGATCGATCCAGCCACGGCTTTCCTGCCTGAACCCTCAGAAAGCAGCCCACCACGTCAGCCCACTCCATCCTGCTCAACATCGCATCCCTCGCACTACTTGGGATCCGACCTCTCCGACTAAGGTATCGACTTCAAACCTTGTACATATGCATCTTGTATATATCATCTTGCATTCGTTCAGTTTGTCTTTTCACTTCTCTCACACGCTTTTATAACACAAGGGACTGTGTTATCTAAGTGTGGGGGAGGAGCTTTGTGTTTTCTGAACTTGTTTTCTTTGTTCTTATTTGACTTTTGCATTCTTGAGTCTCATTTAGCTTAATACATGTGATAAATTACATCATTCTAGTTGCATCTCGCATTTTAAGATCGAGTCTAGTTGCATCATGTAGGATTGCATCAGTGCAAGGAGCAATGATAGATTTTTTCCTAGAGAGTAAATCACTTGAGAACTTGAACTAAATATGCTTGTGAAACTCATTCTGTGCTTGTAAAGCTTGAAACTATTTGAATCTGAGAAGCAAGTCTGAATTACACTCAACTCTAGCTAAGTGATAACCCTGAACTTGAAATGAAAATATCCTTTGATGCATTGCTTAAATAGGCTTGTGGATACCGATATACATACTTGAGCTAGAATCGTTGTTTTTACCACCCTCATTCCTTAGCTCAAGTAGCTGAATCCGCATCATGGATCAGTTCCCTCACCTTGAACCCATCTTTCTTTCGAGCCAATGTTTGTGTGAGAATTGTAAGGCCACCTTGGACTGAACTTAGCAGAAAGTGTTAGGTTTAGAGCGACAAGGGTTTGGCTCATTGAGTGGTATGTTCCAACATCAAGGAACCAAGAGTATTGGTGAGAAATAAGTGTGGGGGAAAAGACTTGTTGGTGAGTGGAAAAAGGTGAGCTGAGTGGAAAAGTGAGAGTGGAAATAGCTAGGGGAATGAATGAAAATGAATTAAGTCTTGGATGTGAAAAGATAAGCTCTGAAATGAAAAGAAGCCAAAGGCTCAAGTGTTCTGAAATGAAAATGAAAGAGGCTATACGTTATGAAAGAAAAGAGCTGTGTGAATAAGTGAAAACCAAGGCTTGAAAATAAAAGAAAAAGGCGAGTCCCCTAGTGAAAAGAAAACGATTGTGAAGAGTGAGGATTCTGAGAGGGTGAGCAATTGAGAAACACTTTGAGTGGAGTGTGGGGTGTGATGAGTCTTGCCCTTGTATGCATCGGTTGCTTTTTACCTTTAGCATTCTGCCAAAGTTCGGTCGTTCATAGAGAGATCCTTGTTGCATTGTACCCGCTTGAATATTGATGAGATCATTTTTATCTCATGACCTTACCCTAGCCAAGCCAGCCTATTTGAACATTGCATCATTTGATTCACCGGTTACGAACTTAATGAATGTGAAAGAGTTGAATGTGATAATGACTTGTGGAGATTCCGTGTTTTAGTTGGAAAATACCGAGTATAGCTTTGCATTGCATATTTGAGCATGAATCCGAGTTCTCTTGTGGTCACTTCTCTCTAAAAAGGAAATATGAGCTCCATCTGCATTACAACCTCTCTCTCTCTCATTTGTTCTTTTTGCTTGAGGACAAGCAAAGGACAAGTGTGGGGGAGTTGATATGTCTATATTTTACATCATTTATATTGCATTATAGAGTCCTCATCATGTGTTTTCTCATGTAAATTGAGTCTTTAGGCGTTAAAATAGGACTTAGGGCTTGCATTAGGTCCCAAAGAGTTTTGCATGTTTTGAAGTCTTTATCAGGAGCTTTGGAGACCAATTGGAGCCTAAGAAGAGGAACAGAAAAGAAAACGGTGAAGAAAAGGGTCAAAAATGGTGAAAACCGCTTGGAGGAATTTCTCGGCCAAATCTCGTACCGGCTGGTCGGAAACCTCGTCCAAAATATTTACCGGATGCTCATTACTGGCCAAAAACCTTACCGATCGGCCAGAATCAAGTATCGAGTGCAAAAATACCACGTGACAAGTTTTTGACCGAGGCAAGAATTTTTACGACCAAAAAGCTTACCACGGTACACAGCCCTCGGCCATTTTTCTTACCGCGGGAAGGTTTTTACGACCAAAAGTTGTCCTTGCCCGCGCAATTCAGAGATCAGCAATCCGGGGAACCTTCCGGTCCGAATCAGTTGGCGGGGTCTTCACCAAAGTTGGAGATAATGAAGCAAAGATTCCAGAACAGTTGGAATCATCCAATTCGGACCAGTGGAGAGAAAGATATGGCTTCCGGAGCATTCACCAGCATTGCGCGTACCCAAGAACTGAACGGCGAACTTCAAAGATCATGGCGGACGGAGCCCCTCCAGACCGAAACTGCTTACCCGGTCTTCACCAAACTCCGAGATCCATGGAAGATCTTCTCAGAGCATTTGGAATCGCTCAATTCGGAGCAAAGGTTTGGAAGATAGGGTCTCCGGAGTTCACATCGGTCTAAAAGTCTATTTTCCGGTGATTTCAATGCGGCGCAAAGATGTTAAATCCAGGAAGCCTTCCACTCCCCAAGCTCCGATGGTTTCTTCACCAAAGTTCGAGCTTATTGAGTCATCTTGACTGTGGAACTGGTCCCAGAGCAATTGGAGTCGTGTGCTGAAAGTTACTGCTTCCGGAAGGTGACATGGTCGATACAAGCCTAAAAGAGTTGCGATACGCGCTAAGTATTCTCACAAGCCTCGGTATCTTTACCTTGGCGTCACTCAAGTCGAGGCTCATATCTTGGAAGTATTCTGGACTAGACCTCGTGCCAAAGCCTTGGCATGGTTAGATCGAGGCATGCATACGTAAGAACTGAAGCTGGAAACGACTAAGTGTTGAAAGTACACCTCAGTGTAATGACCTCGGTGTGCATGCCGGACTGTGTTCTCCCAAGCACCTCGACATCATGACCCCTCGACATTTTATCCCGAGGTCCCTTGTCACGAACCCAGAATCAAGAACAGAATGGCTCAAGAACATACACGTGAGGATAGATCAAAGACTAGGGTTCATGCATGTTCTTGACGTGTTCTTCACGAGATCTTCATCTGGATCCTGACTCACGTGCACGCCTCGGCATGAAGACCTCGGCTTCACTTTCCGACACACCGTGGCACTCACCCATCAACCCAAGAAGGCGGTTCAGTACCCGGTTTGTTCCGGGCTGACCCGCGACCCTTTCCCTTTGCTATAAATACATTTTGAGACTAAAAACCTAGTTATCTTATCTCTTATCTGTTTTTAGCTCTAAGAACTTGCCTCTTTTGTGAAACTTGATTAATCTAATCCGATATCTCGTTTTTGCATCAGAATCTTGTTCTTTCTTTATTTCTTTTATCATCCAACATCAAACTCCTTATCATGACTAGCTACACGTCTTGCAAAGGACTTAGTGAGCTCGTTATGATCAGTGAGTAGTCGTTTAAGCGGCTTTAGATAGGTAGATTAGGGTGCTTTCAAGGTGGATTAATGGGTTTAGGTGTCTAGTCTTGCATGTTTCATTCCTTAACCGACGAGATCTCTAAGCTGGATCCAAGCACATCACTTGAGGTTCAGATCTGAGACATATCTCGCATCAGAAGTGTTTGTAGAAATGTCTGAACCACTCGGTTAAGGGTTTAAGAGTCTTTCATCGCGAGAGTGATAGTTTGTTCTCTTAAATGACATTTTTGAACCGATTCTTATTGCTGACTGATTCGTGCTTCTCAAAAGGGATTTTGGTATGAAAGAGGATCAGTTTAGACGTTTAATACTTTCATGAGAAGATTAACGTGCCTTGAGTTCAAAGTCAAATGAAATCGCTTGATAAAATGATTCATTAGCCCCTTAGTCTAACTTGGAAGCACCCGAGTCAAATATCCTGTCTAAAGCTTCTGCCTTTATCATTCATTACCATCATCTGAATCACCTGTTTGTTATTTGCATCTTGATTAGTTTAAATCTCTGCTTTTATTTAACTTTATTGCTCATTTTCCTGTTAATCATCGTCACCAAACTTTTATCATCTTGTCTTGACTTAAGTGAACAAATGACATAGGCTAATGTCTCGTTTACAAGCTTGGTTTGACACCCCTTATACTACTTTGACAAGGGGATTGATAACCCTTCTAAGAGCCTGAAAACTCTTAGTTATCAGCAGGATGAATTGTTAAAAGAACATCTAAAGCATATCGACTCAAACTAAAGACTCTTAAACTCATAGGTGGCGATTTAGACTTCTCCGGTTTACTCTAATCGATGTATGATGGCATTTCCAATTAGCTTCCAGGCTATTTATCTTTAACTGTTTCTGGGAATCTTTTGAACTGGAATAGACATATGTATGATTAACCAACTCTCGTCATCTTAATCAACTAATCACTCAGATCTTACAATTAACTCTCGCTCTCATGACAGAAATAAGATCATGCATTAGACATTGAATTCGTCTGCTCACCTCTTCTCTATAGGTAGCTTTCGACTCCTATAGCGACTATGTTCTTCTGAAGCTAGGTATAGATGATCTGATACAACACTCTCGTGGCTCAATCGATCCTAGGCTCAGAGAATAGGTCATGAATCTACTCTCATGCATTATGAATAAATTAGAAGAGATGATATCCAGAATATGGTTTAGAACTATAGAAATCCTAATCGATACATATGCTTGTCGATGACTCTTAAAACAACTTGACTCTCTGGGACTAATCTACATGATGCAATGAAGGATAAAAGACATTGAAGAATGCAAAAGAATGAAACAGAAAAGTTAATAAGATAAAAAGGAGAAAGAATAATGGATCTGGGGAAGAATCCCCATCTCCATGGCCTAACCCTAGAAAAACAGAGTTTGGTGGCTCAAAATCTCATTACAGGAGCACACACCCGTTTAAAGCTGCTAAACAATGTATTTATAGGTCCTAAGGTCTTCCAGATCTCATTTAGGGCTTCTCTGAAGAGAAATGGAGAAGTGGGCTTTGATGTTGGGCCTTGTGGCTCATCCTAAGGTCCACCGGGGGTGAGAGTCCTCCAGGACAGGTAAAACATGTGTTTCCCACGGGTGAGAGTCTTCCGGGACTGGTGAACTGGGTGAACTTGTTCTCCATGTATCTTTTGATTGCACCGTTGGATCTTTGTGATGTAAAGTGATATGGAAAGATAGTTGTCTCCTCTTGATTGTATCCAAATTTGAGCTGGATCAGACGGTGAAAAAGTCTTCATTTGAGGCTGAACTTCTGACGGTCTGACTCTGAGCTAAAAATGTGGATTTCTTCCATTTTGCCATCATATTTCCTAAGTTTCCTGAAAAGAGCCTTGAAACTACAAATACATGGAAATCATAATAAAAGTCCCTAAAACAAAGTAAAACCTTTGAAAAAGCATTTGAAATCAATGGTGAAAAGTCGTCAAAATCAGGCGTTATCAAGCTACACCAATCAATGCCCTCACCACGACTTCTCAGAGGCATCTCTTCTCAGTACATTATTCAGAGGTCCCCTCCCCAAGATCAGGAATCAACTGGATACAGCTTCTAATGGGAACTTTCTTGAAAAAGAGATCAATGCCGCAATAGAGCTAGTCGAGAATCTCGTGATGTCTAAGAATACATATGGAGAAGATTTCGAGAGGGCTAATAGCAAGGAGCTGAGGATGGAAAAGGATATGAGGGAGCTTCAAAACAAGGTTGACAAAGTACCTGTGGCAACACAAAAGCCTATACACTTTTTAGGCGAGTTTGATGAGCAAGGACCGAGCTTTGAAAATGTGAATGAGGATGGCCTAACACAGGAAGAGATCAATTACATTGGGAATCAAAACCGATATCAGAGGTTCAACAACTACAACTCTAATCAGAATCTCTCATATAAGAACCCCAATGTAGCCAATCCTCAAAAATCAGGTGTATCTTTCTCAGCAGAACCAACAAAGTTTTGCCCATAAGCAGCAGTTTCAAAGTTCTTTCCAGCCTAAACAACAGTTTGTGCAGCAACAACAGAGCTATGGACAGCAGCAGCAACCGGTTCAGAGCAGTAACTTCAGTTCTCAGCCTCAGCAACCGAAGTTTCCACCAGGGTTCAGTCAGCAGCAGTTTCAGCCTCAAGCGGTTCAACAACAGCAGCCGATGGGTCCAGACATGTGTGGTGTACTACAACAGTTGTTACAAGGACAACAAAGGTTTGAGAGTGGATTTACTGATTTTGGTTCCAAGTATGCGTCCATGCAACATGAGATTAGGGAGCTTAAGCAGCATCAAGCTTCCACATCAAGAGGACAAGGTGTTTTACCCAGGAAAGCAAAACCAAATCACAAAGAATATGTCAATGCCATCACCTTGAGAAATGGCAAAGAGTTAGCCGGTCCAGAAAAGAATATAGTGCTCATTGAGGACAATGAGCAAATCGGTGGGGAGGCAGCCCCAAGGGATGAGCAAGAGGATGAGGTTTCAAAGAAAGAAAAGGCTAAAGAGGTGGATAAGGAACCTGAACCTGAGAAGCCTTATGTCCAACCACATCCTTATCAGCCTAAGCTTCCTTTTCCAGGGAGATTCAAGAAACAGATCCTAGACAAGGAAAATGCAGTATTTGAAAAGCAGTTAGAGAACACTCAGATGACATTGCCGATTATAGAAGATTTTCTAATGATTCCACAGGTTGGAAAGTTTCTAGAAGATGTGATTTTGAACAAGACCAAGGAGCTACAAGGGATGGTAATTCTGAGACATGAGTGCAGTGCCATTATTCAGAGGATAACAGTTCCAAGAAAGCTATCTGATCCAGGGAGCTTTACTTTACCTTGTGCTATAGGTCCTTTGAAGTTTGCTAGCTGTTTGTGTGATTTTGGAGCTTCAGTAAGGTTGATGCCTTATACCATTGCCAAAAGGTTGGGGTACAACAGCTAGTCAGCTACAAGCCAGCAAAGATCTCTTTAGTACTCGCTGATAGGTCAGTAAGGTTACCCATTGGATTACTTGAAGATTTTCCTTTGAAAATTGGTGAGATTGAGATCCCAACAGACTTTATAGTCTTAGAGATGGATGAGGAGCCTGTGGATCCTATCATTTTTGAAAGGCCCTTCTTGTCCACAGCAGGAGTGATCATAGATGTCAGAGGAGGCATGATCGAGCTGCACATTGGATCAGAGACCATGAAATTCAATGTAAAAGAGATGATGAAGAAGCCGACCATAGGTGGACAAGTCTTTTACATCGAAACCATGGAGGAGCTGGCTGATGAGCTACTTGAGGAATTAAACACAGAGGATCCTCTCCAAGTGGTTTTAACAAAGGATCAAGGAGAGCATGGGTACTTAGCTGAAGAGAGTGAAGCTTACAAGCGGTTCTTGGATCAGCCGAAGGAAGTTGAAGCTGAAACAAAGTTTTTGGAGATCGAACCAAGCGGTCACGAGGTTTAGGAGATCAGAGGTTCCAATACAAGTCAGGAGATACCTCGGGGTTGCATGGCTGTGGTATCATAAGCCGATTGCAGGGGTAGACCGCATGAACAAACCAAAGCCGAGGGAGCTGCCGATGAGTGATGCGAGCAAAAGCGGGGTTGTTGTTTTCGTTTTACTAAGCTTCAGGTTTTAAATTTATAACCCCTAAATGTCTGAAAGTGCACAGATGTGTGCTGTAGTACTTAGGGTATCGATCCACATAGACTTAGTTGTTTCAGTACGAATACACTGCAATGCTTAAATCAGATTAAAACTAAAAAGGTTTTGGTTTTGGTTTTGGGTTTTTGGTTGTCACTAAATCTAAACTAGAAAGCTAAACAAGTAAAAGCAAATAAAAACGAAAGTAAGTGCAAGCAAGTAAAAATCGGTTATGAATGAAGCAAGTAACAAGCGAATAAAAGCAGAATGGAAATCTAAGGTTGTAAGCAATGAAAGAAAAACGTTGGGGCTCAAGGGTAATTCACAGGGATTCATGGACTAAGCTATGTCGATTTTAAACAAGTGATAAAGGTAATCAACTACGTATGTTCTAGAACTCGAGGCACGGAAGTATGAATAGCCTACTTTCGCAGCACTAAACAACTATCTCTCGCAACCCTGATCAGTAGGTTTCCACTCTGATCCTGGAAGGGAGAAGATGCAATAGCAGAATAAGACTCATCAACATTCACAACTCAACTACAAGTAGGTTTCCACTCCTATAGAAGAATTGCTCTTTTCACCCTAGTTCAGACAATCAATGAAAACTTTCGCAACATATCATATCAGATCGGCTTCTAAGTGGCCAGCAAAGAATCACGCAGTATAATCAAAGGCAAACGAAGAACATCTAGAAGATTATAAATCCTAAATCTATCGATTCATAAGCAAAGACACACGAAATTCCCTTTGAAAAATCCCTTTAAACCCAACTGGGTAACTATTCAAACATATTGTAACAAAGCATCATAAACGAAATTGAAAGTGCAGGAAATTAAAGAGAACAAGGAAGAGAAACGAAGAACAGAGAAGCGGACGGAGGCGCGATGATTGCACTCCAGCTGCGGCTCCTCCTTCTTCGAAGACGGCGGCTCCTCCTTAGGGTTACACGAAAATCTCTTTCTCTCCTCTTTGTCTATTAGTTTCGGTCTCCCCTCTTTAGAATGACCTAAAGAGGGTATTTATAGCTTCTGGGGTGGTCTTGCACACTTAGGGCTTCAAAAATAACGAAAGTAATTGATCTGGGCTTTAATTAAGTCGTCTGGAAAGTGAACGACCAAGTTCCGCGGTCGCGGTGGCTCTACCCGCGGGAAAATGGGTGTTGGCCGCGGTCCCGGCACACGGCTCTCTTCCGGAACTGCATTTTCTGTCATTCTTGCATCGGAAGTATCTGAAGATCTAACCGTTGGATTGTCTCCAAACCAAGTGCATTAGAAAGCTGGTTGGATCCTCTATGTTGTCTCAAATTTTGGGGTGATCAGACGGTGATAAGGTCTTCATCGCTTGTCATACTTCTGACGGTCTGCATTTATCCAAAATTGCTCATTTGTTCCAAATTGCATATCTTTTGCCCAAATTTCCTGTAAAGTCTTTTGAAACTCTAAAACATTGAAAACACTTTAAAAACCATTGAAAACAGAGTTAAAACACCTGCATAAGATACAATTATGATCTATAAAAGTGGTCAAAATATGGTGTTATCAACTCTCCCAGACTTACCTTTTTGTTTGTCCTCAAACAAACTTAAGTCAGGAAAGAAATTTTGAAAATCGCAGGAACTAAACAATATCTCAGTGACCGTCCTTCTAAACCATAACTTATCGTAAAACATCTATTTGGATCTAGTCTAGAAAATTCTCACCAAAATACAAGCAAACTAGTCTGTTAATCCGTCATGCGAAAATCTACACACTTAGATCTAACTTCCAGTCAACTAGCTCTCTACATTCATTAAGTATAGTAGTGAATTCTCATTAAAGTCATTATTCAGGGTAGACGACGTTTGGTATTAAGGCTATTTAAGTGGTGGAGTTAAAGTGTTTAGGGTTACCTGAAGAATATGGAGGATGCAAGATATTATGCAAAACCGCAAGAGAGAGAAGGACCTGTGGATGACCGCAGATGTTCAGTCACTTCTCCTTCGCCAATTGTTGTTGCATAATCTTCCTCCTTTGTTATAAACAATTTTCCCCCAAACTTAGATCTTTTCCGGGAATCATAAAGATTATCTCCAAAACTCCAAATGATCGAGTCAAGCTTGCCTCAAGTATAAAATTCGATCCTCCTAGACTCTCTAAGGTTTTTATTTTCGGATTTTTTTTTTTTTGAAAAGAGGAAACAACCTTTTATAGAGAGAGAGTCTAAGGGGCGAAATTGTACCAAGATTTTGAAGTTTTTCCAAGACAAACTGAGTTTTCTCCTTTTGTTGATTTTTTCCAATGAAATCGCTGTTCTCCGTCTTTAGTGACTGAAAACCGCGTTGATCCTCTTTTTCTCCGACGTTTTTGCACATATCTGCAAGTAGGGCAATGGAAAACAAGAGCGCATGTGGTTTGAAAGAGGTTAGGTTCGGTGGGGAACTAGCTAAAGATAAACTAGCCATTCAGGATCAACAAAGAGTGGTAAAAGGGTAAAGGAGTCCTGAATGTATGATTCGTTTCCCTGATCTAATGCTTTAATGAGAAAATTAAGTCAAAAGTAAGTCTAGATAAAATGAGCTAGTATATCCTGTCAGAAAGAATCTCCATGAATAGAAGTCCTCTGGTGGGATTTCGTAGTGCAAGTACTTAGCTACCGCCTAGTCTAGGCCTAAATCACAAAAGAGCAAAAAACGAGGAAATAGCGTAGAAGCACACTGGTCTAATTCATCATAGTATTGTTTATTGTGTTCCTGGATTGAAAAATTTTTTGAAAAACATTTTGAAAACGATTTTTGAAAACTTTTATGAAAAAACTTTTTGAAAAATTTTATGTGTCCAAAACAAACTCAAAACAAATCAAATTTCATTAGTAACGGATGAACATCCTCCCCCAGACTTATTTCACACTGTCCTCAGTGTGATAAATCTTGGAAAGAATGGTAAAGAAAATAGAAAAGTTGAAATGTTTAGGAGTACTTATCGTGCTAGAGAGTGCTGCTCGTCTTTTGTGTTTGTTCTTCCTTATTGAAAACCTGAATTTAAATGAAACAGAAACAAAGCAATGGAAATTGAAAATAAAGGTCAAAGGGAAATAGATAAAATACCAAGTGGGTTGCCTCCCACTAGCGCTTGTTTCAAGTCATTAGCTTGACATTGTTGCTCGATTAGACTTAACCGGGGTCGTGGCACATCGGCCAATGATGGATCAATCAAAAACATCACTTCTCTTTCGTCTTCTGTTTCTTCTGCCAGATATAGCTTTACACGCTGTCCATTCACTGTAAATGAGTTTCCGGTTCTGTCCCACAGGACAATTGCTCCGTATGGCTTGACTTCCTTTATCGTGAAGGGTCCTGACCATCTTGAACGTAATTTCCCTGGAAAAAGCTTAAGACGAGAATTGAAAAGAAGAACTTTATCGTTAGGAGCAAAAGTTCTATGAATAATATTCTTATCATGATATGCTTTAGTCTTCTCCTTGTAGATCTTCGAGTTTTCGTAAGCATTGTGTCGGATTTCTTCTAACTCGTGAAGTTGAAGTAGTCTTCTTTCTCCAGCTGTTTTTAGATTCATGTTCATCTCCTTGATAGCCCATTGCGCCTTATACTCGAGCTCTACTGGAAGGTGACATGCTTTTCCATAAACTAGGTTGAATGGTGTTGTTCCTAACGGTGTCTTGAATGCTGTTCGATATGCCCATAATGCGTCGTCAAGCTTTGTAGACCAATCCTTGCGATGAACTGCAGTTGTTTTCTGCAAAATCGACTTGATTTCTCTGTTTGAGATCTCTACTTGACCGCTGGTTTGGGGATGGTATGGAGAAGCAACTTTATGTGTGACTCCATTCTTTCTAGGAAGATTCTCGAAAATTCTGTTGATGAAATGCGATCCTCCATCGCCTATCACAACTCTAGGAACTCCAAAACACGGGAATATCACAGATTTAAACAGCTTCATGACGACTTTCGCATCATTGGTGGGACTAGCGACTGCTTCAACCCACTTAGAGACGTAGTCTACTGCTACTAAGATGTATTGGTTTCCGAAAGAAGTAGGAAAGGGTCCCATAAAATCTATTCCCCAGACATCAAAAATTTTGACTTCGAGAATAAAATTTTGAGGCATCTCATTCCTTTTGCTTATGTTACCCATCCTTTGGCATTTATCGCATCGCGATATATAAGCTTGAGTATCTTTGAACAAAGTAGGCCACCAAAAATCTGCTTGTAAGATTTTTGAAGCAGTTTTGAAGGTTGCGAAATGTCCTGCGTAAGACGAGCTATGGCATCCGAATAAAATTCCTTCCATCTCTTCTTCAGCCACGCATCTTCGGAATAACCCATCAGCACATCTCTTATAGAGATAGGGTTCATCCCAAAAATAATGTCTTACTTCTTTCAGAAACTTTTTCTTCCTATACCCGAAAAATTGCGGGGGCTCTACATCAGCTGCTAAGTAATTTGCTATGTGTCTAAACCATGGGGTGTTGAAAGCATCTGCTCGTCGCATGAGTTGACGTGGTGGTGCGGTATTGGCATTGGTAGGGGTAGTATCTATTGCATAGATGTTTTCTTTTGGCAAACTATCATTTAAGGGCAATCTTTCTTCAACTCGAATTCGTGAAAGATGGTCTGCAACTCCGTTATCTGCTCCTTTCCGATCTTGAATTTCGATATCAAATTCTTGCAGTAGGAGGATCCATCTTATCAACCGAGGTTTAGCGTCTTTCTTAGACATTAAATACTTGATTGCAACATGATCAGTATGAACTGTAACCTTAGATCCTACGAGATAAGAACGGAATTTCTCAAATGCAAATACGACAGCTAGAAGTTCTTTCTCTGTTGTTGCATAATTGCATTGAGCTTCGTCTAGAGTTCTGCTTGCGTAGTAGATTACGTGCAGTTTCTTATCTTTTCGTTGGCCAAGAACTGCTCCGACTGCATAGTCACTTGCATCGCACATGATTTCGAATGGGAGTTCCCAATCAGGTGCTTGCACGACTGGAGCAGAGACAAGGGCTTCTTTGATCTTATGAAATGCGGCTAAGCACTCATCATCGAACTCGAAGTTCGTTTCCTTGCAAAGCAAATGCGTAAGAGGTCTAGCTATTTGAGAAAAGTCTTTTATGAATCGCCTATAGAATCCTGCGTGTCCTAAGAAACTACAGATGCCTTTTACGTTTGTGGGAGGTTGTAGGCTGGTCATGACCTCGATTTTAGCTTTGTCAACTTCAATTCCTTTTCCCGAAATTCTGTGCCCAAGCACGATTCCATCTCGTACCATGAAGTGACATTTTTCCCAATTTAATACTAAGTGCTTATCTTCACATCTTTGCAGAACTTTACCAAGGTTGCCTAGGCATTTTTCAAAAGAAGATCCATAGACAGAGAAATCATCCATGAATACTTCCATGAAATCTTCAATAAAGTCTGTGAAGATCGACATCATGCACCGCTGGAAAGTAGCAGGTGCATTACACAATCCAAAAGGTATACGTCGGTAAGCAAACGTGCCATATGGACAAGTGAATGTCATTTTTTCTTGATCCTTCGGGCGAATAGGAATTTGGAAAAATCCGGAGTATCCATCAAGGAAGCAATAGTAAGGGTGATTTGCTAATCTTTCCTAGTTGCTGCATTCAGTTTCCGGTAATCGATGCACATACGATGTCCAGTTACTATTCTTGTAGCGATCATTTCATCTTTATCATTTTTAATGACAGTGACTCCTCCTTTCTTTGGAACAACATGAACTGGGCTAACCCAAGTGCTATCTGAGATAGGAAAGATTATTCCAGCTTCTAAAAGCTTTATAATCTCCTTCTTGACAACATCTATGAGATTAGGGTTTAGTCTCCTTTGACTTTCGATTGAGTTTTTAGCATTATCCTCTAGATTTCTCTTGTGCATACAAAGATCTGGAGAGATTCCAGGTATGTCATCAAGTGAATATCCTAAGGCTTTTCTATGCTTTCTCAGCTCAGTCAACAGCATTGTGGTTTCTTGTTCCATCAAACCAGAGTTTATTTTGACAGGATAAGTAGAATTTGGTCCAAGGAAAACGTACTTAAGTCCGACGGGAAGAGGTTTAAGCTCGACCTTAGGGGCTTTAAGCTCGCTCCAAGGATCATTAATTGCTGCAGCAGTGTCTTTAGGAGGTGTAGGAATGTTTGTTTAGTCCTTAAGATCTAGATAGTTCAGAGGTTTCTTATAAGTTTCAGATTTATCAAGAATACGTGCGCACTCACTCGAAATTTCTTCAAGGAAATTGCGTTCATCTTTTGCGGGTGAAAGCGTGACACTTAAAGGGTCGTCTAGAAGCAGATCTTCATAGAATTCCTCAATAATTCCATCAAACTCATCAACCCAACAAATTTTGCCATCCAAAGTTGGTTTATCGAAACTTTTGTTCATGTCAAACTGCATAACTAGGCCGGCTAGATGAAGGTCAATTTTTCCTTCAGGAACATTGATTATGGCTCCGACTGTAGATATGAATGGTCTTCCAAGAATAAGTGGATCATTAGGTTCTCTTTCTAGTTCTAGAACTACAAAGTCGGTTGGTATGGAACATTTTTCGATTTCTTTAGGAACATCTATTAGGATACCTACAGGTTGTCTAACAGAACGATCAGCTAGTACTAAGGAAATTTTAGTGGGCTTGAAAGTGTGATGTCCTAAACGTTTTGCTACTGAAAGTGGCATCATGTTTATGCTAGAACCTAAATCACAGAGAGCACGTTCGAAAGCTACATCATTGATAGTGCATGAAAGTACAAAACTTCCAGAATCGTTTTTCTTTTCAGGGATTCGGCTTTGCAGGATAGAACTACATTCATGGGTTATCATCATAACGCCTTCTTCAAGAGTTAAAGAATTTGTTAGAATACCCTTCATGTATTTTCTTAAAGCGGGAATCATAGCACAAGCTTCTACTAAAGGTAATTTCACGTTTAATTGATCGATTAACTCCTGCAGCTTAGCTTTTTCTTTTTCTTTCTTAGGGGCTCTTAAGGCTCTAGGATATGGAGGTTTAGGTTTATAGACACGAGTTGGTGGAGGTGGAATCGGGTCTTCTCCAAGGATTTCCTGGGATGAATCTTCTCTTACTTCTTCTCCATCATTTTCTCCTACCACTTCTTTTTCAACATCTTCAACCGTGATTCTTTCTCTTTCTTTTTCCCTTTCCTTACCCTTTTCCTCAACTTCGGGATCTTTAGGAAATTCAGGCTCTTTGTAAGCTAATCCACTCCTAAGTGTGATAACTTTCACATGATCGGAGGGATCTGCTTCACTTGAGCTTTCGAAAGACTTTTCACTTGGCTCCTCCTCAGAATTATCTATGTTTTTGGAATTAGTTTTGATCATTAGGCTAAGGAGGGTGGAAAATTTTTCATTGAAATCCTCTTGCATCGTTTTTAGCTCAGATCTAAGATCACTAATTTCTTGAGACCTAGATTTTTCAAGCTCTAGAATTTTTTTGTTTAGGTTTTCAGCTTCAAAAAAGTGAAAACTAGGATATGGAACAGGATTAGATTGAATAGCCAAGGTTGGTTCGGAAGGTGGTTGCCAGGCAAGTTCAGAGGACAATTTCCCGCGGTCAGAAGGCTCGCGACCGCGGTGAAACATGTCTTGGCCGCGGTGAAACATGTCTTGGCCGCGGTCAGCATCATCACGACTGCGGTGAAAGCTTGGGTTGCCGCGGTCCGAATGAATGGACCCGCGGTGATCAGAAACGAATGGAAAATCCTGAATTTGGTAGACTTCTGCAATGTTCATCATCTCTTGATCATAAGAATCCATTGGGTTGTCCCAACCGTCAAAGTTACACGTATTGTGTACCTTATTTGGTTGTTGCAATCCAAGATGACTCATTATGTGATGGAGACACTTCATAACTTCCGAAATTTCTTCTTTCTTCTCAGGAAGTGCAGAATTACCAAAGGTTACTTGATTTCGGATGCTGTTTGCAAAATTGTTGATGAAAGCATGAGCATCTTCTACAGATCTAGTTGAGAAATCTCCATTACTTGCTGTGTCAAAAGAGTGTCGTAACTCTGGAGTTATACCGCGATAGAAGATACCCAGCAGGTATTCTTCGGTATATCCATGGTGTGGACAATCTCTTTGGTATTCCCTAAATTTTTCCCAAGTATCTAAAAGATCTTCATCTTCTTTTTGTTTATAAGTTCTTATCTTTTTTTCTTAAGAGATTTGAACAATTTTTAGTAATAAAACGATTTAGGAAAGTAGTTCTACACGCTGCCTACGTTTTTAGTGAAGCAGGTGGCAAAGATTTTAGCCATTTGCTGGCATTATCTCTAAGAGAGAATGGGAAAAGACTACACTTATGGTAATCCCCATTTGCTGTAATGGTTGCACATAATTCTTCGAACGTCTCGATATGGTCTATCGGGTTTTCGAATGAATAAGCATATAATTGATTTTGTTGAATTAAATGAATATAGGGTACCTTAATTTCGGTTTTGCCATCCTTTGGTAAGGCTGGTTGAATAGCTCTTCGATCTCCCAAGAATTTCTCGAGTGAATCAAAACTTCCAATGAGTTCATCATCATCTTCATGTTTTGTCGATCCGATTAGCTCAGTGTCATCATAAATTGGTTCTTCAAACTCATCATCAGTCAGGTCATCGTCGCTTGGATCACCATCCACACGATTTGGTGGATCACCAAGAGTTCCGGGAACATGTTCCCGGTCTCTCATCGCAGAGAAACCTGAAAAATTCAAAAAAAAAAGTAAAAGTAAACAAGTGTTCTAATGGATTTAAGCTGGGATTCGCAACGAAACAAATCAAAGTCCCCGGCAACGGCGCCAAAAACTTGATGCGAGCAAAAGCGGGGTTGTTGTTTTCGTTTTACTAAGCTTCAGGTTTTAAATTTATAACCCCTAAATGTCTGCAAGTGCACAGATGTGCGCTGTAGTACTTAGGGTATCGATCCACAGAGACTTAGTTGTTTCAGTACAAATACACTGCAATGCTTAAATCAGATTAAAACTAAAAAGGTTTTGGTTTTGGTTTTGAGTTTTTGGTTGTCACTAAATCTAAACTAGAAAGATAAACAAGTAAAAGCAAATAAAAACGAAAGTAAGTGCAAGCAAGTAAAAATCGGTTATGAATGAAAGCAAGTAACAAGCGAATAAAAGCAGAATGGAAATCTAAGGTTGTAAGCAATGAAAGAAAAACGTTGGGGCTCAAGGGTAATTCGCAGGGATTCATGGACTAAGCTATGTCGATTTTAAACAAGTGATAAAGGTAATCAACTACGTATGTTCTAGAACTCGAGGCACGGAAGTATGAATAGCCTACTTTCGCAGCACTAAACAACTATCTCTTGCAACCCTGATCAGTAGGTTTCCACTCTGATCCTGGAAGGGAGAATATGCAATAAGACTCATCAACATTCACAACTCAACTACAGGTAGGTTTCCACTCCTATAGAAGAATTGCTCGTTTCAGCCTAGTTCAGACAATCAATGAAAACTTTCGCAACATATCATATCAGATCGGCTTCTAAGTGGCCAGCAAAGAATCACGCAGTATAATCAAAGGCAAACGAAGAACATATAGAAGATTATAAATCCTAAATCTATCGATTCATAAGAAAAGACACATGAAATTTCCTTTGAACAATCCCTTTAAACCCAACTGGTTATTTACTCAAACATATTATAACAAAGCATCATAAACGAAATTGAAAGTGCAGGAAATTAAAGAGAACAAAGAAGAGAAACGAAGAAAAGAGAAGTGGACGGAGGCGCGATGATTGCACTCCAGCGGCGGCTCCTCCTTCTTCGAAGACGGCGGCTCCTCCTTAGGGTTACACGAAAATCTCTTTCTCTCCTCTTTGTCTATTAGTTTCGGTCTCCCCTCTTTAGAATGACCTAAAGAGGGTATTTATAGCTTCTGGGGTGGTCTTGCACACTTAGGGCTTCAAAAATAACGAAAGTAATTGATCTGGGCTTTAATTAAGTTGTCTGGAAAGTGAACGACCAAGTTCCGCGGTCGCGGTGGCTCTACCCGCGGGAAAATGGGTGTTGGCCGCGGTCCCGGAGCACGGCTCTCTTCTAGAACTGCATTTTCTGTCATTCTTGTATCGGGAGTATCTGAAGATCTAACCGTTGGATTGTCTCCAAACCAAGTGCATTAGAAAGCTGGTTGGATCCTCTATGTTGTCTCAAATTTTGGGGGTGATCAGACGGTGAGAAGGTCTTCATCGCTTGTCATAATTCTGACAGCCTGCATTTATCCAAAATTGCTCATTTGTTCCAAATTGCATATCTTTTGCCCAAGTTTCCTGTAAAGTCTTTTGAAACTCTAAAACATTGAAAAAAATTTAAAAACCATTGAAAACAGAGTTAAAACACCTGCATAAGATACAATTATGATCCATAAAAGTGGTCAAAATACGGTGTTATCAATGAGCAATGCAGATTTGATGCGGATTGGGACAAGACAAAGGTACCCCCTGTTGAGCTCAAACCTCTACCAACAGGGCTGAAGTATTATTTTCTTGGATCGAACTCTTCATACCCTGTTATTATCAATGATAAGCTGCTAGAGGATCAAGAACATGCATTGTTAGATGAGTTGAGAAAACATAGGAGAGCCATTGGCTACTCTTTGGATGACATAAAAGGTATATCACCCTCCCTATGCACTCATAGGATTCACCTTGAAGAGGAATCTATGTCATCCATTGAGCACCGAAGGCGTCTCAATCCCAACTTGAAAGAGGTAGTGAAAAAAGAGATTCTTAAACTCCTAGAGGCTGGGATCATTTATCCAATCTCAGACTCTAGATGGGTTTCACCAGTACATGTGGTGCCCAAAAAGGGAGGAATGACAGTAATTAAAAATGAGAAGGATGAGTTGATAGCTACACGGACCATCACATGTCACAAAATGTGTATAGACTATCGAAAGCTCAATGCAGCCTCTAGGAAGGACCATTTTCCTTTACCTTTTATTAACCAGATGCTAGAGAGGCTCGCAAACCATCCTTTCTTTTGTTTTCTAGACGGTTACTCTGGATTCTTTCAACTCCCCATAGATCCAAGAGAACAAGAGAAGACTACATTCACCAGTCCCTACGGGACCTTTGCATATAGGCGCATGTCATTTGGGCTGTGCAATGCACCTGCCACATTTCAGCGTTGCATGATGAATATCTTTTCAGACCTAATCAAAGAGAAAGTAGAGGTATTCATGGACGACTTCTCAGTCTATGGATTCTCCTTCTCTGTTTTTCTTTCTAATCTGTCTCAGGTCCTGAAGAGGTCTGAGGAGCACATCTTCGTCTTAAACTAGGAGAAGTGTCACTTTATGGTGAAGGAAGCCATTGTGCTCGGGCATAAAGTCTCTGAGGCTGGTATAGAAGTTGATAAGGCCAAAATGGAGGTTATGGTGAATTTGGAGCTTCCAAACTCGGTCAAAAGGATCAGGAGCTTTTTGGGACATGCCGGCTTCTATAGAAGGTTTATCAAAGACTTTTCTAAGATAGCTAGGCCGCTAACAAGGTTGCTTTGCAAGGAGGTTGAGTTTGTATTTGATAAAGAGTGCATGGAGGCATTTCTAAAGATCAAACAAGCCCTTGTTAGTGCACCAATAGTTCAGGCACCAGATTGGACCCTGCCCTTTGAAGTGATGACCGATGCTTCAGATTACGCTGTGGGAGCAGTTTTGGGCCAAAAGATAAACAAGAAGCTGCACGTGATTTACTATGCAAGCAGGACCTTGGACTTTGCTCAGGAGAAATATGCAACGACTGAAAAGGAGATGCTGGCTATAGTTTTCGCATTAGGCAAGTTCAGGAGTTATCTAGTGGCTTCGAAGGTTGTTGTGTACACAGATCATGCAGCTTTGAGGTATCTAATGACTAAAAAGGATGCCAAGCCGAGACTCTTGAGGTGGGTTCTTCTCTTGCAAGAATTTGACATGGGGGTGCAAGACAAGAAAGGCATTGAGAATGGAGCTGCCGATCATCTCTCACGGTTAAGAGTGGACTCAGATATCCCTCTAGATGATTCTTTACCTGAGGAACATCTAATGGTGATCAAGGAGTCTTCCATGGTTTGCTGACACCTGAAATGGATTCTTATCAAAGAAAAAAATTCTTTAAAGATGTGAAGAGATACCATTGGGATGAGCCATATCTATATGTGCTTAATAAGGATCATCTTTATAGAAGGTGTCTAGCTGAGGAAGAGGTCCAGCCTGTGCTACAAGAGTGTCACGGTTCTGCTTATGGTGGACACTTAGGAGCTTTCAAGACAGTCGCTAAAATATTACAATCTGGTTTTCGGTGGCTATGATGTTTAAAGATGCCCAAAGAGTGGTCTCTAGCTGTGATTCCTGTCAGAGACATGGGAATATCTCAAAAAAAAGTGAAATGCCTCAGAATCCAATCTTTGAGGTAGAAGTCTTTGATTGTGGGGGAATAGATTTCATGGGGCCAATTATCTCTTCACATGGGAACCAATACATTTTGGTGGCTGTTGACTATGTTTCTAAGTGGGTAGAAGCAATTTCAAGTCCAACAAACGATTCAAAGGTGGTATGTAAGCTGTTCAAAAGCATCATTTTCCCACGGTTTGGAGTTCCACGAGTTGTAATAAGCGATGGGGGCAGCCATTTCATCAACAATACTTTGGAAGGGTTACTTAAGAAGCATGGGGTTAAACACAAGGTAGCTAGCCCTTACCATCCTCAAACTAGCGGCCAAGTAGAGGTTTCAAACCGGAAGATCAAGGCAATCTTAGAGAGGACCGTGAGCTCCTCGAGGAAGGACTGGAGGAAGAAACTCGATAATGCTCTCTGGGCATACAGAACCGCCTTTAAAACCCCCATAGGTACCTCTCCTTTCAACCTGTTGTATGGGAAGAGCTGCCACTTGCCGGTTGAGTTGGAGAACAAAGCTTTGTGGGCAGTTAAGCTGTTAAACTTTGACATCAAGTCCGCTCAAGAGAAAAGGATTTTGCAGCTTCATGAACTAGAGGAGATCAGGTTAGATGCTTTCGAGAGCTCTAAGATTTACAAGGAAAAGACCAAGGCCCTTCATGACCAAAAGATTCACAAGAGAGATTTCAAAGTCGGCAATCAAGTGCTTTTGTTCAACTCTAGACTCAAGTTATTATCTGGGAAGCTCAAGTCTAGGTGGTCCGGTCCGTTTAAAGTGCTTGAGGTGAGACCTTATGGAGCGATAGTACTTGAGGGAAAAGACGGCCAAGGGTTTGTTGTGAACGGTCAAAGAGTTAAACACTATCTGGTTTCAGAAAAGAAAGAGGGAGCTACCTCAGTTCCTCTTCTTGAACCCCAAACTGCCTAAGAAGGTATGAAAAGTCAAACTTAGTGACGTTAAACAAAGTGATCTTCGGAGACACCCCAAGCTTATCCTTTGTAAATATTTTTCTTTTGATCTTTCTTTTCTGTTTATTTGGAACGTTTTGAAAGTTCTGTTAAGTGATTTCAGGTCTAAGCAGTGTTCTAGGTGTGTGACTTGAAGTAACAAGTGCAAGAATGAGCATAAAAGCCACGGCCTTGTGTTTTTGGGCAGGAGTTCTAAGGGCCTCGGTATAGACCCTCGGCATTGTCAAGCCGAGGTGCGCCTTTACCGCGTGAAACTCTCAAAACATCGGCCAAACTCCTCGTCTTGAAATAAACCAGGGCCGTGTGAAGAGATGAAATGGCTCAGGTGACTAAGTGTTGGAGAGACCCTTGGTGTAAACCCTCAACATAACCAAGCCGAGGTGCGTTTTACAGAAAGAAAAGGGTCCAAACCTCGTTCTGAGTCCACGGCCTAGATACACCAGGGTCTCATGCCGCTGATGCCAAAGACTAAGTGTGGGGGAAGGCCCTCGGTGTAGACACCTAGTATCTGAGGCCGCGACATGTCTACACCAAGGCCGAGCTGCTTATTCCCCCAAAAACAAAGTGTCTTGCCCAGAAAACAGGTCCCCTCGGTGTGATTCCCTCGTGGTGAAGCATGCCGAGGTGCTTGGTAAAGGCCATGAAGAAAATGAGACACTTTGAACACTTAAGTCAAGTGAGAAGGTTTAACGGTCAATGAAGAATGCTTGAGGGTCACGACGATTTTCTGTGTTATCATGGGCTGTAAGCCCTCGGTCTGGTGCCCTCAGGGTGGAACACATAGAGATTGCTGGTGCAACACAAAGAAAAATGAGAAAAAGAGACTCGGCCCTTGCTTTATCCATACTGCGTCCTTTTAAGCTCTTTGCGCGGCAAATCGGTTTTGAAAGCTTAGGTCAATGTTTTTGAGCGCGGTCAAAGCATGGGAGCCTTTGGCAAAGGGGGGGGGGAGACCAGTTACACTAGAGTCCAAAAAGACAGCTGTAAAGAGCTCCAGCCCATACCTGCCTCCATACTCAGCCAAAAATCGCGAGTTTGCTCTTCTTCTCCCTTCTCTGCATTTAGACGAGAGTATCTCTCTCATTTCTCACTCATTTATTCGATTCCAAGTGCATTGAGCTCGTAGAAAGGTTGTCTATCCTGCATAATCATCTCGCTTAGCTTGAACTTTGAGAAACCCAAGGTATTTCATCTGAAAGAACTCATCTTTTTCCATGTACATTAACGGCATCATTGAGTCTGCTCTGTGTGAAATCGATTCTTTTAGGTTGTTAGATGCCTTGGGAACAATTTTAAAAATTCCATCAGGATAGACAACACATGAAAAACCGGTTCTTGCATTGAAAATTGCCTGTTCTTGTGTTTTTAAAATTCTTGAGAAATTTTACTTTAAAATCGGCTTTAATGGCGAAATGGTTTCTTGGCCGAGTTGTTTGCTTTACTCTGTGTTTAGCATTTTTAAAACTCGTTTCTTGATCAATTTCAGCCTGAGAAATCATTGAGCCATTTGTTTTTGAGAGAACTCTGTTCTTGATGTTTCTCTTGAACTTGTCTTTGGCCATATGTATTTGGAGCTCATTCTCTATTTGAGAGCTGTCTTACAGATGACAGAAAGAACAGCTGCCCTGACTCAGAAAAAGGAAGTTCAAAAGAAGATGAACAAGGGAAAAGCTGTGGCCTCAGCAAAACCAGATGGAAAAAGCAAGAAAACCTCTTAGAGTAACAAAAGAGCCGATGAGGAGCCGGCTGCGAAACGAGCAAGGAACGATGAGCTTGCACTTGTGGTGGTGCCTGAGCCGAAAAAGAAAGGGAAGCAGATAGCTGAGGAACCTGATGAGGGGAGAACTGAGGCCACGGCTGAGAGAGAAGCCGCACTTTAAGGAAAACTAATGGATCGGAAACTTCTAGGGTTTATTGTCAAAAACAGTAAGATTGAAAGAAAGTTTTTCTTGCTGTAAAAGTGTTTAGCTCTTATTACTTAGGGTTGCAAAAGTTTTAGAATGAAATGTATACATCATCTATTTATACTAATTCTCCGAACCGCCTAGCCGAGAATCTCGGGAGAGATTTTCGGAATATTTCCTTATCGCCTCGTGCGGCTCACCGCCTTTGTATTTCGCCTAGGGTTTTTATGGGCTCTGTCTCTCAAGGCCTTAGTTCAGCCCATCTGAACTTTTCCACGGCTCGGCCCATCTAACTTCTCCACGGCTCGGCCCACTTGCCATTTTAGTCGAGACATGATCTGGTCCACCTCACCGAGGCGCGGCTCGGCCTAGGCATGTTGGAGAGGGGCTCGGCCAATTTCTTACGATTCGGCTCGGCTCATCTATTTTTCTTCGCGGCTCTCCCTACTGGTCTATCTTCACGGATCTCCCACTTGGTGATCGCGGCTCTCCCACTTTTCTTGGTGAGAACGACTCTCCCACTGGTCTTGGTGAGAACGGCTCTCCCACTTGTCTTTCTTCCATACATAGTCATTTTGAGATGGTTTTATCTGCTTGGGGTGAAAACCGACCCCAACAGTTAGCCTCCCAGCTCGTCAGTTTCGGAGGCGAGAGTGACGAGGTCCATTACTCCTGACCGTAGGATAAACCATCGAGTCAACTATTATGACGTAAGCCCAGATGAGGTGTTTTGGGAATGAAGATGCCGAGGCGTTCCCAAGGAGTGCCGAGGGTGTCGAGGTGTTTCGAAAAGGTACCGAAGATGCCGAGGCAAGTTAAGGACGAGGCGATTTCGTTTAGTAATGATGACCCGAGGCGATTTCGTTTAGTAATGATGAGCCGAGGCGAGGCAATTTGAGAAGGTTATGCTGAGCCGAATAAATGGCAAGGCGTTTCGAGAGAAAGTTTGTGCCGAACCGTTTTGTTAACGACGAGGCGTTTCGAGAGAAAGTTTGTGCCAAGCCGTTTTGTTAACGACGAGGCGTTTCGAGAGAAAGAGTTAATGCCGAGCCGTTTTGTTAACGACGAGGCATTTCAAGAGAGAGTTCGTGCCGAGCCGTTTTGTTAACGACGAGGCGTTTCAAGAGAGAGTTAATGCCGAGCCGTTTCGTTAACGACGAGGCGTTTCAAGAGAGAGCTAATGCCGAGCCGTTTCATTAACGACAAGGCGTTTCAAGAGAGAGAGCTAATGCCGAGCCGTTTCGTTAACGACGAGGCGTTTCAAGAGAGAGTTAATGCCGAGCTGTTTTGGCAGAAGATGTGCCGAGGCGTTCTGGCGTAGGCAACACCGAGTCGCGTTCCAGGGTGTCGGCGACGCGTTTTTGTTAGTAACGCCGAGCCGTGTTTCGCGGTTCGACGAGGAGTCTACGTTAATGACGCCGAGCCATGTATCAAGGTAGCGACGAGGCGTCTGTGTAAATAATGCCGAGCCGTGTTTCAGGGTAATGACGAGACGTTTTTTCTAAGAAAGTTGCCGAGCCGTGTTTTCAAGATAACGACGAGACGTTTACGTCAGTAATGCCGAGCCGTGTTTCAAGGTAACGACGAGGCATTTATTTGTCAGTAATGCCGAGTCGTGTTTCAAGGTAACGACGAGGCGTTTATGTGTCAGTAATGCCGAGCCGGGTTTCAAGGTAACGACGAGGCGTTTATGTGTCAGTAATGCCGAGCCGTGTTTCAAGGTAACGACGAGGCATTTTTTCTAAGAGAGTTGCCGAGCCATTTTGCATCAACGATAACGACGAGGCGTTGTTATGAAATTGTCGAGCCGTGATGACAAAGCACGGCTCGGTTCACACAGCTTGATGAGATATCCTTGGGAAAGAGTGTAAGCGAGGCGATTTGATAACGGGGATAGGCGAACTGTTTTTCCCGGAGTTTTTTTTTTTTAAATGACAAGGTGTTTTTGTGAAAACGTCGAGCCTAATAAACGACGAACTGTTTTGCAAAAACTGTGCCGAGCCGAATAAGCGACGAGGCGTTTTGCGAAAACTGTGCCGTTCTTAATATAAGACGCCCATAGTGCTGCGGTGCGCAGAAAGACTAATACTAAAGCTTTTCCAGAAAATACCATGCCGAGGCGTGTTAGATATTGTCGGGGGAGAGTGTTACGCCGACGCACGTGATCTAGATACGGCTTGTTACTGGATTAGGTTTTAGGGAGAGAGAGATCTGTCTCTTGAACCCTTGTTCTTTCTTTTTCAATTTCGGTTTCTATTCTACTTTTAATACTATGTTTTTGATTTCGTTCATCATGTCTGAGTAGTTTTATTGTTGGGACTAAGGGATTTTCGATGGGGATTTATATGTTCGATGAGGATTCCATGAGCTTTTGAGCCGAATCTTAGAACTTTTTCTTCTGAATTTGTTTTTACTGCATGAGAGTAGCGTCATGAACTACAATATGATCCAGATGCTTGGTGACACGAAAGTGTTTATCCGGTGTCAGATCTAGTTTGGGAGAGCAAAACAAACATAGGAGTGGAAACCTACCTATGGACGATTTGTGAATGCTGACGAGTCTTAAACATAATGCATCTCTTCTTTTCCAGGGCCAGAGTGGAAACCTACTGGTCAGGGTTGAGAGAGATAGTTGTCTATGATCACGACAGTGGCATATTCATACGTCCGTGACTCCAGTTCGAAAAGTTTAAGCTAAGATCTTATCAAATTTACTCTCTAGCAATGTTTTGAATCGTTCGTACCCCTGAGAAAACTTCCCTGAACCCTAGCGCTTTTTTTTGTTATAGATTCACACCGTTTTATTTCAAGCTTAAGTTCACTATTTTCATTCCCTTCCAATCGATTTTTATTAAAACAATTAGGTTTAGCCGTTTTTCTCGTTTTTTACCCGTTTTCATTAAGTTTAGTTATTAGGTCATTTTAATTCCCGTATTTTCTCTTTAGGATTCGTTTTTGCATTTTAAACACACCACCAAAACCCTCACAAAAATCGTTTGGTTCTAGACTTCCTTACTTCATATTTTTTTCGAAGGCTTTTGCAGGATAGATCCTCCTTCTCTGTGGAATCGATCCCTAAGTACTACAATCGATCAGCTGGGCACTTGCGGCTATTGATTTCATTTAGGGTAAAACTTGACAACCCTCGACACACGACAACACATCAATGGATGATCAGATACAGCACTCTCGTGGCTCTGATCGATCCTAGGCTCCGAGAATAGGTCATGAATCTACTCTCATGCTTTACGAATAACTTAGAAGAGATGAGATCTAGTATATGGCTAAGAACAATAGAAATCCTAATCGATATATATGCTTGTCGATATCTTTAAACAACTTGACTCTCTGGGACTAATCTACATGATGCAATGAATGATGAAAGTCATATAAGAATGCAAAAGAATGAAACAGAAAAGTTAATAAAATAAAAAAGGAGAAAGAACAATGGATCTGGAGAAGAATCTCCATCTCCATCGCCTAACCCTAGAAAAACAGAGTTTGGTGGCTCAAAATCTCATTACAGGAGCACACCCGTTTAGGGCTGCTAAACAATGTATTTATAGTCCTAAGGTCCCAGGTCTCATTTAGGGCTTCTCTGGAGAGAAATGGCGAAGTGGGCTTTGATGTTGGGCCTTGTGGCTCGGCCTAAGGTCCACCGGGGGTGAGAGTCTTCCAGGACAGGTAAAACATGTGTTTCCCGAGGGTGAGAGTCTTCCGGGACTGGTGAACTGGGTCAACTTGTTATCCATGTATCTTTTGATTGCACCGTTGATCTTTGAGGCTGAACTTCTGACGGTCTGACTCTGAGCTAAAAATGTGGATTTCTTCCAATTTGCCATCATATTCCCTAAGTTTCCTGAAAAGAGCCTTGAAACTACAAATACATGGAAATCATAATAAAAGTTCCTAAAACAAAGTAAAACCTTTGAAAAAGCATTTGAAATCAATGGTGAAAAGTGGTCAAAATCAGGTGTTATCAACTCTCCCAGACTTAAGATTTTGTTTGTCCTCAAACAAAACAAGATCTAATCTGGAAAAATATCATTTAACAAAAATGAGAGGGAATTCAAAAATATCAGCAACCATAATTTTAGACCTTAATTATGGACAATGCATCCATCAGATCAAATCTAGAAAATTCTCACCAAAATACAAAAATAACTAGTCCGTTAATCCGTCATGCGAAAATCCACACACTTAGAACTAACTTCCAGTCAACTAGCTTTTAACATTCATTAAAGGTTTCAGTGGTTCTCATCAAAAGGATATCAAACAAGGCATTCAAGGTTAGGTATCAAAAAGGCTTTTTAATGGTAAGGCTGATGTGTTTAGGGTTACCTTTTTCTAGAGAGACAGGACATTATGCAAAACAGCAAGAGAGGATGGAACTGTTAATGCCCCCACAGTTTCAGTCACATTATTCTTGCTTCAAGATTTCTGATCTCCTTTCTTCAGGTTCTCCTTATATCTCCCGCAGACTTAGATTTTTGTTCAGGTTGTGATTCCATAACTCCTTAAGTGAATACCTATTGCCTTGGTTCAAGTAATTTCGGCTTCTAAGACTCTTTTAGGCTTTTAGTTTCCTTTCCTTTCTTTTTTTCTCTTTTTTTTTTTTTTTGAAAGGAAAAACTGCCTTTTGACTCAGAGTCTTAGGGAGCTCGAAATTTACCTTTTTGAATGAGCTTTTCTGAGGCATCATACGATTTCTGGCACACTCCCTTCTGGTCTCTTTCAGTCTTTCTCTTGAGTGACTGAAAACTATGTTGTTCCTCCCTCTCCGGCGTTTTTGCACATATCTGTCGATATAAACTTAAGAGAGAATGCATGAGGTTTGAACATGAAGGTTTGGGTAAAAGGTGTGGTACCAGCTAAAGATGAACTGGCCATCTAGGACAACGAAGAGTGGTAACAATAAGGTAAAGATGTCCTAGATGTATATCATGATGCATTCTTCAAACCATTGATCAGAAAATTAGATGTCAAGATTAAGTTCAAGTAAAATGAGCTAGTATATCCTGTCAGAAAAGATCTTCATGAATAGAAGTCCTCTGGTGGGATTTAGTAGTGTAAGTACTCTAGCTACCGTCTAGTCTAGTACTAAACCTTGAAAGAGCTTTTAATGAGTGATTGGTGTAGAAGCAAACAGGTTGGTTATCATCATCGATTTTGTCATTATTCCCTCAAAATGTTTTTGACCTTTGAAAACACTTTTTTGAAACTCAAAAGACTTTGAAAGGTTTAAGAAAATCGAAAAAATTGAAAAATTTTAAAGAAAATGCAGAATGCAATGGCTCATGCAAGAAAAGGTTGTTAGAAAGGGATGAAATCCTCTCCCAGACTTAAATCACACTGTCCCCAGTGTGAAATAAATCAGGCAAGGATGAGAAATAGAGTGTGTAAAGATTTAAAAAAATTGGGAGAAAGAAAACTTACCTGGTGTTGGTGATGCTTGATCAAACTTGGATGCTAGGGATCCAAAACTGATTTGAACAAGGTGGTGGTGGAGGTGAAAGTAGCCAAGGATGAAACGGAGGTGGCCAAAGGTGAAATGGATGTGGCCAAGGGTGGATGGAAGTGGCGAAGGTGGAATGGAGATGGCCAAGGTGGCCGGCTGTGCTGGCCGCGGGTCGGAGCCTCGCGGCCGCGGTGGAACGCGTGCCAGCCGCGGTGGACGCGTGCCAGCCGCGGTGGAAAGCTTGTTGGCCGCGGCTGAACCTCCTTTGGCCGCGGTCAGCTCCTTTTCTTCTCTCTCTTTTTTTTAATGGCATACTAAGGTCTGTCTAAAATAAAAGAAACAAAATTTTAATAGAAAAAAAAAGCTAAACGAAAACAAATAAGTACCTAAAATGGATTGCCTCCCATCAAGCGCTTTGGTTTATAGTCCTTAGCTAGACTTTGCAAAGAAAAAGACTTAGTTCAAATAGGATCTTGTTCTAAGACAAGTCCTTTTTCTAAATCCTTCTGTTCTGCCTTGCAGGTTCTTCATCACTCTAGAGTTCTTCTGGTTTAAATGCCTGGGCTATTTGCTCTCCTCTTTTGCTCTTAAGTGGTGTAGCTTCATAGAAGATGTCCTTGTCGATATTGGCAAAAGAAACTCTCCTGTTGGGCCAATCCATGATTGTTCCAGCAGTTGCTAAGAAAGGCCATCCAAGAATAACTGGATAAGAGTCATCTTTGGTCTTCACTATGTATAGATCGACAGGTGCAATGCAATCTCCAATCCTTAGAGGAATGTCTCGGGTTATCCCTCTTAATGTTGCACTTGAATCATCTGCTAAGCTAATCTTTGTCCTGGTACTTGCGATGTGCTTAATGCCAAGTCTCAAAGCAAGTTCTTTGGACATCATGTTAATGCAAGCTCAAGAAGCAAAAAGAATATTGAGGAATCTTTCACCTCTAATGTCACAAGAGATAAGAAATTGACTTTTGTCTTGAACTTTGTGCAGAGTTTGAACTGGTCTACTTTCTTGGGCGTGTGCGAACAAGTCTTTCATCTCTTGGATTGACTCTTTGCTGTCACAAAAGAAGTGGCCTATCATGTAGTCT
Source organism: Eutrema salsugineum (assembly GCF_000478725.1). Lineage (NCBI taxonomy): Eukaryota > Viridiplantae > Streptophyta > Magnoliopsida > Brassicales > Brassicaceae > Eutrema > Eutrema salsugineum. The sequence goes on from NW_006256829.1 coordinate 17,838,453, forward strand.
CTACATGCTTTGGCAAACGAAATTCCTTCTGGCAGGGTCTGAACTACTTTGTTGAACTCTTCAAGTGCTTCTTTGCTGATCTTGTTTGTGTAGTCACTAGCTTCTTGGGGATCTTTGAGATGGATCCTGTAAACAGCTGCATCAGGCGATGATCTAGGAAAAGATAGATACTTGTCTCTTCTGAAATATGTAGAGATGTTCTCCTTAGTCTCCTTGCTGTATCTAAAGAAGTCTTGAAGGCAGCCTTGCTTCCAGACGTCATCGAATGCGAGATAGAGAGGAATGGACTTCACAAACTTGTTGAATTCGATCAGTCTCTCTCTGGATATGCTCTTGGTTATTGGTTCTGTGTTGTCATCAGATGAATCGTCCCCAAGGTTTGGATCTTTTACAAACAAACCATACTCTTCATCTTCTGAGAATTGCTCTTGAAGTTCATTGTCAGAAGTGTAAACCATGTTGCAAGATGCATAAGTGTTGGATTCTTCCTTTTCCTTTGATGCTTGTGCAGTGATTAAGAAGACAGCTTGATCAAACAACCTAGGTCTGGTCACATGAGGTTGGTTTTCTGATGAACAGGCTTCAGAAAGAGGTTGAAAACTCTCCCAGTCTGAGAAATCATGCTTCACCGCGGGTGAGGCGCTCGGAGTCGCGGTGGAAGTGGCTCTGGCCGCGGGTGAGGAGCTCGCAGCCGCGGGTGAGGAGCTCGCAGCCGCGGTCAGCTTCCTCTAGCTCTCCATGCTTGCTTCTTCAATCTCTTCTTCTCCATTGCTGTTCTCTTGCTTCCAGAGGTTGTCAGGCTTGTCTTGGGTATCCAAATCATTGATTCCAGAGTTCAGATCATACTCCTTATGGTCTTTAGAAAGTTTTTCAATTTTCTCTTCTACTTCATCCAAAGCATAGACAACTTTTTCTAAAGTAGCATCAAGCTCTTCTGTCTTGTTTTCAACCTTTGCTACGCCTTGCCACAGCTCCAATGTGTGTCGAATGTCTGGTTTTTGCTCTCATTCAGCTCCTTATCCAAGTCATCGATCTTGAAGGTTAGGGTTTGCAGCTCCCTTTCGTTTTACCGAATACTGAACTTGTTTTTGTCTTGTTCTTCCCTGACAGACTCTATTCTCTGATCTAACACGTCATTAGCTTTGGTTCTCTGATCCTCCAGTGTCTTCACATGCACAAAGAGTACATCAAACCTTTTGTTGAGGCCGATGGTCACGTCACTTATCTTTGTTCACAAGGCAGCATCGATGAGGGCTTGGGAGGCAAGGAACTAATTAAGCTTGGCTTCCAATCGCTTAATCAAGATGTTAAGTCGATTGTTCTCATAGTTCTGATGCAGAATCTGATGAGGAAGAGGATGAGATGGTCAACGATTCACCAGGTTGGCGAATAGGGCTCATCTAGGTAGTGTGGAGGTCGCGAGTCTCCATGGTGGTGGTTCGGATTACGGTTCTGAAGATGATGATCAAAATCATGCCTAGAGGGTGATTGACATGCGCAGGGAGCTTCACACAGGTCGCAGGACATTCGCTCGGGGTTAGGGTTTCTCCTTGAATGATCCATGCTTCAAAGGTTTCTGAAAGAATAAGCATAAAAAGAAAAATTTAGGGTGTTTATGAATTTGGTTTACTTCCTATGTTGCTTTGGCAGAAACTCGACATATATATAGCCGTCTGCAGCTTCAACCTCCCAGGTTTAGACCTCCAGCGACTTCATGATTCCCAGGCAACGGCGCCAAAAACTTGATGGGCTTGCGGGCCTAGGGTTGTTTTTTAACAAGCCCGTTGGTCCTCCTTAAGTTTTAAATTTATAAAACCCTATTGTCTGCAAGTTGATAGATAAGACTTTTTAAGTCTCAGGGCTATCAATCCCCTTGTCAAAGTAGTACTAAGAGGTGTCAATCCAGACTTGTCAACGAGACACTAGTCTATGTTGTTTGTTTATTTAAGTCAAGATAAAAAGGTGAAGGTTTTTCTAAGCTAAATAACAACGATTAAGCATGTAAGTAAGGTAAATGATGAGAATCAAACAAAGCAAAGATGCAAATGATAACTAAGCGATTCAGATGATGATAATATGTAATAAAGCAAGAGACTTTAGACGAGATACTTGACTTGGGTGCTTCCAAGTTCAACTAGTGGGTTAATGAATCAAAACATCAAGCGGTTTCATTTAACTTTGAACTCAAGGCATGTTAATCTTCTCATGAAAGTATTAAGCATCTAAATTGATCCTCCTTCATACCAAAAATGTCTTTTGAGAAGCATCAAATCAATCAGCAATAAGAATCAGTTCAAAAATGTCATTTAAGAGAACAAACTATCACTCTCGCGATGAAAGACTCTTAAACCCTTAACCGAGTGGTTCAGACATTTCTACAAACACTTTTGATGCGAGATATGTCTCGGATCTGAACCTCAAGTGATGTGCTTGGATCCAGCCTAGAGATCTCGTCGGTTAAAGAATGAAACTTGCAGGACTAGACACCTAAACCCACTAATCTACCTTGAAAGCACCCTAATCTACTCATCTAAAGCCGCTTAAACGACTACTCACTAATCATAACGAGCTCACTAAGTCCTTTGCAAGACGTGTAGCTGGTCATGATGAGGAGTTTAATATTAGATGATAAAAGAAATAAAGAAAGAACAAGATTTCTCATGCAAAAACGAGGTATCGGATTAGAATGATCAAGTTTCACCAAAGAGGCAAGTTCTTAAAGCTAAAAACAGATAAGAGATAAGATGATTAGGTTTTTAGTCTCAAAATGTATATATAGCAAAGGTAAAGTGTCGCGGGTCAGCCCGGAACAAACCGGGTACTGAACCGCGATCTTGGGTTGATGGGTGAGTGCCACGGTGTGTCGGAGAGTGAAGCCGAGGTCTTCATGTCGAGGAGTGCACGTGAGTCCAGATCCAAATGAAGATCTCGTGAAGAACACGTCAAGAACATGCATGAACCCTAGTCTTTGATCCATCTTCACGTGTGTATTCTTGGGCAGCTTTGTTCTGATTCTGGGTTTGTGACAATGGACCTCGGCATGAAATGCCGAGGCGCTTGGTAGTCGAGGGGTTTGAGCGAACAGGGTCCGGCATGCACGCCGAGGTCGCTACACCGAGGTGCACGTTCAACACTTAGTCGTTTCCAGCTTCATTTCTTACGTGTGCATGCCTTGATTCCAACGTGCCGAGGCGTCAGCACGAGGCCTAGTTCAGAATACTCCCAAAATACGAGCCTTGACTTGGCCGATGTCGAGGTAACGATGCCGAGCCCTGAGAAAACACTTAGCGCGTATCGCAACATATTTGGGTTCGTATCGACCATGTCACCTTCCGGAAACAGTAACTTTCAACCCACGACTCCAAATGCTCTGAGACCAGTTCCATAGTCAAGATGACTCAATAAGCTCGAACTTTGGTGAAGAAACCGTCGGAGCTTGGGAAGCGGAGGGCTTCCTGGATTTCACATCTTTGAACCGCATTGGAATCACCAGAAAATAAGCTTTTTAGACCGATGTGAACTCCGGAGACTTTATCTCTCAAACCACTGCTCCGAATTGAGCGATCCCAACTGTTCTGAAAAGGTCTTTCATAGATCTCAAACTTTGATGAAGACCGGGCAAGCTGATTTGGTCCGGAAAGGCTCCGTCCGCCGTAGCCTTCGTACTCCGCCGTTCGGTTCTCGGGTGCGCGTAATGTTGGTGCATCTTCCGGAGGCTGTATCTTTCTCCCTATTGGTCCGAATTGGATGATTCCAACTGTTCTGGGATCTTTGCCTGATTATCTCCGACTTTGCTGAAGACCCCGCCAACTGGTTCGGACCGGAAGGTTCCCCGGATTGCTGATCTTTGAAACGCGTGGACAAGGACAAATTTTGGTCGAGAAAAGCTTCCCGCGGTAAGGAAAATGGTTGAGGGCTGTGTACCGCGGTAAGCTTTTTGGTCGTAAAAATTCCTTCGCCTCGGCCAAAAACTCAACCCATGGTATTTGCACCCGATCTTCGACCCAAGCTGACTTTGGTCGACCGGTAAGGAATTTGGCCGGTAAAGATCGATCGGTAAGGATTTTGGCCGGTGCTGAGCGATCGGTAAGGATTTTGGCCGAGGTTTCCGTTCGTCCGGTACGCGATTTGGCCGAGAAATTTCTCCAAGCGGTTTTCACCATTTTTGACCCTTTTGATATGTTCATAGTTTGCATCATTTAGGTTGCATAAATCATTCCAAATTATGTTTTATTTCATGCATTTTACGTCCTTAGGGTTTGTTTTAGAACTTAGGAGATGCATTAGGTCCCAATGAGTATATTGCATGTTTTGAGTGTCTATCAGGTGAATATGGAGCTGAAAATATGAATCCAGGAGGTGGAATGGTGAGCAAAGCTTGAAAAAAGTGGAAAATTGGGTCCTGGGAGATTACCGGCCATTCTCGCTGGCCAGGAAGGTTTTACCGGCCATTTCCATGTACCGCGGGAAGCTTTACCGGCCATTTTCATGTACCGCGAATGAAGTGTATCGGCCAAAATCTCCGGGTATGAACATGTCTCAGAAATCCCCTGTCCGGGGAGCCTTCCGGTCCGATTCAGACGGCGGGTGCTTCATAGAAGTTGGAGAGCATTGCATCACGGTCTCGTAGCAAGTGGAATCGTGAAATTCGGACGCGTGAGCAGAGAGATAAGCTTGTCGGAAGGAACCCCAGTCTCGCAGGTATTCCGGACCGAGCAGATCAGTCCTAAAGGATGCGAAGGACGGTGCACGTCCAGGCCGATTTAGTTTCCGGGTCCTTCATGAGAACCAGAGACATTTGAGTCTTCTTTCCAGAACGTCCAAGATCATTCAATTCAGATCTATGAGCAGAAAGATACGGTCTCCGGAATGGACACATGTCTAAACGCCTCTCTCTGGTCGTGTACATGCACTGCAAAGATGTGCCCTCCAGGAAGCCTTACACTTCCCAAGCACCGAAGCTTCCTTCACCAAAGTTGGAGATAAATGAGTCCTCTGTCTTCTGCGACCGAAATCATTCAATTCGGACAAGTCTCATAGGAGTTACACTTTCCGGAATGCGAAGTGGTCTAAGCTGCTCTGGATGCTGCGAGAGGGTCTTGCGACTTGGTTAGCCCGCAGGCCTGAAGATGAACGCCTGAATGCTGATGCTGCGAGTTGATATGTGCGGGTAAACTATCACTGGAAGAGGTCTGAAGCTCAAGAGCAAGAGAAATGCTAAGTCCACAATCGTGCGACTTAGGCATGCGAGTTAGCCGCGCCTGGAACTATGCCGCACGATCACTCGCAAATCACTCCGACTTGAGCCTGCGACCTAGTTGCAATAGAGACCAACCCGCACAGTTTGTACATTCCCCAGAAACCGCCTTAGCCCTGCGAGTTGGAGAGGAAGGAGACCAAGCCGCAGCAACACTCGCAAAACACTCCTACTTAGGCGTGCAGCTAAGACAAGGCGATTCAGGCTTCACAAGACAAGTCTTCATCTACTGCGACTTAGGTGTGCGACCTGGGACATACTGGACTGACCCGCAGTAATTCTCACTTTATCCATTAAAGCCGGGTCAGGACCCGGTTTGTTCCGGGCTGACCCGGTTCGTTTTTAAGGAAGTATAAATACTTTTTAGGTTTTTTTTGGGAGAGAACTAAGTTTTATTCCCTTTGTCTCTTGCCTCTTTTGTGAAAAAGACTCCATTAAGAAGAGAAATATCTATATTTGAGTGTTTAATGAAGAGAGTTTAAGGAGATCTGGGTGTTTGAAGCTGTTTTCTTTTGAATCTATCATCTCCATCTCCATTTCTCATCATTAATCATGCTAATCTTCTCAACTTGGAAAGGTTTAAGAGAGATTAGTATGATTAGTGAGTAGTCACCTTAATGAGGTTCTAGATGTGTAGGTTAGGGTGCTAAAGTGTTAGATTAGGGGTGCTTAGGGCTAGATTCATTGATTCATCTCTCTAAACAGCTGTTCTATATGCTAGATCCTTGATAATCACTTGAGATCTAGATTCTGGGAATTTCATGCACCAAAAGTGTTTGATGAAATTCCTGAAAGAGTTGTGTTAGAGGTTTAAGTAATTTTTCATCATGGGAATGATTTGTTAAATGCTTGAATGATCATTAAGAACTGTTTATTAATGCATATTGATTCATATTTCACAAATGGGAATTTAGTTTGAAAATGGATTAGTATAGGGGTTAATACCTTCATGAGAGGATTAACCTAGATTAGAGTTCTTAATCACTTGAATCATGTCTCATCATTGTCATCAGCATCTCTAGTTTAACACCAAAGCACCCTGACCAACTATCATGTCTAGAATCTCATGCCTCCATCATATCATATTCACATCATATCATTTGTCATTGTCATTAGTCTTTAATCCTGTTTATGTTTATAGTTTTCTCTAGATTAATCAAAACCCGCTCTTGTTTACTTGAATTAAGAACTTGATCATATAGCTTAGTGTCTAACACCACATCTGGATTGATTAACCTCTTTGTGCTACATTGACAAGGGGATTGATAGCCCTGAGACCCTAAAAAGTCTTGTCTATCAATTGGCGCCGTTGCCAAATTGTGGTTTGATTAGCATTAAACTCTGATCTGTTCTTGAGATCAAGTGCTTACTTTCTTGTTTTTACTGATTCCTTTCAAGTTCTGTTTGTGATTTCAGGTGTATGAACACCAGGTCTAGATCAAGAAGCTGTGGTCCTCCTTTTCCTCTAAACGACAACATCAACCTTTTGGTACCAAGGAGGAGAAGAGACAGACGTGGTAGACACATTGATCAGACTGAGATGGCAGAACAAGGAG
>NW_006256829.1:17845498-17847662 GCF_000478725.1 Eutrema salsugineum
ATAGACTCAGCTGTCTATCTAAGTTCTTCTCTACCTCAAGAACTGCAAAACTAAGGAACCAAATCTCTAGCTTCACTCAGCAAAGCAATGAAAGTTTTGGTGAAGCATATGAGAGATTCAGGAGCTACACAAACCAATGCCCACACCATGGGTTTAGTGAGGATTCTCTTCTCAGCACACTGTATAGGGGAGCTCTTCCCAAGATTAGAAACCAGCTGGATACTGCTTCCAATGGGAACTTTCTGGGTAAAGAGATTCATGCTGCTTTAGAGCTAGTGGAGAACTTAGCATTGAGCAATGATACTTATGGTGAAGACTATGACAGATCAAATAGGTCTGAAGGTTCAAGCTCAGAACAGAGGCTCACCAGAGAAGTTAAGGAGTTGAGGAGTGAATTGGACAAGCTGAAATTCACCACTCAGAAGCCAATGCATTTTGTTGGAGAGTATGAGGAACCTTCTCAAATTTTTGAGAACATAAGTGAAGAAGGTCTTACCCAAGAGGAGCTCAACTACATTGGGAATCAGAGGTTCCAAAGATATCAGTATGGTAATGCCAATCCAAACCTCTCTTACAGGAACACCAATGTAGCTAACCCACAAGACCAGGTCTATCCCAATTCTCAAGCTCCAAAGAACTTTGTTCCCAAGCACAACTTTCAAGGGTCATTCCAACCCAAGAATCAATTTGGTCAGAATCAGAGTTTTGGTCAGCAACAGCAACCATTTCAGGGCACTGGTTACACTTCACAGCAGCCAAAGGCACCACCAGGGTTTGGTCCACCACAGTTCCAACAGCAGGCGCCGGTTCAACAACAGTTTCAGCCACCAATGGTTCAACAGCAGCCACAGATGGGTACAGATATGGTTGGTATTCTGCAACAACTACTTCAGGGTCAACAGACTATGCAGCAGGAAATCAAGGAACTGAAGCAAAACCAGGCATCAAGCTCAAGGAACCAAGGTCACCTACCTGGAAAACCAGAACCCAACCCCAAGGAATATGCCAAGGCCATTACACTGAGGAGTGGCAAGGAGTTACCTGGTATTGAGAACAACAATGTGATCATTGAGGACAATGATCAACCTGAGGGGGAGGCAGCCTTAAAGGATGATCAAGTTGCTGAGAAACCAAGGTCAGAAAAGGGTAAAGAGGTAGCAAAGGAACCAGAACCAGAGAAGAAGTATGTGCCACCACCTCCATACCAACCCAAGCTCCCATTTCCAGGGAGATTTAAGAAGCAACTAGTGGACAAGGCAAGAGCTGTATTTGAGAAGGCACTCAAAGAGACACCACTCACAATGCCTCTCATTGATGCATTCTTAATGATGCCAAAGATGGGGAAGTTTTTGAAGGATGCTATTCTGAACAAGACAAAAGAGCTTCAAGGCATGGTAGTACTAAGTCATGAATGCAGTGCTATCATTCAGAGGAAGTCCATTCCAAGGAAGTTAACTGATCCAGGGAGCTTCACACTCCCTTGTGCCATTGGACCTCTTCTATTCTCTGGATGTCTTTGTGATTTAGGAGCATCAGTCAGCTTGATGCCATTCTCCATAGCACAGAAGCTGGGCTTTAGAGTTTTCAAACCTTCAAAGATTTCTCTTATCCTTGCAGATAGATCAGTTAGATTGCCTGTTGGTATGTTGGAAGATCTACCTGTCAAGATAGGTGGTTTTGAGGTTCCAACAGATTTTGTTGTGCTGGAGATGGATGAAGAGCCAGTAGATCCTCTTATCTTGGGCAGACCATTCTTAGCCACTGCAGGAGCTATTATTGATGTGAGAGGTGGGATAATAGAGCTTCAACTTGGGTCTGAAAAGCTCAAGTTTGATGTGAATGAGATGATGAAGAAGCCCACCATTGAAGGTCAATGTTTCTATGTAGAGACAATGGATCAGTTGGCTGATGAGTTGCTTGAGGAGCTGAACACTGAGGATCCTCTTCAAGCTACTCTAACTCAAGAACAAGGAGACAATGGGCTCTTGGCTGAAGCAAGTGAAGGGTATAAGCTGTATCTGGACAATGCAAGAGAGCTGGGTCCTGAGACAAGGTTTGTGGAGCTGGAACAGAATGGCACTGAGGTTTTGGCAATCCAAGAATCAGTCACCAGCCAAAGCAGCTTGGACCAGGACTGGAATGAGGCTGATGCACCCTCTGTGAG
>NW_006256829.1:17847934-17851696 GCF_000478725.1 Eutrema salsugineum
TGAGGTTTGGCCAATCCAAGATCAGTCACCAGCCAAAGCAGCTTGGACCAGGACTGGAATGAGGGCTGATGCACCCTCTGATGAGCTCAAAACCTATACCAACAGGGCTCAGGTATGCTTCCTTAAGGACTAAACTCCACATATCCTGTCATCATCAAATGATAGCCTATTAGAGGACCAAAGAGAGTGTGCATTGCTGAATGAAATAAGAAATTCAGGAGAGCCATAGGGGTATTCTTTGGCTGATATTAGAGGGATCTCTCCTGACATCTGCACCCATAGGATCCACCTAGAGGACCAATCTATGTCCTCTATTGAGCACCAACGTAGACTTAACCCCAACCTTAGGGAAGTGGTTAAGAAGGAGATACTAAAGCTTCTTGAGGCAGGGATAATTTACCCAATCTCTGACTCCAGATGGGTGTCTCCTGTTCATGTTGTACCCAAGAAAGGTGGGATCACAGTGGTGAAAAACGATAAGGATGAACTCATAGCTCAAAGAACAATAACTGGCCATCGCATGTGCATTGACTATAGGAAATTGAATTCTGCTTCTAGAAAAGATCATTTTCCTTTACCATTCATTGATCAAATGCTTGAAAGGTTAGCTAATCATCCTTATTTTTGTTTTCTCGATGGGTACTCTGGATTTTTCCAAATTCCCATAGATCCAAGAGATCAAGAGAAAACAACATTCACATGCCCTTATGGCACTTACGCTTATAGGAGAATGCCTTTCGGTTTATGTAATGCACCGGCCACTTTTCAAAGATGTATGATGCACATTTTCTCTGACATTATTGAAGAGAAATTTGAGGTGTTCATGGATGACTTTAGTGTCTATGGCTCCTCCTTCTCGGATTGTCTCTCTAATTTGACACAGGTGTTGGAGAGATGTGAGCAACACAACTTGGTGCTGAACTGGGAGAAGTGTCATTTCATGGTGCAAGAAGGGATAGTTCTTGGGCACAAGATCTCTGAAAAGGGCATTGAGGTTGATAAGGCAAAGGTGGAAGTGATGGTAAATCTGCAAACCCCCACTTCTGTTAAAGGGATAAGGAGCTTCCTGTGTCATGCAGGGTTTTATAGAAGATTCATAAAGGACTTCTCAAGGATTGCCAGGCCCTTAACAAGACTGTTGTGTAAGGAAGTGGATTTCACCTTTGATGCTGAATGTGAAGAAGCCTTTAAGTTGATCAAGGAGGCATTGGTTAGTGCACCAATAGTTCAGGCACCAGACTGGTCCCTACCTTTTGAGGTCATGACAGATGCTTCTGACTTTGCTGTTGGAGCAGTACTTGGACAAAAGAAAGACAAGAAGTTGCATGTGATCTACTATGCCAGTAGAACACTTGACTCTGCCCAAGAGAAGTATGCTACAACTGAAAAGGAAATGCTGGCAATAGTTTTTGCCTTTGATAAGTTCAGAAGCTACCTGGTGGGATCAAAGGTCATTGTGTATACTGATCATGCAGCCCTCAGGTACTTGATGACCAAGAAAGATGCCAAACCAAGGCTGTTGAGATGGGTTCTATTGCTCCAAGAGTTTGATATGGAGGTGCTTGATAAAAAGGGGATTGAGAATGGTGCTGCAGACCATCTCTCAAGGCTGAGGATTGAAGAAAAAGTCCCCATAGATGATGCTTTGCCTGAAGAGTCTCTGATGGTGCTCCATTCCTACTTGGAGTTTGAGGAAGTAGAGAGCATTCAAGAAAGGAGGATGCCTTGGTTTGCAGACATAGTGAACTATCTTGCATGTGGGGTGGAGCCTCCTGAATTGGATGCTTACAAGAGGAAAAAGTTCTTCAGAGATGTCCAGAGATACTATTGGGATGAGCCCTACCTCTATGTTCTGAACAAGGATCAGCTATACAGAAGGTGTCTTGCTGAAGAGGAGATGCAACCTGTGTTGCAGGAATGTCATGGTTCTGCTTTTGGAGGTCACATGGGGGCATTCAAAACTGTAGCAAAGGTTCTTCAAAGTGGGTTCTGGTGGCCTACAATGTTCAAAGATGCCCAGTTGGTGGTTGCAGCATGTGATGCCTGTCAGAGGCATGGGAACATATCTAAGAGAAGTGAGATGCCTCAGAACCCCATTCTAGAAGTGGAGATCTTTGATTGTTGGGGGATTGACTTTATGGGACCTTTTATTTCATCCTATGGAAATCAATACATACTTGTTGCTGTGGACTATGTGTCCAAATGGGTTGAGGCCATTGCTTCCCCTACCAATGACTCCAAGGTTGTAGTCAAGCTGTTTAAGAGCATCATATTTCCAAGGTTTGGAGTTCCAAGGGTTGTCATTTCTGATGGAGGATCCCACTTTTTGAACAAGACTCTGGAAGGTTTATTGAGAAAGCATGGAGTTAAACACAAGATAGCTACTCCATATCATCCCCAAACTAGTGGCCAAGTGGAGGTATCTAATAGACAAATCAAGGCCATTCTGGAAAGGACTGTCAGCTCAACCAGAAAAGATTGGAGCAAAAGGCTGGATGATGCATTATGGGCTTACAGGACTGCCTTTAAAACTCCAATTGGAACATCACCATTCAGTCTGCTATATGGGAAGAGCTGCCACCTTCCTGTGGAGTTGGAGTACAAAGCTATGTGGGCTGTGAAGTTTCTAAACTTTGATATCAAGATAGCTCAGGAGAAAAGAATCATGCAACTCCATGAGCTTGAGGAGATTAGGCTTGAGGCTTTTGAAAGCTCAAAGATCTATAAGGAGAAGACCAAAGTCCTGCATGACCAAAAGATTTTAAAGAGAGAGTTCAAGTGTGGTGATTTGGTCTTGCTTTTCAACTCCAGACTTAAGTTGTTTCCAGGAAAGCTTAAGTCTAGGTGGTCTGGACCTTTCAAAGTTCTTGAAGTGAGGCCTTATGGTGCCATTGTCTTGGAAGGAAAAAATGGTCAGGAATTTGTGGTGAATGGACAGAGAGTCAAGCATTACTTAGTTTCACAAGGGAAAGAGGAAGCTACATCAGTTCCTCTTCTTGATCCACCAGCCTGTTAACCAGGTTCTCAAAGTCAAACTTAGAGACTTTAAACAAAGTGCTCTTGGGAGACACCCCAAGCTTATCTTTGTACATAGTTCTTCTGATTTCTTCTCTTTTCTTTTATGTTTTAGAACTTTTTGATGGGTTTTGTGAGTTGGTCTCAGGTACTAAGTGATCTTTGGAGGACATAGCTCAGTGATGAATGGAAAGAAGCATGTGAGAGAGCTGAGAGAAGTGTTTAAGGCCAGAAAAACGTTTAAGTCCCAAAAGCTGCGGCCTAGGAGTGCGGGTCAGAAGAGAAGAGCCCAGGCCGCAGCAAGGTTCGGAATTTACTCCGGCCTGGGCGTGCGACCTGGAAAGAGGAAGGCCGAGCCGCACAGAAAGAAGAAGGCCCGAAACGTTTAAGTCCCATTTACTGCGGGATGGTTGCGCGGGTCAGAAGAGAGGGAGCTAGGCCGCACGACTATTCGGAATTTACTCCGGCCTGGGCGTGCGACCTAGGAGCGTAGACGCTGAGCCGCACCAAAAAGAAGAAGGCCGAGGGTTCTAAGTGTTAAACCGTGCGACCTGGTGCTGCGGCCTGAAACCCAAGGAGTCTAAGTCGCACGATCGTTCGGAATTTACTGCGGGATGGTTATGCGGCTCAGAAGAACGATGGCCAGGCCGCACAGAAAGAAGGGAAACCCAAAATGCCTAAGTCCCAAAAGCTGCGGGATAGGAGCGCGGGTCAGAAGAAAGATGGCCAGGCCGCAGAAAGACTCGG
>NW_006256829.1:17854790-17861104 GCF_000478725.1 Eutrema salsugineum
TCAGAGACATTTGAGTCTTCTTTCCAGAACGTCCAAGAGCATTCAATTCGGATCTATGAGCACAAAGATATGGTCTCCGGAATGGACACATCTCTAGACGCCTCTCTCTGGTCGTGTACATGCACTTCAAAGATGTGCCCTCCAGGAAGCCTTACACTTCCCAAGCACCGAAGCTTCCTTCACCAAAGTTGGAGATAGATGAGTCCTCTGTCTTCTGCAACCGAAATCATTCAATTCGGACAAGTCTCATAGGAGTTACACTCTCCGGAATGCGAAGTGGTCTAAGCTGCTCTGGATGCTGCGAGATGGTCTTGCGACTTGGTTAACCCGCAGGCCTGAAGATGAACGCCTGAATGCTGATGCTGCGAGTTGATATGTGCGGGTGAACTATCACTGGAAGAGGTCTGAAGCTCAAGAGCAAGAGAAATGCTAAGTCCACAATCGTGCGACTTAGGCATGCGAGTTAGCCGCGCCTGGAACTATGCCGCACGATCACTCGCAAATCACTCCGACTTGAGCCTGCGACCTAGTTGCAATAGAGACCAACCCGCACAGTTTGTACATTCCCCAGAAACCGCCTTAGCCCTGCGAGTTGGAGAGGAAGGAGACCAAGCCGCAGCAACACTCGCAAAACACTCCTACTTAGGCGTGCAGCTAAGACAAGGCGATTCAGGCTTCACAAGACAAGTCTTCATCTACTGCGACTTAGGTGTGCGACCTGGGACATACTGGACTGACCCGCAGTAATTCTCACTTTATCCATTAAAGCCGGGTCAGGACCCGGTTTGTTCCGGGCTGACCCGGTTCGTTTTTAAGGAAGTATAAATACTTTTTAGGTTTTTTTTGGGAGAGAACTAAGTTTTATTCCCTTTGTCTCTTGCCTCTTTTGTGAAAAAGACTCCATTAAGAAGAGAAATATCTATATTTGAGTGTTTAATGAAGAGAGTTTAAGGAGATCTGGGTGTTTGAAGCTGTTTTCTTTTGAATCTATCATCTCCATCTCCATTTCTCATCATTAATCATGCTAATCTTCTCAACTTGGAAAGGTTTAAGAGAGATTAGTATGATTAGTGAGTAGTCACCTTAATGAGGTTCTAGATGTGTAGGTTAGGGTGCTAAAGTGTTAGATTAGGGGTGCTTAGGGCTAGATTCATTGATTCATCTCTCTAAACAGCTGTTCTATATGCTAGATCCTTGATAATCACTTGAGATCTAGATTCTGGGAATTTCATGCACCAAAAGTGTTTGATGAAATTCCTGAAAGAGTTGTGTTAGAGGTTTAAGTAATTTTTCATCATGGGAATGATTTGTTAAATGCTTGAATGATCATTAAGAACTGTTTATTAATGCATATTGATTCATATTTCACAAATGGGAATTTAGTTTGAAAATGGATTAGTATAGGGGTTAATACCTTCATGAGAGGATTAACCTAGATTAGAGTTCTTAATCACTTGAATCATGTCTCATCATTGTCATCAGCATCTCTAGTTTAACACCAAAGCACCCTGACCAACTATCATGTCTAGAATCTCATGCCTCCATCATATCATATTCACATCATATCATTTGTCATTGTCATTAGTCTTTAATCCTGTTTATGTTTATAGTTTTCTCTAGATTAATCAAAACCCGCTCTTGTTTGCTTGAATTAAGAACTTGATCATATAGCTTAGTGTCTAACACCACATCTGGATTGATTAACCTCTTTGTGCTACATTGACAAGGGGATTGATAGCCCTGAGACCCTAAAAAGTCTTGTCTATCACCTTTTCTTCACCGTTTTCTCCTCTGCTCCTCTTCTTAAGCTCCAAACGACTCCCAAAGCACCTGATAAAGACTTCAAAACATGCAAAACTCTTTGGGACCTAATGCAAGCCCTAAATCCTATTTTCATGCCTAAAGACACAATTTACATGGGAAAACACATGATGAGGACTCTAAAATGCTCTCTAAATGATGTAAAATATAGAAATATCAACTCCCCCACACTTGTCCTTTGCTTGTCCTCAAGCGAAGAGAACAAATGAGAGAAAGAGGTTGTAATGCAGATGGAGCTCATATTTCCTTTTTAGAGAGAAGTGATCACAAAGAGAACTTGGATTCATGCTCAAATATGCAATGCAAAGCCATACTCAGATATTTTACAACTAAAGCACAGAATCTCCACAAGTCATTATCACATTCAACTCTTTCACATTCATTAAGCTCGTAACCGGTGAATCAAATGATGCAATGTTCAAATAGGCTGGCTTGGCTAGGGTAAGGTCATGAGATAAAAATGATCTCATCAATATTCAAGCGGGTGCAATGCAACAATGGGATCACTCAATGAACGACCAAACTTTGGCAGAATGCTAAAGGTAAAAAGCAACCGATGCATACAAGGGCAAGACTCATCACACCCCACACTCCACTCAAAGCTTTTCTCACTTGCTCACCCTCTCAAGATCCTCACTCTCTCAATCGCTTTCTTTTTCACTAGGGGACTCATTTTTGTTTTGACTTTCAAGCCTTTGGTGTTTACTTATTCAAACAGCTCTTTTCTTTTACAGCGATTAGCCTCTTTTCTTTTCTTTTTTAGAACACTTGAGCCTTTTTGGCTTCTTTTCATTTCAGAGACTATACTTTTCTTTTTAGAACAACAGAGCTCTTCTTTTCAAATTCAAGACTCGATTCTTTTTCTTTCATTCCCCTAGCTATTCCCACTCTCTCTTTTTCTCTCAGCTCACCTTTTTCCACTCACCAATAGATCTTTTCCCCCACACTTATTTCTCGCCAATACTCTCAGTTCCTTGATGTTGGAACAGAGCACTCAATGAGACATGCCCTTGTCGCTCTAAACCTAACACTTTCTGCTAAGTTCAGTCCAAGGTGGCCTTCCAATTCACACACAAACATTGGCTCGAAAAGAAAGTTTGGTTCAAGGTGAGGGAACTGATCCATGATGCGGATTCAGCTACTTGAGCAAAGGAAAAGAGGGTGGTGAAAACAATGATTCTAGCTCAAGTATGTATATCGGTATCCACAAGCCAATTCAAGCAATGCATCAAAAGATATTTACAATTCAAGTTCAGGGTTATCACTTAACTAGAGTTGAGTGTAATTTAGACTTGCTTCTCAGATTCAAATCGTTTCAAGCTTTACAAGCACAGAATGAGTTTCACAAGCATATTTAGTTCAAGTTCTCAAGTGATTTACTCTCTAGGAAAAAATCTATCATTGCTCCTTGCACTGATGCAATCCTAAATGATGCAACTAGACTCGATCTTAGAATGCGAGATGCAACTAGAATGTTGATGATGCGGTTTTACCATATGTACAAAGCTAAATGAGACTCAAGAATGCAAAAGTCAAATAAGAACAAAGAAAACAAGATCAGAAAACACAAAGCTCCTCCCCCACACTTAAATAACACAGTCCCGTGTGTTATAAAAGCGTGTGAGAGAAGTAAAAAGACAAACTAAACGAATGCAGGATGATATACACAAGATGCATATGTACAAGAGTTTGAAGTCGATACCTTAGTCGGAGAGGTCTGATCCCAAGTAGTACGAGGGATTTGATGTTGGGCAGGAGGGTGTGGACTGACGTGGTGGGCTGCTATCCGAGGGTTCAGGTAAGAATGCCAAGGCAGGGTCGATCCAATCCTCTTTGCCTGGTGGAAACTCCGGGTTCCTTGCGTTTGAGCTTTCCCCAACCTCCTCCTGTGTAACTGGTGCGGTTGAGGTCCCCGAGTTCTTGTCCGGAGAAGATGGCCGTGTGAGCTGCTTGACCTTCTTCTTCAGGTGCCTTACACAGTCCACCAAGGCATGAATGGTCTTGTCTTGCCACTTACACCACTTTTGGAGAGTGTTCACTCGCAAATACAGCTTCTTGGTGTGGTATTCAGGCTCACCCCACACGTATGGATCAAAATGATATCGGCTTGCTCCCATCCTTCTCTCAGCGTGCCGTTCTTCTTCATTCTCACCTCCGGCCGGGCCGTTCTCGTTCTGAGGCTTGTTAGGTATGGCTTTGGTGCACTTGCGCATTGGTGGGCCGAGAGATGGGTTGTACAACTGATCTTTGAGGACATAGAAGGAGACGTTACACTGATTATCAAGCATGGTGAGGCCTCGGTTAGGCAGTAGAACTTGTGTACCGTCCCTGTGCATCAGCGTGAAGTTGTAAACCCATCTATCCCCTGACTTGCCTCCAAAGAAACCACTTTTACTTAGGTATTGCTCATTAATGAGACTCGGCCTCGATGGTGAATCAGGGAGTATGAACCCTTGAGCTCTCAAGATTTTAGTGACAATCCAACCGTTCTGAAGCCTCCTTGCTCCCTTCTTCTTTCGGTCACACCACACATTGTGTCTATAGGTGAGCATTTGGATCGCAAAGAACGCTCCTAAAGACGGTACATGCATTGGCCCTTGGAACTCCTTTTTGTTCTTCATTTGAGTGATGAGCGGCTTAAGTCCAAGTCCCAACAGTTCAAGCTCTGCCGTGTGAATGACACCAGGATTGTATGTAGAGAAGAACGTAGAGGCCAGGACCCGGTTGGTGTATCTGATCGCAGGGTTCCTGATGCAGCTTGTCTTGCTCTTGCCTCCCAAGTAAGGCCCAAAAGATATCGTTTCCCACAACCCGGCCAACTCATCACGAGGGTACACAAACTTGTCAAGCGAGCTTCCATTCCTTTCAAATCCAAATATCTCATCAAGCTCCTTGAAACTGATCTTGTAGTGCACGCCTTCTATGTCAAACTCAATGTGTCCGAACCCTTTGCCATGTAGACGCTTGGGATCTCTCTTGGGGTAGATGACAACCTCCAAAGTGGCAAGAAACTGTTGTGTGATCCCCTCGTAAGCAACATCGCTCATCATGAAGAACTCGGCCAAGCCCATGTTTTGAAAGATGAGTGTAACATCATCGAGTATCTCAAGCTTCCTCAACAGCTCCATATCAGGGAACCGACCTTGAGCTACTCTTATAGAGTTAAAGTGGTCCAAGTACTCCTCAGTTGTCGGGAAATGTTCCTCCTCGGGCTCGGGCTTTGGTTCCTTCTTGGCCTTCTTGCCACAATCGGGTTCATGAGGGACTATGGCTCTCAGCTCGTCCCCATCGTTCTCAGTGGCTGCCTGCTCCCCATTCCTTTTTGGTTCAAGGGTTGGAACCAGAGTGAGCTCGGCGTTCCTTGCTCGCTTGGCGGCTGGCCCACCATCGGATCTCACGGAGGGTTTCTTGCTTGTTCCACCATTGCGTGCCACGGCCACGACTTTCCCTTTTGTACTCCTCCTCTGGACCTCGTTTTTGTTCGTCTCATGAGTGGGAACAGCTCGGTCGCCGGTCATCTGCAAGGCAGATCCTCAAAAAGACCGTTAGAATCATGTACATCAACAAGCATATGTCTCTTAAGATAGCAAGAACAGAGCTTTTTCTCTAACAAGACCAGGGTTATAGCTTTTTCCAAACATCAAAGGAAGTAAGAACAAGCCAGAACAAGCAAAGAAAGACACGATATCTAAACAGTTCAGCTCAACATCTCAAAGCATCATTAAGACCGATTCCAAGCGCATTTTCTCAAGAATTTTAAAAATTCAAGAACAAGTGATTTTCAGAGCAAAGACCGGTTTTTCTTATGTTATCTATCGTGATGGAATTTTTAAAATTGTTCCCAAAGGCCGACATGTTCTAAAAGAATCGATTCCACATTTCACAAACAATAAAGCTCGCAAAGAATGAAGGAAAAAGATGAGTTCTTTAAGATGCAAATACCTTTGGGAATCCAAGATTCAAGCTTAGTGGAATGCTTATGATGAATATACAACACCTTAACGAGTCTAGAACGCTTGGAATCACAAGAAATGGATGAGAAATGAGAGAGATGTGCTCGTGAAATGCAGAGAAAAGAGAGAAGAAGGCGAACTCTCGGTTTTGGCTCGGGATAGAGGCTGGTATGGGCGGTGTCGCGCTTTCCAGCTGGCGTTTGGACTGTAGTGGGACTGGTCCCCCCTTCTCCTCCAGCTGCGACCGTTGACCCGCGCCAAAACAGCTTTGACCGGTCGTTTAAATTCAAATTACCGCGCAAAGCTTCCAAATGGCGCGACTTGGAATGACGTGAGCCGTACGGACTAGAGTTGTTTTTCTCGTGTTCTCTTGAGCGGCCTCGACTTGTCTACCCCGAGGGCGCCCAAGCCGAGTGGGCTAAGCCTCAAGTTTAACAAGAAATTTTCCCCGCGGGCTTCAAATCTTTTTTCCTTAATTCGCGCAAACCTTTCTTCTTTTGACTCAGTGTCCCAAGTGGTTATGTTTTTTGATCATTCTTG
>NW_006256829.1:17861768-17863304 GCF_000478725.1 Eutrema salsugineum
CCAGGTAGTGCTTTACCCTCTGACCGTTTACCACAAAGCCTTGTCCATCTTTCCTTTTAGAACAACCGCTCCATAAGGCCTTACTTCAAGAATTTTGAATGGACCGGACCATCTGGATCTCAACTTCCCTGGGAATAGCTTGAGTTTCGAGTTAAACAGCAGAACTTGGTCTCCTTCTTTGAACTCTCTCTTGTGTATCTTCTTGTCATGAAGCGCCTTGGTCCTTTCCTTGTAGATCTTAGAGCTCTCAAAAGCATCTAACCTGATTTCCTCAAGCTCATGAAGCTGTAAAACCCTCTTCTCTTGTGCAGTCTTGATGTCAAAGTTCAGAAGTTTCACTGCCCACAATGCTTTGTATTCCAACTCAACCGGTAGATGACAGCTTTTCCCATAGAGCAAGTTAAACGGTGAGGTTCCGATGGGGGTCTTGTACGCGGTTCTGTAAGCCCACAAAGCATCATCAAGTTTCTTGCTCCAATCCTTCCTAGATGAGCTCACGGTTCTTTCTAAAATAGCCTTTATCTGTCGGTTAGAGACCTCCACTTGACCACTAGTCTGCGGATGATAAGGTGTGGCCACCTTGTGCCTTACCCCATGCTTCCTTAAAAGACTCTCAAGAGTCTTATTGATAAAGTGGCTTCCCCCATCACTGATTACTACTCTTGGAACTCCAAACCGTGGGAAAATGATACTTTTGAAAAGCTTTACCACCACTTTTGAATCGTTGGTTGGGGATGCAACAGCCTCGACCCACTTACTCACATAGTCCACCGCGACAAGGATGTACTGGTTTCCGTATGAACTCACAAAGGGACCCATGAAGTCAATGCCCCAACAGTCGAAGACCTCGACCTCAAAGATTGGGTTTTGGGGCATCTCATTCCTCTTGGATATGTTACCGTGCCTTTGACAAGCCTCGCATCTCGATACCACATCTTGAGCGTCCTTGAACATAGTCGGCCACCAGAAGCCGCTTTGCAAAACCTTGGCAACCGTCTTGAATGCACCTAAGTGACCACCGTACGCTGAACCGTGGCATTCTTGTAGCACCAGATGGATCTCTTCTTCGGCCAAGCATCGCCTATAGAGATGGTCCTTGTTAAGCACGTAAAGATACGGCTCATCCCAATGATATCTCATCACATCTCTAAAGAACTTTTTCCTCTGATAGGCATCAAGATCCGGTGGCTCTAAACCGCAAGACAGGTAGTTCACAAGATCCGCGAACCATGGGAGGCTTCTTTCCTTGATCGTGTTGGCCTCTTCCACCTCTAAGTAAGACCGTACCAGCATGAGATGTTCCTCAGGTAAAGCATCGTCTATGGGGACCTTTTCTTCAATCCTCAGCCTTGAGAGATGATCTGCGGCCCCGTTTTCAATGCCCTTCTTGTCAAGTATTTCCATGTCGAATTCTTGAGCAATAGGACCCATCTCAAAAGCCTCGGCTTAGCGTCCTTCTTAGACATCAAGTACCTCAAGGCCGCGTGATCTGTGTAAACCGTGACTTTTGATCCCACTAGATAACTCCTGAATTTG
>NW_006256829.1:17863813-17889483 GCF_000478725.1 Eutrema salsugineum
TCAAGCCTCCTTGATCCTCTTAACGCTTCCTCACACTCTTCATCAAAGATAAACTCCACCTCTTTGCACAATAGCCTAGTTAAAGGCCTAGCTATCTTGGAGAAATCCTTAATGAACCGTCTATAGAACCCAGCGTGCCCAAGAAAGCTTCTTATCCCTTTTACCGAATTCGGAGCTTGTAGGTTCACCATCACCTCGATTCTGGCCTTGTCCACCTCTATTCCCTTCTCTGATACCTTGTGCCCCAAGACAATGCCTTCTTGTACCATGAAATGACACTTCTCCCAGTTCAATACAAGCCTATGCTCCTCACATCTCTTTAGAACCTGAGAAAGATTAGCAAGACATTCGGAGAAAGAGGAGCCGTATACGGAGAAATCATCCATAAACACCTCGACTTTCTCTTCAATTAGATCAGAGAAAATGTGCATCATACATCTTTGAAAAGTGGCCGGTGCATTACACAAACCGAAAGGCATTCTCCTATAAGCATAAGTGCCATAAGGGCAAGTGAATGTCGTTTTCTCTTGGTCTCTTGGATCTATTGGTATTTGGAAGAATCCAGAGTATCCATCGAGAAAACAGAAATAAGGATGATTGGCTAACCGTTCAAGCATTTGATCAATGAATGGTAAAGGGAAATGATCTTTTCTTGATGCAGAATTCAATTTCCTATAGTCAATGCACATGCGATGGCCGGTTATAGTTCTTTGGGCTATGAGTTCATCCTTATCATTTTTTACCACCGTGATACCACCTTTCTTGGGCACAACGTGCACAGGAGATACCCACCGAGAGTCAGAGATTGGATATATGATCCCTGCCTCAAGGAGCTTTAGTATCTCCTTCTTAACCACCTCTTTGAGGTTCGGGTTAAGGCGACGTTGGTGCTCAATAGAGGACATGGCTTGGTCCTCCAGGTGGATCCGATGAGTGCATATATCAGGTGAGATTCCTCTTATGTCGGCCAAGGAGTACCCTATTGCTCTCCTGAATTTCTTGATTTCATTAAGCAATGCACGTTCTTCATGTTCAAGCAAACTATCGTTTATGATCACAGGGAAAGTGGAGTTCAAGCCTAAGAACGCATACCTGAGCCCTGTTGGTAGAGGCTTGAGCTCAACAGGGGGAGCGTCTGCCTCATTCCAATCGGTATCAAAGCTACATTGGCCCGGAACAGCTTCCTCGGCCTTTTCCTTGTTCTCGCGCGGATTACCATCGGCCTCGATATGAGTTGCCACGGCCATGATATCCCGAGGTGTCTCCTCTGTTCCCATGGACCCCTCGCTGTCTAAGATGTCGAGGCCACTCTTCCTGAGCTCCAAAAACCTAGCCTCAGCTCCAAGTTCCTTCGGTTGGTCCAAAAGTTGCTTGTACACCTCGCTTTCCTCGTTCAAGTACCTGTGCTCGCTTTGTTCACGTGTAAGGACCACTTGTAACGGATCCTCTGCGTTCAACTCTTCCAGGAGCTCATCAGCTATCTCCTCCATCACTTCCACATAGAAAACCTGACCTCCAATGGTCGGTTTCTTCATCATCTCTTTCACATTGAACTTCATATGCTCGGAACCGATGTGTAGTTCAATCATTCCTCCTCTCACATCTATAATGGCTCCTGCGGTCGCTAGGAACGGTCGGCCCAAGATGATAGGGTCCAATGGTTCCTCGTCCATCTCAAGAACTATGAAGTCCGTGGGGATTTCTATCTCACCGATCCTTAAAGGTAAATCCTCAAGCAAACCTACCGGTAAGCGAACCGATCTATCAGCTAGTATAAGAGAGATCTTGGCCGGCTTGTAACTCTTGTATCCCAATCTCTTCGCCACCGTGTATGGCATTAGGCTCACAGAAGCTCCTAGATCACAAAAGCAGTTTGAGAACTTCAAGTGACCTAAAGCACACGGTAAGGTAAAGCTGCCCGGATCGGATAGCTTCCTTGGTATAGACCTCCTTTGTATTATGGCGCTGCATTCATGGCTCAGTATTACCATACCCTGGAGCTCCTTTGTCTTGTTGAGGATCGCATCCTTTAGAAACTTCCCAAGCTGTGGTATAGCTAAGAAAGCATCTATAATGGGTAAGGTGAGTTGCGTGTTCTCCAAGTGTTTCTCAAAGACCGCTTTGGCTTTGTCTAAGATTTTCTTTTTGAAACGCCCTGGGAACGGTATCTTGGGTTGGTAAGGTGGTGGTGGAACGTATGGCTTTTCAAGCTCAGTTGTCTTTTCCACCTCTTTTCCTTTGTCCTTGATCGGTTCTTTCTCAAAATCTGCTTCTTTACACGCATCACCTGAGGCTGCCTCCCCCTCTAATTGCTCATTGGCCTCAATGAGCTTAGTCTTAGGCTTCGGAGCTTGTAGTTCCTTGCCACTTCTCAATGTAATGGCGTTCACGTACTCCTTGGGATTGGCTCCGGTTTACCTGGTAAAGCCGGGCCTCGGGATGATGTAGAGGCTTGATTCTGCTTAAGCTCTCTGATATCTTGCTGCATTGTCGCGTGCTGGCTCTCAACTCTCTGCTGACCCTGTAACAGATGCTGTAATATCCCACAGACATCGTTTCCCATCTGATTCTGACCCGTTCCCTGATTCTGTCGCTGATTACCCATCGGCTGCGGATTGAACCCTGGTGGAATCTTGTGATGTTGCGGTTGGCTGGTGAAGTTGTTACCCTGAGCCGCTTGATTCTGATGAGTGTAGCCGTGCTGTTGCCCACTGAACTGTTGTTTGGGCTGGAAGGTATTCTGAAAAGGAGCTTTTGGAGCATAGCTTTGTTGTTGTTGCTGAGCAGGGTACACTTGGTCTTGAGGGTTAGCTACATTCGGGTTTCTGTATGAGAGGTTTGGGTTACTGTTGTAGTTGTTAAACCGCTGATACCTCTGCTGATTCCCTATGTAGTTCAGCTCCTCTTGAGTTAGACCATCTTCATTAACATTGTCAAAACTTGGCCCTTGCTCATCAAACTCGCCTACAAAGTGTATTGGCTTTTGTGTCGCCATCAGAACCTTGTCAAGCTTGCTCTGAAGCTCTCTTATATCCTTTTTCATACGCTGTTCTTCATTGGAGCCCTCTGTACGGTCTACTCTATCAAAGTCTTCTCCATAAGTATCATTAGACATGGCTAGGTTCTCGACTAGTTCCATTGCCGCATTGATCTCTTTCCCAAGAAAATTTCCATTTGAAGCTGTGTCGAGTTGGTTTCTGATCTTGGGGAGTGCACCTCGGTATAAAGTACTCAAGAGGGATGCCTCTGAGAAGCCGTGGTGGGGGTATTGGTTAGTGTAGCTTCTAAACCGTTCCCAAGCTTCGCTAAAGCTCTCGTTGTTGTGCTGCGTGAAGCTTGAGATCTGGTTTCTGAGCTTAGCCGTGCGTGATGTGGAAAAGAACTTTGATAAGAACGCCAGTTTACACTGCTCCCAGGTTTGTATAGAACCCCTCGGGAGGTTTTTTTCCCACTGGTGAGCTTTATCACCGAGGCTGAATGGGAACAAGCGTAGCTTGAAGCTATCTTCCGAGACACCATTGATCTTAGTTAGGTCGCAAACCCGATCAAACTGATCTAGATGCTCAAGAGGGTCTTCTCCGGCTAGACCGTGGAACTTTGAGTTCTGCACCATATTGAGCAGGGAAGCTTTAACCTCAAAGTTGTTGTTTTGAACCGGTGGAGCTTGAATCCCAGCTCGGTATTGGTGCGCATTAGCTCGGTCCTTCTCTCCAACAAAGACCGGAGGAGGTTGTCTCTGAGCTTGTGGCGGTGGCGGATGAACATGGTGGGCTTGTTGCTCGTTCCTATTAGCTTGTTGTTGGTTTTGCTGAGCAAGCCTCTCGTTCCTTTGAGCCTGTTGTTGGTTAACATAGGCTTGTTGTTCATTCCTGCCTGCCTGCGCCTGATTAGCATGAGCCTGGTGTTCGGCTTCTTGAGCCTGTTGCTCGATCCTTTGCTGTTCTGCCATTCCAAGTCGTTCAAAATGCCGTTCCCTCTCGCGAGCTCGCCTCTCAATCCGGTTGATGTTGTCGTCGTACGGTAAAGGCGGTTCTGTGCTCCGAGACCTGGTTTTCATGCACCTGAAAGTAACACAAGAACTTGCAAAGAAGTTAGTAAAACAAAGAAAGTTAAAATCTTGAGCTCAAGAACAAACAAAAGACTAATGCTCCGACAAGTTGGCAACGGCGCCAGTTGATAGATAAGACTTTTTAAGTCTCAGGGCTATCAATCCCCTTGTCAAAGTAGTACTAATAGGTGTCAATCCAGACTTGTCAACGAGACACTAGTCTATGTTGTTTGTTTATTTAAGTCAAGATAAAAAGGTGAAGGTTTTTCTAAGCTAAATAACAACGATTAAGCATGTAAGTAAGGTAAATGATGAGAATCAAACAAAGCAAAGATGCAAATGATAACTAAGCGATTCAGATGATGATAATATGTAATAAAGCAAGAGACTTTAGACGAGATACTTGACTCGGGTGCTTCCAAGTTCAACTAGTGGGTTAATGAATCAAAACATCAAGCGGTTTCATTTAACTTTGAACTCAAGGCATGTTAATCTTCTCATGAAAGTATTAAGCATCTACATTGATCCTCCTTCATACCAAAAATGTCTTTTGAGAAGCATCGAATCAATCAGCAATAAGAATCAGTTCAAAAATGTCATTTAAGAGAACAAACTATCACTCTCGCGATGAAAAACTCTTAAACCCTTAACCGAGTGGTTCAGACATTTCTACAAACACTTTTGATGCGAGATATGTCTCGGATCTGAACCTCAAGTGATGTGCTTGGATCCAGCCTAGAGATCTCGTCGGTTAAAGAATGAAACTTGCAGGACTAGACACCTAAACCCACTAATCTACCTTGAAAGCACCCTAATCTACTCATCTAAAGCCGCTTAAACGACTACTCACTAATCATAACGAGCTCACTAAGTCCTTTGCAAGACGTGTAGCTGGTCATGATGAGGAGTTTAATATTAGATGATAAAAGAAATAAAGAAAGAACAAGATTTCTCATGCAAAAACGAGGTATCGGATTAGAATGATCAAGTTTCACCAAAGAGGCAAGTTCTTAAAGCTAAAAACAGATAAGAGATAAGATGATTAGGTTTTTAGTCTCAAAATGTATATATAGCAAAGGTAAAGTGTCGCGGGTCAGCCCGGAACAAACCGGGTACTGAACCGCGATCTTGGGTTGATGGGTGAGTGCCACGGTGTGTCGGAGAGTGAAGCCGAGGTCTTCATGTCGAGGAGTGCACGTGAGTCCAGATCCAAATGAAGATCTCGTGAAGAACACGTCAAGAACATGCATGAACCCTAGTCTTTGATCCATCCTCACGTGTGTATTCTTGGGCAGCTTTGTTCTTGATTCTGGGTTTGTGACAATGGACCTCGGCATGAAATGCCGAGGCGCTTGGTAGTCGAGGGGTTTGAGCGAACAGGGTCCGGCATGCACGCCGAGGTCGCTACACCGAGGTGCACGTTCAACACTTAGTCGTTTCCAGCTTCATTTCTTACGTGTGCATGCCTTGATTCCAACGTGCCGAGGCGTCAGCACGAGGCCTAGTTCAGAATACTCCCAAAATACGAGCCTTGACTTGGCCGATGTCGAGGTAACGATGCCGAGCCCTGAGAAAACACTTAGCGCGTATCGCAACATATTTGGGTTCGTATCGACCATGTCACCTTCCGGAAACAGTAACTTTCAACCCACGACTCCAAATGCTCTGAGACCAGTTCCATAGTCAAGATGACTCAATAAGCTCGAACTTTGGTGAAGAAACCGTCGGAGCTTGGGAAGCGGAGGGCTTCCTGGATTTCACATCTTTGAACCGCATTGGAATCACCAGAAAATAAGCTTTTTAGACCGATGTGAACTCCGGAGACTTTATCTCTCAAACCACTGCTCCGAATTGAGCGATCCCAACTGTTCTAAAAAAAGGTCTTTCACAGATCTCAAACTTTGATGAAGACCGGGCAAGCTGATTTGGTCCGGAAAGGCTCCGTCCGCCGTAGCCTTCGTACTCCGCCGTTCGGTTCTCGGGTGCGCGTAATGTTGGTGCATCTTCCGGAGGCTGTATCTTTCTCCCTATTGGTCCGAATTGGATGATTCCAACTGTTCTGGGATCTTTGCCTGATTATCTCCGACTTTGCTGAAGACCCCGCCAACTGGTTCGGACCGGAAGGTTCCCCGGATTGCTGATCTTTGAAACGCGCGGACAAGGACAAATTTTGGTCGAGAAAAGCTTCCCGCGGTAAGGAAAATGGCCGAGGGCTGTGTACCGCGGTAAGCTTTTTGGTCGTAAAAATTCCTTCGCCTCGGCCAAAAACTCAACCCATGGTATTTGCACCCGATCTTCGACCCAAGCTGACTTTGGTCGACCGGTAAGGAATTTGGCCGGTAAAGATCGATCGGTAAGGATTTTGGCCGGTGCTGAGCGATCGGTAAGGATTTTGGCCGAGGTTTCCGTCCGTCCGGTATGCGATTTGGCCGAGAAATTTCTCCAAGCGGTTTTCACCATTTTTGACCCTTTTCTTCACCGTTTTCTCCTCTGCTCCTCGTCTTAAGCTCCAAACGACTCCCAAAGCACCTGATAAAGACTTCAAAACATGCAAAACTCTTTGGGACCTAATGCAAGCCCTAAATCCTATTTTCATGCCTAAAGACACAATTTACATGGGAAAACACATGATGAGGACTCTAAAATGCTCTCTAAATGATGTAAAATATAGACATATCACAAGTGCACAGATGTACGTTGTAGGACTTAGGGTGTCGATCCACAGGGAAAATGTCTAATCTGCAAAAAACAACAAACTGGGAAGTAAGCAAACTCCTAAACCAATAAGTCATGCAAAAAACATCGGTAAGGACCAACCAATCCAACCCGTGACGACAATACAAACCAAGAAGGAGAAGACCCTAGTTGGGCCGAGCAGACAGAATTCGAAGGAGAACCGAGGAGAGGAATCCGGGAATACCCTGGAACAACGAAGAAGACCCGCGCCCAAGCTTTGGAGATGGTGGACCTGCGATGGGATGAGCCTTCACACAGAACGCCTCGAGTCTGACCAAACAGGAGAAAGATGCCGGATACTGTTTGCTGTTCGTAGAATATCTCAAGAGGGTTGCATTGGAATGGTTTTCAAGACAGGAGCACAATTTAATAAACAACTTCCAACAGCTCTCCGCTCTGTTTTTGAAACAGTACTCAATGTTCATGGACAGGGGCACATCTGACGCCGACTTATGGACGTTGTCCCAAGAACCGAACGAGCCCCTGAGAGATTACATGGCAAGGTTTAAAGCGGTCGTATCCAAGGTTGAAGGTATAAGCGACAAAGCTGCACTCGAAGCCCTTAAACGATCCCTATGGTACAAGTCCGACTTTCGTCGAGAAATGGCGCTTAATACGCCACAAACAATCCAAGACGCGCTTCACCGATCCACTGATTTTGCGGAAATGAGGAAGAGATGAAAAATTTGGACGAGCAGTACGAAGCAACGAAGGGCAGCTATCAGGAGCTCGCTAATAGCACGCCCTGCCAAAAAGAATAATCCCGCGACCAACTCAATGGCGAAACACCCGGAGGAACCTAGGGTTGGAGGTGCCCATAATTATCAACTAGGCGCAGGACGAGGAAGAGGCAAGCCGTGCAATAACTCTTAGATCAGAAAACCTAGCAAGTACGATGAAAAGGCGTACTGCGATTCCCACCAAACTCATGGACACTCAACGGCGAACTGAAGAACCCTGGGAGCAAAGCTCGCAGCCAAAATGGCAGCAGGAGAACTCCAGAACTCGGTAAGTCTTAAAGACCTCGTCTCAACCGAGCCAAAAGAAGGAGCTGCACCCAACGAGGCGACCGAACCAACAGGCCCGCCTCGAAGGGGGGATAGTTCGAAGCGTGACAGGCGCGGCGAACCCGAAGAATGACCCGAACCGAGACAGATGATCAACATGATCATGGGGGGATCAGAGTACTGCCAGGACACCGTTTCTTCCATTAAAGCCTACCAACGGAAGGCTGAGGCAAAAGAAAACTGGACAGAACCAACCGACTACCCTAACACGGTCATATCATTCGCCGAGGAAGAAAC
Organism: Eutrema salsugineum; assembly: GCF_000478725.1. Lineage (NCBI taxonomy): Eukaryota > Viridiplantae > Streptophyta > Magnoliopsida > Brassicales > Brassicaceae > Eutrema > Eutrema salsugineum. The sequence goes on from NW_006256829.1 coordinate 17,871,902, forward strand.
AACAGCAATTGACAGACCGCATACCGACCCGCTAGTAATCGAGCTCACAATCAGGGACCACGACGTAGCTTGCATGTTAATCGATACGTGGAGTTCAGTCGATGTCATATTTTGAAAGACACTCAAGAGGATGGGGATTGACTTGTCCGAGGTGACAGCAACCCGGAAGCCGCTTACTGGATTTTCAGGGGAAACAACAATGACAATGGGGACGATCCGACTTCCATAGTGGCTGGAGGAGTCACCAGAATCGTCGAGTTCTCAGTTGCCGACCATCCAGCCATCTATAACGTAATCATGGAAAAACCATGGATTAATGCAATGAGAGTGATCCCCTCGAACTATCATCTCTGCCTTAAATTCCCCACCCCAACAGGCGTCAAGACAATATGGGGAAACCAGAAAGAATCAAGGGGTGTTTCCTGACCGAGCACAAGCTGCGAAACTCCGTCACCGACGCGCGCGCCGACGTAGACCGCAAGAAGCTGAAAACAGACCGAGAGCTCGAACGCGAGCTCTCCAAACTCTTATAGCAATTACAGATTGCGGAGAGCCGCGAAACCCGCACCGATCCAACAAACGATCAAGTGGATTCGGTGTGTATAGACGAGGCTAATCCGCATAGGTGCGTCGAGATCGGAGCCAATCTCGGCGAACCCCTAAAGAATGAACTACTGGCTTTTCTCAAAGAAAACATCAACACCTTTGCATAGAGCGCGGAGGATATGCCTAGGATAAGCATCGACATAGCTTGTCACGAGCTTAATGTAGACCTCACCTTCAAGACGATCAAACAGAAAAGGAGGAAGCTCGGCCAGGAAAGAGCCAAAGCCGTAAACGAAAAATTAGAAAGGCTGCTCAAGGTAGGATCAATCTCTGAAGCAAAGTATCCAGACTGGCTCGCCAACCCTGTAGTCGTAAAGAAGAGGAATGGCAAATGGCGGGTCTGCGTAGACTTCACGGATCTCAACAAGACGTGTCTAAAAGATAGTTTCCCGTTACCACACATTGATCGGCTTGTTGAAGCCACGGCCGGTAATAGGCTACTGACGTTTATGGACGTATTCTCAGGATACAATCAGATCTTCATGCATCCCGATGACATGGAAAAAACAGCATTCATAACAGATTGCGGAATATACTGCTATACGGTCATGCCATTTGGGCTTAAAAATGCCAGAACAACGTACCAACGGCTCGTCAACAAAACGTTCGCAGACCAGCTCGAGAAAACAATGGAAGTCTACATCAATGACATGCTGGTCAAGTCACTAAAAAAAGAAGATCATGTCACCTATCTACGCCAGTGTTTCAAACAGTTGAACGCCCATAACATGAAGCTGAACCCGGCAAAGTGCAGATTTGCAGTAACATCAGGCGAGTTCCTCGGTTATCTGGTGACACCCCGTGGTATCAAAGCGAACCTGAAGAAAATTAAGGCATTGATCGACATGCCCTCGCCAAAAACAAAACAAGAAGTGCAGCGGCTCACCGGAAGAGTAGCCGCCCTGAATAGATTTATTTCACGATCAACCGACAAATGTCTTATTTTCTACGATACTCTCCGCAGGAACTAAAAGTTTGATTGGGACGAGGGGTGCGAGATAGCTTTCCAGGAGTTGAAGACATACTTGGCGAGCCTGCCAATTTTGGCGAAACCCGTGACAGGAGAGTCACTTTTCCTCTATATCGCCATATCCACCACGGCTGTCAGCAGAGTATTGATCAGAGAGGAGCGCGGCGAACAAAAACCCATTTTCTACGTTAGTCAAACATTGACCAACGCCAAGAATCGTTATCCGTAAATTAAGAAGGTCGCCTTAGCTGTCGTGATGTCGGCTCGGAAATTGCGTCCCTACTTCCAGTCACTCAATCATCATGCTCACAACCCTTCCGATACGTTCGATTCTACATAGTCCGAGCCAGTCAGGACGGCTTGCCAAATGGGCGATCGAACTAAGCAAGTATGAATATCGAATACTGGAACAGGTCTTCCGCCAAATCCCAAGTACTTGCAGACTTCCTCGTCGAACTCCCAACAAAAACAGCAACTGAACCAAATCCAGGCGAGGTATGGACACAGCACGTCGACGGCTCGTCATCTAAGCATGGCTCGGGCATAGGGATTCGTCTCACGTTGCCCACTAGAGAAATCTTAGAGCAATCTTTCCGTATGAATTTTCACGCTTCAAACAATAAAGCAGAATACGAAGCGCTGATCGCCGGCCTCCGACTGGCGCAAGGAATCAAGGTCCAAAAAATAAGGGCTTTCTGTGATTCACAGCTTGTGGCAAACCAATTCAACGGTGAATACGAAGCGAAAGATGGAAGAATGAGTGCTTACCTCGGTTTAGTTCAGGATCTCGTGAAAATTTTTGATGAATTTGAACTCACGCGTATACCCCGAGGCGAAAACACCTTGGAAGACGCTTTGGCGGCACTCGCCTCAACCTCAGACCTAGATCTGCGAAGAACTATCCCAGTTGAGTTCATCGAAAGACCAACATAGAAGTGGTTGAAGGAGTCCGGTTAAAATCCCCCAGAAGACGAACATGACGACAACGAGGTAGCCGCAATGGAGGAAGATGTCCCGTCTCCCGAACCAAAGTACGGCTGCGATAAAGAATAGCTCAGCGCAATCAGGGTGTACATCGCCGATGGAGAAGTCCCACCAGATAAATTGAAGGCTCAGGCTGCACGATATGTCCTCGTCGATGGAGAAGTATTCAAATGGAGTTTCTCTGGACCATTGATGACGTGCATTGAAGGATCCAAAGCGCGGAAAATAATGCACGAGGTGCATAGTGGTGCATGCGGCAACCATTCCAGCGGCATATCATTGGCATTCAAGATAAAACGGCACGGGTACTTCTGGCTCACAATGATTAAAGACTGCGAGAAGTTCACTGCAAAATGCGAGAAATGTCAACGGCACGCGTCCACTATTCACCAAACATTCGAGCTGCTGCCCTCGATTTCAGCGCCGTAGTCCTTTATGCGATGGTCAATGGACATAGTAGGACCCCTTCATCAATCCAAACAGAAGCGCTTCCTGCTCGTCTTAACTGACTATTTTTCGAAATGGGTCGAGGCTGATTCCTACGCCAGCATCAAAGACGCTCAAGTCGAACACTTCGTGTGGAAAAACATCATATGTCACCACGAGGTCCCCTACGAAATAGTCACCGACAACGGGTCCTAATTTATCTCTACCTGTTTTGAAACTTTCTTCGAGAAATGGAAGATCCGCCTCAGCAAATCTATGCCTCAGTACCCACAGGGGAATGGACAAGCCGAAGCAGCTAACAAGACAATTCTAGACGGACTAAAGAAACGCCTCGACGCCAAAAAGGGACGGTGGGCTGATGAACTTGAAAGCGTCATGTGGTCACACCGAACGACTCCAAGCCGCGCCACCAGCAAAACCCCGTTTGCCCTTGTTTATGGAACAGAGTGCATGATTCCAGCCGAGGTAGATTTCCCCGGAATTCGGCAAAGATTGCTGCCCGGCCAAGAAGGCCTGAACAATCTAATGATGCTGGACAAGCTCGATCTAGTTAACAAAAGGCGCAATCAAGCATTGATCCGAATTCAGAATTATCAACAAGCCACTGCAAAATATTACAACAAGAATATCTGCAATCGAAGATTTCAAGAAGGAGAGCTCGTCCTCAGAAAGGTATTCCAAAATACCGCAGAAAGGAACACCGGTAAACTTGAAGCAAACTGGAAAGGGCCGTAGAAAGTCACAAAGGTGGTCCGCCCGAGGGTATACGAGCTCGGAATAATGAATGACGAAGCAATTCCACGGTTGTGGAACATCGTGCACTTAAAGTAGTATTACCACTAAAGGCATATCCCGACCAAAATGAACTACGAGACGGCTTGATCCCTACAAAGGATACGTAGGTAGCCCGTCCTCATACGGGTTCAGCTGTCCCCCTTCCTAAAAAAGGGGGGAGTAGGCACATATGCACTCACACCATCCTCTTAAATTTTTGACCATTAGGACAGCTGTTTTCAGGATTACTCGTTTCCCTTTGCTGTTTTCAATTTTTTTGTTGTACTTACTTACTTATCATTACGGCTAGTTTTTTGGGAACCCATCTATTGATATTTCGGCTAAGCCTTCTATTCATTCGCGCTACCACAATTTACTATTACTCACAAACAAATTACTCTACTTTTCTCGGCATCTAAAGGCCTCGTCTTGTTGCTGGCCACTGATGTGCTTGTCATGTGTGAGGGTATCAAGTTATACCCTAAATGAAATCAATAGCCGCAAGTGCACAGCTGATCGATTGTAGTACTTAAGGATCGAATCCACAGGGAAGGAGGATCTTTACTGCAAAAGCCTTCGAAAGAAATATAAAGTAAGGAAGTCTAGAACGAGGCGAGTTTTGTGAGGGTTTTGGTGGTGTGTTTAAAATGTAAAAACGAATCCTAAGAAGAAAATGCGGTAATTATAATGACCTAATAACTAAACTTAATGAAAACGGCTGAAAATGAGAAAAACGGCTAGACCTAATTGCTAAGTGAAAATCGATTGAAAGAGTAAAGAAACTAGACTAAAGCTTGAATGAAAATCAGTGTAAATCTATAGAAAAGAAAGCGCTGGGGTTCAGGGAAGTTTTCTCAGGGGTATGAACGATTCAAAACATTGCTAGAGAGTAAATTTGATAAGATCTTAGCTTAAACTTTTCGAACTTGAGTCACGAACGTATGAATACGCCACTGTCGTGATCATAGACAACTATCTCTCTCAACCCTGACCAGTAGGTTTCCACTCTGGCCCTGGAAAAGAAGAGGTGCATTATGTTTAAGACTCGTCAGCATTCACTAATCGCCCATAGGTAGGTTTCCACTCCTATGTTTGTTTTGCTCTCCCAAACTAGATCTGACACTGGATGAACACTTTCGTGTCACCAAGCATCTGGATCAGATTGTAGTTCATGACGCTACTCTCATGCAGTAAAAACAAATTCAGAAGAAAAAGTTCTAAGATTCGGCTCAAAAGCTCATGGAATCCTCATCGAACATAAGTATCCCCATCGAAAATCCCTTAGACCCAACAATAAAACTACTCAGACATGATAAACGAAATCAAAAACATAGTATTAAAAAAGTAGAACAGAAACCGAAATTGAAAAAGAAAGAACAAAGGTTCAAGAGATAGATCTCTCTCATCCTAAAAGCTAAAGTAAAAACAATAAGAAAACAAGCTGGCTAAAAGGTTATTATGATTAGGGTTCCTAAAACATGTATTTATAGTGCTTAAGACATCTCTGGGTGATATGTTCATAATTTGCATCATTTAGGTTGCATATTTCATTCCAAATCATGTTTTATTTCATGCATTTTAGGTCATTAGGGTTTGTTTTAGAACTTAGGAGTTGCATTAGGTCCCAATGAGTCTTTGCATGTTTTGAGTGCTTATCAGGTGTGTTTGGAGCTATTTGGAGCTGAAAAGATGAATCCAGGAAGTGGAATGGTGATCAAGGCTTGAAAGATGGTGAAAATAGGTTTTTGGATGTTCTCGGCCTTTCTCACGTACCGCAGGAAGGTTTTCTCGGCCATTCTCACGTACCGCGGGTTGATTCATAGGCCAAAACGCGTACCGGCTAATGAATTTCTCGGCCAAAATCTCCGGGTGCAGACACGTTTCCAAAATCGCCTGTCCGGGGAACCTTCCGGTCCGATTCAGCTGTCGGGTGCTTCATCAAATGGAATCATGGAATTTGGACACGTGAGCAGAGAGTTAAGCTCATCGGAAGAAACTCCTGTCTCGCTGCCGTTTTGGACCGACCCGATGAGCTCCAAAGAATGCGAAGGACGGTGCACTTCCAGACCGATTCAGTTTACAGGGCCTTCATGAGAATCAGAGATATTTGAGTCCTCTTTCCAGAACGTCCGAGATCATTCAATTCGGAGCTATGAGCAAGAAGTTAACGATTCCGGAATGGACACATGTCTAGACATCTCTCTGATCGTGTAAATGCACTGTGAAGATGAGCCCCCCAGGAAACCTTCCACTTCCCAAGCACCGAAGCTTCCTTCACCAAAGTTGGAGATATATGAGTCTTCTGTCCTCTGAAATCAGAATCACACAATTCGGACCAATATCCTGGAAGTTACGCCTCCCAGAATGCGAAGTGATCCAAGCTGCTCTGAATGCTGCGAGATAGTCTTGCGACTTGGTTAACTCGCAGGCTTGAAGATGAATGCCTGGAAATTGATGCTGCGAGTTGAGGGCTGAGGCTCCCAAGCAAGAAAAATGCTAAGTCCACAATCATGCGACTAAGGCATGCGAGTTGGCCGCGCTTGAAACTAAGCCGCACGATCACTCGCAATCTACTCTGACTTGGGCATGCGGCTTGGGACTAAGGGATGACCAAGTCGCACATGTACATTCCCCAGAAACCGCCTTGGTCCTGCGAGTTGAAGAAGAAGAAGATTAAGCCGCACAAAGACTCGCAAAACACACCTACTTGGGCGTGCGGCTAAAACCAAGCTATTTAAGTCTCACAAGACAAGTTCTTCACCTATGCGACTTGGGCATGCGACCTGGGAGACACTGGACCAACCCGCGCATTCTCCACTTTACCTACTAAATCCGGGTCAGGACCCGGTTTGTTCCGGGCTGACGCGGTTTGTTTTTAGAGAGATATAAATAGTTTTTAGGGTTTTTTTTCCCAAAGACTAAGCTTTGTTTTCTCCTGTTTCTCTTTCCCCTTTTTGTTAAAAAACGAGTTTGTTAAGAGATACCTCAAGGATTTAATCAATCTAAGTCTGTTTCTTATCATCTCATCTTGTTATCTTTGCTTCTAATCATGATTAACATCACCTCTTGCAAAAGATTAGGTGTGTTAAGTATGATTAGTGAGTAGTCTTCTTTTAAGCTTCTAGGTGTATAGATTAGGGTGCTTTGATGTTTGATTAATGATTTTTAGGTTCTAGATTCTCATTTCCTTTCCTTAGTTAGCTGTTCTTAATGCTAGATCTCTCATTATAAGCTTGATTTAGAGCTTAGGCATTTCTCCACCCACAAGGTGTTTGATGAAATGCCTGAAAGAGCTAACTTAAGGGTTTATGTTTTAAATGCCATGGGAATGTTTGTTTAAAGCATAAATGACATATTAGAAATGTTTATTAATGCATATTGATCATCATTACCACTAATGAGAGTTAGGTTTGAATGCTGATTAGTATAGTGATCATTGTCTTGGGAAAGAAATGGTTTTACTTTGAGTTCTAAGTTGATTGGAATTTGAGATCATGTGATGCTTGCTTTATCTTTCTGTATAAGATTCAGTCTTTCTTAGCTCTTATTTTGATGCACAAAGAGGCTGTTTGGTCATGTTAGACTTGGAACCTTATGCTTGTTAATTGCTTATTCACTATTGGGAATTAGTCCTGATTAAGTAATTTGCAAAGAGATTTCTGTCATGAGAATGAATTAATCTGCTTTGGAAGTCTAGACTAAAGAATTGCAAGTGTTGCATTGTTTTCTTAGCATCATGAGTTAAGCATTGAAAGCACCCTAATCAATGATCACATCTAGAGGTTTAGCTTTCTCTTTATTTTGAATTTGAGTCTTTGTTTTGTTTGTCTTGTTTGCTTGTTTAATTCTTAATTACTGCTTGTTCTTGTTTGCTTTATGTTTTTAGATCACCTTGTTACCGACTCATCTGCTTATTAGACTTGAATTAAGATAGCTCCTCCTAGTTCTAGTGTCTAGAATCTCTCCATTTGGATTGATACCTCAAGTGCTACAATGACATGAGTAGTTGAGGAATTGATCAAGGATTGAAAAATTCTTACTATCACTGGGCGTCACTTAGGGTTTCTCCAAATGAGGGAATCATTTTGGGCTTCAGAAATGGGCCTTCGGGTTCGGAGTTGGCTGCCCGCGGTCGGGATGTGCGTGATCGCGGGGAATGGATGGCTGGCCGCGGTCGGAGAGCTTGTGACCGCGGGGAATGGCCTGTTGGTCGAGGGTGGAGACGCTTGCCGGCTGGTTTACGGGACATTTTGCTCTTCCCGTATCTTTTGATTGAACCGTTGGATTGCCAAGCTGTAAAGTGTGCTGGAAATCTGATACTTCCATCTTTAAGATCTCCAAATTTGAGCTGGATCTGACGGTGAGAAGGCCTTCAATCGGGGTTGAACTTCTGATGGTTTGACTCTGAGCTGAAATCTGGTCTTCAATCCATTTTGTTAAGCTTTTCCCTAAGTTTCCTGAAAAGAGTCTTGGAACTACAAATACTAGAAAAACGTAATAAAAGTACTTGAAAGCAATTAAAAACATAGAAAAAGTATTTCAAAACGATCCAAAAAAGTGGTCAAAATACGGTGTTATCAACTCCTCGAGACTTTAACCTTTGTTTGTCCTCAAATAAAGCAAAAGTCTAAACTGGTTAAGTGAAAACTAAAATAGGGAATGCACAAATCTCAGAGACATGAACTCTTAAACTAGGACCAAAGATCGTGCATCAATTCACAACTTAGTCTAGAAAATTCTCACCAATACACAAGAGATACTAGTCCACTTTTTTCGTCATGCAAAACATAAACAATCTAAATCTTTATTCCAATCAACTAGCTCTCTACATTCATTAAGTTCAATAGTGAGTTCTCATTAAAGAAATCATCCAGGGTAGACGGCGTTTGGCATTAAAGGGATGTTTAAGTGGTGGAGTTAAAGTGTTTTGGGTTACCTGATGAATCTGGAGGATGCAAGATAATATGCAAAACCGCTAGAGAGATAAAGACCTGTTGATGACCGCAATTTTCAGTCACTTCTTCTTGCCAAATGTTGTTGCATAATCCTTCCTCTGTTGTTGTAAACAGCTATTCCCCCAGACTTAGATTCTTTCCGGGAATCAGAAAATGATCTCCAAAACTCCATGAAATTGAACTCCAGTTGCCTTGGGACTTAAAATTCGACCTCTCTAGACTCTCTAAGGCTTTTATTTTCTTTCTTTTCTTATTTTCGGATTTTTTTTTTTTGATAAAGAAAATGCATTTTAAAGAGAGAGAGACTAGAGGACGAGATTGTACCAAAATTTGAGATTTTTCTAAGGCAAATTGAGCTTCCTCTTGTGATGAATCCTTCTGGGAACTTTTCCGGCAAATCGCAGGTCTCTGTCCTTGGTGACTGAAAACTGCGTTGTTCCTCTTTCTCTCCGACGTTTTTGCACTTATCTGCATATAAGACAATAGAAAACAAGAGTGCATGTGGTTTGAAAGAGGATTGGTTAAGGTGGGTACTAGCTAAAGATAAACTAGCCATTCAGGATCAACAGAGAGTGGTAAAAAGGATAAAGGAGTCCTGAATGTATGATTCGTTTCCCTGGTCAAATGCTTCAATGGGAAAATTAAGTCCAAATAAAACAGAGCTAGTGTATTCCTTCATCTAAATCGATATCATTCAAATTCCTCTGGGGTACTTCGTTTCAAATGTGCTTAGCTACCGCCTAGTGTAGTCCTAAATCATGAATGAGCATGTCACTAGGAACAGTCTAAAAGCACACAGTCAACTATCATTGATTCATGTTCACCATTCCCTTTAAAACGTATTTTTTTTTTTGAAACCAATTTTGAAAAACTTTAAGGAAAATGCAAAAAGTGTAGATAATGCAAGACTCATGAAAGAAAAGTGGTTAGAAAGGGATGAAATCCTCCCCCAGACTTAAATCACACTGTCCTCAGTGTGAAACAAGTCGAGATTGGATTAGAAAAATGCATAGATAATCAAATTGGTAAGGCCAAAGTGAACTTACCTGGATCCGAGATGCTGGTGGTGATGGATCAGATTCATTCGAAGAGGTTTGGGAAGGTGATATGTGGTGATGAAGGTGGTGGGAAGTGATGAATGAGGTGGAGTGGGGCTTGGTGAGGTGGAATGAGGTGAAGTGGGTGATTTGGGGTCGGGTTTAATCTCAACGACCATTTGCCGCGGTCAGGAGCCACGCGACCGCGGTGAAGTGGTGCTCGACCGCGGTCAGAAAGACGCTGCCGCGGTCGATCATGCGTTTCCCGCGGTCAGAACATCTGCGACCGCAGGGGCTTATATCGCGGCCTGTTCCTGCTTCTCCTTGGTTCCTGCTGGGCCGAGCAGTCAGGGACCATCCTTCTTTTTGGTTTTTTTTTCTGTTTTTTTTTCGATTTTTTTGGCTTTTTTGTTTTATAAGAAACACCTGAAACTAAGGAAAAAAAAAGATCAAAAGAAAAAGAAAGAAAAATCCTAAAGAAAACAATACCTAAATGAGTTGCCTCCCATAAGCGCTTCTGTTTTAAGTCGTTTAGCTCGACTTTTGGTGTTGGACGTGGCTTAGTCCAATGAAGAAGACCTTGTCCTGAGACAAGTCTTTTTCGACATCTCCTTGCTTTGCCTCAGCTTCTTCGTCACTCCAAAGTTCTCAAGCTCTTCTGTTGCAGAACGTTTTCCTGCTTTGCTGTTGTATGGGACAGCTTCTGTGAAGACATCTTTGTCGATATTAGCAAACGAATCCTCCGCTTCAGCCAGTCCATTATAGCTCCGGAAGTTGCTATAAAGGACCATCCGAGAATCATTGGATGTGTTGCGTCTCTCGTTTCGACAATGTAGAAGTCAACAGGCACGATGCAATCTCCTATTTTCAAAGGAATTTCATGAGCTATTCCTTGAGGCGTTGCATTGGAATCATCAGCTAGACTTATTCTTGCTCTAGTTCTGCGCAGGTGTTTAATACCAAGTCTCAAAGCAATTGCCTTGGACATCATGTTAAGACAAGCTCCAGAATCACAAAGCACGTTTTTAAACATTTCACTCTAATAGAACAAGAGATGAGAAACTGACCTACAGTCTTGACCTTATGGAGAATTCGAACTTGCCTTTCTCTGTAAGTGTTGGCTGGTGTCTCAAACACAGAATAGGACTCACAAAAGAAAGCTGCAGCATCGTACTCAATAATTGAATCGATGTATGGCATCTTTATCTTGCTGCATATTGGGTCTTCTTGGATTGAAGAGTCAGCTGAATCTTCAACACATTCCTTTGCCATCATACAAGGTAATGATTCCTGCCAATCCGTTTCTTCATCTGAAACTTGGTTTTCTTCTTCCTGAGTGATATGTTCATAATTTGCATCATTTAGGTTGCATAAATCATTCCAAATCATGTTTTATTTCATGCATTTTAGGTCCTTAGGGTTTGTTTTAGAACTTAGGAGATGCATTAGGTCCCAATGAGTCTTTGCATGTTATGAGTGTCTATCAGGTGAATATGGAGCTGAAAAGATGAATCCAGGAGGTGGAATGGTGAGCAAAGAGTGAAAAAGTGGAAAAATTGGGTCTTGGGAGATTTTCGGCCATTCTCGCTGGCCAGGAAGGTTTCACCGGCCATTTTCATGTACCGCGGGAAGCTTTACCGGCCATTTCCATGTACCGCGAATGAAGTGTATCGGCCAAAATCTCCGGTTGTGAACGAGTCTCAGAAATCGCCTGTCCGGGGAGCCTTCCGGTCCGATTCAGCCGGCGGGTCCTTCATAGAAGTTGGAGAGCATTGGAGCAAGGTCTCATAGCAAGTGAAATCGTGGAATTCGGACGCGTGAGCAGAGAGATAAGCTCGTCGGAAGGAACCCCTGTCTCGCAGGTATTCCGGACCGAGCAGAACAGTTTTGAAGGATGCGAAGGACGGTGCACTTCCAGGCCGATTCAGTTTCCGAGGCCTTCATGAGAATCAGAGACATTTGAGTCTTCTTTCCAGAACATCCGAGATCAATCAATTCGGAGCTCTGAGCGGAAAGATACGGTCTCCGGAATGGACACATGTCTAGGCGCCTCTCTCTGGTCGTGTAAATGCGCTTCAAAGATGTGCCCTCCAGGAAACCTTACACTTCCCAAGCACTGAAACTTCCTTCATCAAAGTTGGAGATAAATGAGTTCTGTGTCTTCTGCAACCGGAATTACTCAATTCGGACAGGTCTCCAGGAAGTTACACTCTCCGGAATGCGAGATGGTCCAGACAGCCCAGGATGACTAAGTTAAACATGCCGCGATTTCAATGCCACGGTCCACCCTTGGCCGTGGCAACTTTTGTGCACCCTCGGCCAATGACACGATCTTCATGCCACGGTCTACACTTGACCGTGGCAAACACACACTTGGCTGAGAGGAACTTAGCAACCGTTCGGCGATTGACACGGCCTAAATGCCACGGTGTGAGGCTTGCCCGTGGCAACATCTTGCAACCTTCGGCGATTAGCACGAGCTTAATGCCACGGTCTGGGACTTGACCGTGGCAAATGAACAAGTGGCTGGAGATAACTTCTACACAGTTTCGGCTTTTGACACGATCTCAATGCCACGGCCTGAGACTTGGCCGTGGCAAGCATATACTTGGCTGGGAAGGACTTCACATACATGCGGGTTTTGGCACGGTCTGAATGCCACGGTCTGGGACTCTGACCGTGGCAACCTTTACATATCTTCGGCGTTTGACACGGTTAACTTGCCACGAGTCCCAGATGAAGCTTAATCAGACCGTGGCATCAAAATGAACCAAGAACACAATGAAGTCTTTGACACGGTCAGGAATGCCACGGTCACACCAAGGACACACCAGACCGTGGCAAACCCTTCTTTGCCCATCAAGGCCGGGTCAGTACCCGGTTTGTTCCGGGTTGACCCGGTTCGCCCAAGCTTCTTTTATAAGGTTTTTAGACCTAATTTGTGAGGAGACTTAATCTACTTTTAGTCTTTTTTTCCCCTTTTGTGAAAAACCACTTAATACACTTTGTTTTAGAGAGTTTAAATCGATTTGCAGTTTCTTTCCATCTTGTTCATCATTTCTATTCATCAAAATCAACTTCTAATCATGATTAACAACACATCTTGCAAAGGATCTAGTGTGTTGATCATGATTAGTGAGTAGTTACCTTAATGAGGTTCTAGATGTGTAGGTTAGGGTGCTAAAGTGTTAGATTAGGAGTGCTTAGGGCTAGATTCATTGGTTCATTTCTCTAAACAACTATTCTCTATGCTAGATCCTTGATAATCACTTGAGATCTAGATTCTGGGAATTTCATGCACCAAAAGTGTTTGATGAAATTCCTGAAAGAGTTGTGTTAGAGGTTTAAGTAATTTTTCATCATGGGAATGATTTGTTAAATGCTTGAATGATCATTGAGAACTGTTTATTAATGCATATTGATTCATATTTCACAAATGGGAATTTGGTTTGAAAATGGATTAGTATAGGGGTTAATACCTTCATGAGAGGATTAACATAGATTAGAGTTCTTAATCACTTGAATCATGTCTCATCATTGTCATTTGCATTCCTAGTTTAACACCAAAGCACCCTAACCATCTATCATGTCTAGAATCTCATGCCTCCATCATATCTTATTCACACCATTTGTCATTGTCATTAGTCTTTAATCCTGTTTATGTTTATATTTGTCTCTAGATTAATCAAAACCCACTCTTGTTTGCTTGAATTAAGAATTTGATCATATAGCTTAGTGTCTAACACCACATCTGGATTGATAAACCTCTTTGTGCTACATTGACAAGGGGATTGATAGCCCTGAGACCCTAAAAAGTCTTGTCTATCAATTGGCGCCGTTGCCAAATTGTGGTTTGATTAGCATTAAGCTCTGATCTGTTCTTGAGATCAGGTGCTTACTTTCTTGTTTTTACTGATTCCTTTCAAGTTCTGTTTGTGATTTCAGGTGTATGAACACCAGGTCTAGATCAAGAAGCTGTGGTCCTCCTTTTCCTCTAAACGACAACATCAACCTTTTGGTACCAAGGAGGAGAAGAGACAGACGTGGTAGACAAATTGATCAGACTGAGATGGCAGAACAAGGAGATCACGTGGTAGATATAGAACAACCGGTTCAAGAGCAACAGGCTCAGGGTAATAGAGCTGGTAATGGAGTTGGTCAAGGGCTTCATCAGGGTAATGTTCATCAGGAACAGGTGCACCATCAACAAGCTTATGTCCACCAAGGACAAGCTCAAGCTCATCAACAAAGGCATCATGCCAATGTTCAGCAAGGACACCAGGTGCACCACCAACCCCACCCTTTCCAACCACAGCAAAGAAGATATGAGCAACCCCAAGTCTATGTTGGAGAGAATGACAGGGCCAATGCTCATCAGTATGGAGCTGGTATTCAGGCACCACCTGTGCAAAACAACAACTTTGAAGTGAAAGCATCATTGCTGAATATGGTCCAGAACTCAAAGTTCCATGGGTTAGCAATGGAAGATCCCTTGGAACACTTGGACCAGTTTGATAAGGTGTGTGATCTGACCAAGATAAATGGAGTTTCAGAAGACAGCTTCAAGCTAAGACTATTCCCATTCAGTCTTGGTGATAAAGCTCATCAATGGGAGAAGAATCTTCCAAGAGGCTCCATTCAAACCTGGGAGCAATGCAAGCAAGCCTTCTTATCTAAGTTCTTCTCCACCTCAAGAACTGCAAAACTGAGGAACCAAATCTCTAGCTTCACTCAGCACAGCAATGAAAGTTTTGGTGAAGCATATGAGAGATTCAGGAGCTACACAAACCAATGCCCACACCATGGGTTTAGTGAGGCTTCTCTTCTCAGCACACTGTATAGGGGAGCTCTTCCCAAGATTAGAAACCAGCTGGATACTGCTTCCAATGGGAACTTTCTGGGTAAAGAGATACATGCTGCTTTAGAGCTAGTAGAGAACTTAGCATTGAGCAATGACACTTATGGTGAAGACCATGACAGATCAAATAGGTCTGAAGGTTCAAGCTCAGAACAGAGGCTCACCAGAGAAGTTAAGGAGTTGAGGAGTGAATTGGACAAGCTGAAATTCACCACTCAGAAGCCAATGCATTTTGTTGGAGAGTATGAGGAACCTTCTCAAATTTTTGAGAACATAAGTGAAGAAGGTCTTACCCAAGAGGAGCTCAACTACATTGGGAATCAGAGGTTCCAAAGATATCAGTATGGTAATGCCAATCCAAACCTCTCTTACAGGAACACCAATATAGCTAACCCACAAGACCAGGTCTATCCCAATTCTCAAACTCCAAAGAACTTTGTTCCCAAGAACAACTTTCAAGGGTCATTCCAACCCAAGAATCAATTTGGTCAGAATCAGAGTTTTGGTCAGCAACAGCAACCATTTCAGGGCACTGGTTACACTTCACAGCAGCCAAAGGCACCACCAGGGTTTGGTCCACCACAGTTCCAACAGCAGGCGCCGGTTCAACAACAGTTTCAGCCACCAATGGTCCAACAGCAGCCACAGATGGGTACAGATATGGTTGGTATTCTGCAACAACTACTTCAGGGTCAACAGACTATGCAGCAGGAAATCAAGGAACTGAAGCAAAACCAAGCATCAAGCTCAAGGAACCAAGGTCACCTACCTGGAAAACCAGAACCCAACCCCAAGGAATATGCCAAAGCAATTACACTGAGGAGTGGCAAGGAATTACCTGGTATTGAGAACAACAAAGTGATCATTGAGGACAATGATCAACCTGAGGGGGAGGCAGCCTTAAAGGATGATCAAGTTGCTGAGAAACCAAGGACAGAAAAAGGTAAAGAGGTAACAAAGGAACCAGAACCAGAGAAGAAGTATGTGCCACCACCTCCATACCAACCCAAGCTCCCATTTCCAGGGAGATTTAAGAAGCAACTAGTGAACAAGGCAAGAGCTGTATTTGAGAAGGCACTCAAAGAGACACCACTCACAATGCCTCTCATTGATGCATTCCTAATGATGCCAAAGATGGGGAAGTTCTTGAAGGATGCAATTCTGAACAAGACAAAAGAGCTTCAAGGCATGGTAGTACTAAGTCATGAATGCAGTGCTATCATTCAGAAGAAGTCCATTCCAAGGAAGTTAACTGATCCCGGGAGCTTCACACTCCCTTGTGCCATTGGACCTCTTCTATTCTCTGGATGTCTTTGTGACTTAGGAGCATCAGTCAGCTTGATGCCATTCTCCATAGCTAAGAAGTTGGGCTTTAGAGTTTTCAAACCCTCAAGGATTTCTCTTATCCTTGCAGATAGATCAGTTAGATTGCCTGTTGGTATGTTGGAAGATCTACCTGTCAAGATAGGTGGTTTTGAAGTTCCAACAGATTTTGTTGTGCTGGAAATGGATGAGGAACCAGTAGATCCTCTCATCTTGGGCAGGCCATTCTTAGCAACTGCAGGAGCCATCATTGATGTGAGAGGTGGGATAATAGAGCTTCAACTTGGGTCTGAAAGGCTCAAGTTTGATGTGAATGAGATGATGAAGAAACCCACCATTGAAGGTCAATGTTTCTATGTGGAGACAATGGACCAGTTGGCTGATGAGTTGCTTGAGGAACTGAACACTGAGGATCCTCTTCAAGCTGCTCTAACTCAAGAACAAGGAGATAATGAGCTCTTGGCTGAAGCAAGTGAAGGGTATAAGCTGTATCTGGACAATGCAAGAGAGCTGGGTCCTGAAACAAGGTTTTTAGAGCTGGAACAAAGAGGCTCTGAAGTCTTTGCTATCAAGGAATCAGTCACCAGCCAAAGCAACCTGGACCAGGACTGGAATGAGGCGGATGCACCCTCTGTTGAGCTCAAGCCTCTACCAACAGGGCTCAGGTATGCATTCTTAGGCCTAAACTCTACTTTTCCCGTGATCATAAATGATAACTTGCTGGAGCATGAGGAACGTGCATTACTTAGTGAAATAAGGAAATTCAGGAGAGCCATAGGGTATTCCTTGGCAGATATTAGAGGAATCTCTCCTGATATATGCACCCACAGGATCCACCTGGAGGACCAAGCCATGTCCTCTATTGAGCACCAACGTAGACTTAACCCCAACCTTAGGGAAGTGGTTAAGAAGGAGATACTAAAGCTTCTTGAGGCAGGGATAATTTACCCAATCTCTGACTCAAGATGGGTGTCTCCTGTTCACGTTGTGCCCAAGAAAGGTGGGATCACAGTGGTGAAAAACGATAAGGATGAACTCATAGCTCAAAGAACCATAACTGGCCATCGCATGTGCATTGACTATAGGAAATTGAATTCTGCTTCTAGAAAAGATCATTTCCCTTTACCATTCATTGATCAAATGCTTGAAAGGTTAGCTAATCATCCTTATTTTTGTTTTCTCGATGGGTACTCTGGATTTTTTCAAATTCCCATAGATCCAAGAGATCAAGAGAAAACAACATTCACATGCCCTTATGGCACTTATGCTTATAGGAGAATGCCCTTCGGTTTATGTAATGCACCAGCCACTTTTCAAAGATGTATGATGCACATTTTCTCTGACATTATTGAAGAGAAAGTTGAGGTGTTCATGGATGACTTTAGTGTCTATGGCTCCTCCTTCTCGGATTGTCTCTCTAATTTGACACAGGTGTTGGAGAGATGTGAGCAGCACAACTTGGTGCTGAACTGGGAGAAGTGTCATTTCATGGTGCAAGAAGGAATAGTCCTTGGGCACAAGGTCTCTGAAAAGGGTATTGAGGTTGATAAGGCAAAGGTGGAGGTGATGGTGAATTTGCAAACCCCCACTTCAGTTAAAGGGATAAGGAGCTTCCTGGGTCATGCAGG
>NW_006256829.1:17889583-17953222 GCF_000478725.1 Eutrema salsugineum
CAGGAGGCATTGGTTAGTGCACCAATAGTTCAGGCACCAGACTGGTCTCTACCTTTTGAGGTCATGACAGATGCTTCTGACTTTGCTGTTGGAGCAGTACTTGGACAAAAGAAAGACAAGAAGCTGCATGTGATCTACTATGCCAGTAGAACACTTGACTCTGCCCAAGAAAAGTATGCTACAACTGAAAAGGAAATGCTGGCAATAGTTTTTGCCTTTGATAAGTTCAGAAGCTACCTGGTGGGATCAAAGGTCATTGTGTATACTGATCATGCAGCCCTCAGGTACTTGATGACCAAGAAAGATGCCAAGCCAAGGCTGTTGAGATGGGTTTTATTGCTCCAGGAGTTTGATATGGAGGTGCTTGATAAGAAGGGCATTGAGAATGGGGCTGCAGACCATCTCTCAAGGCTGAGGATTGAAGAAAAAGTTCCCATAGATGATGCTTTGCCTGAAGAGTCTCTGATGGTGCTCCATTCATACTTGGATTTTGAGGAAGTAGAGGGCATTCAAGAAAGGAGGATGCCTTGGTTTGCAGACATAGTGAACTATCTTGCATGTGGGGTGGAGCCTCCTGAATTAGATGCCTACAAGAGGAAAAAGTTCTTCAGAGATGTCCAGAGATACTATTGGGATGAGCCCTACCTCTATGTTCTGAACAAGGATCAGCTTTACAGAAGGTGTCTTGCTGAAGAGGAGATGCAACATGTGTTGCAAGAATGTCATGGTTCTGCCTTTGGAGGTCACATGGGGGCATTCAAAACTGTGGCAAAGGTTCTTCAAAGTGGGTTTTGGTGGCCTACAATGTTCAAAGATGCCCAGTTGGTGGTCTCAGCATGTGATGCCTGTCAGAGGCATGGGAACATATCTAAGAGAAGTGAGATGCCTCAAAACCCCATTCTAGAGGTTGAGATCTTTGATTGCTGGGGGATTGACTTTATGGGACCTTTCATTTCATCCTATGGAAATCAATACATACTTGTTGCTGTGGACTATGTGTCCAAATGGGTTGAGGCCATTGCTTCCCCTACCAATGATTCCAAGGTTGTAGTGAGGCTGTTCAAGAACATCATCTTCCCAAGGTTTGGAGTTCCAAGGGTTGTCATCTCTGATGGAGGATCCCATTTTGTGAACAAGACTCTGGAAGGTCTATTGAGAAAGTATGGAGTTAAACACAAGATAGCTACTCCATATCATCCTCAAACTAGTGGCCAGGTTGAAGTATCCAATAGACAGATCAAGGCCATTCTTGAGAGGACTGTTAGCTCAAGCAGAACAGATTGGAGCAAAAGGCTAGATGATGCATTATGGGCTTACAGGACTGCCTTTAAAACTCCAATTGGAACATCACCATTCAGTTTGCTATATGGGAAGAGCTGCCACCTTCCTGTTGAGTTGGAGTACAAAGCTATGTGGGCTGTGAAGTTTCTAAACTTTGATATCAAGACAGCTCAAGAGAAAAGGATCATGCAACTTCATGAACTTGAGGAGATCAGGCTTGAAGCTTTTGAAAGCTCAAAAATCTATAAGGAGAAGACCAAGGCCCTGAATGACCAGAAGATTCTAAAAAGGGAGTTCAAGTCTGGTGATTTGGTCTTGCTTTTCAACTCCAGACTTAAGTTGTTTCCAGGAAAGCTTAAGTCTAGGTGGTCTGGACCTTTCAAAGTTCTTGAAGTAAGGCCTTATGGTGCCATTGTCTTGGAAGGGAAGAATGGTCAGGAATTTGTGGTGAATGGACAGAGAATCAAGCTTTACTTAGTTTCACAAAGGAAGGAGGAAGCTACATCAGTTCCCCTTCTTGATCCACCAGCCTGTTAATCAGGTTCCCAAAGTCAAACTTAGAGACATTAAACAAAGTGCTCTTGGGAGACACCCCAAGCTTATCTTTTGTAAATATGCTTTTGATCTTCTGATTCTTTTCTTTTTTTTTATGTTTTAGGATGTTTTGATGGGTCTGTTGAGTGTTTAAAGGTGTTAGGTGTGAGTCTTAACCTTTGGAAAGCGAATGCAGAATGAAAAGAAATGAAGGAATGGAGACAAGCTTGTGCTCGGCCTTTGACATGGGGGCCGGCCACGGTCAAAAACAAGGCATGGCAAGTCTCTTTGTGCTGCCACGGGGAGATAATCACGGTCTCAAGGCCAGACCGTGGCAAAAAGGAGGCATGTGTTCGGTGAATGCCACGGCCTTGTAACATGGAACCTAGGCGGCCGTGGCAAGAACAAAAGTGGACCAGGCAACATTCGGACCATGCCACGACTTGGTTGCCACGGGAAGAAGCTTAGGCCGTGGCAAAATGAAGGTGAAACGTCCAATGCTCGGTGTTTGCCACTAGGGGTTGCCACGGGATAAAGGCCTGACCGTGGCAAAGCAAAAGTGAAGCGGCCAAGGTTCAGTGTTTGCCACGGTCTACAAGAAACGGTCTGGAGGCTTGACCGTGGCAAAGTTTTTGAGGGTTTGACCGAGGAATGAGCACGGCCACGAGGGGTTTGCCACGGGGACACAATCATACCGTGGCAAGAAGAAAGAAGAAGGACAATGCTCGGGGTTTGCCACGGCCTGAAGACACGACCAAATCGAGACCGCGGCAAAGATACAGCATCCTCGAGTGATGGACACGGGCATGTGACACGGTCAAAGAGGCGCGATCCAAAATTTGAATTCCAGTTGACCGTATGGACGTTGACCGGTCAACAGACGCGCCAGGCCAGCTGTTCCCCACCACTCTTTCTTCTTCATCGCGAGTTTGCTCACTCTTCTCCATTCTTGAACTCTAAACTTTCATATCTCTCTTGTTGCTGCATCAAATTGAGTGATTCCAACTGCATTGAACTCGTATTCCTGTCTAGTTTCTTGTTGCACATCCGTTTTACACTCGAAACTTGAAGATTCCAAGGTATTTAATCTGTTAAAACTCACCTTTTCCATACTTTAGAGTACTGTTCATGAACAGAGAAAAACAAATGGAATCGATTTTAATGGGTTTCTTGATACCTTGGAATCATTTTGTGAATGTTGTGCAAGTAGAATGGATAGGGATTTCATGAATCTTGTTTGAGAATGACCTGTTCTTGGAATTTTTGAGAAATTTTCTTGAAAATCACCATGTGAATAGATTTTTTTTAAAGAAATTGTGTTTCAAGCTGAACTATTTGTGTGCATTGCTTCTTGCCATTGCCTTGAGTTTAATGAGTTTTTAATCAGCTTGCAATACCTTCTTTTAAAGAAAAATCGATTGGTGCTGCTCATGAACTTGGTGAATTTTTGAAAAAAAAAACTTTTGTTGTTCTCTTTCTTTGGTGCTTACAATGGTTTGAGAAAATGCAGGATGGGAGGAACTAAAAGACAAGCAGCCATGGAGAAATCTAAAAAAGAGAAATCAGAGGAGCAGATTTTGCCTTTTGGGCACAAAGTTTTCGAGAAACAGAAAAGGAGGAGAAAGCCAAAGGATTCAGCTGAGAAGAAAACAAAGAAGATTGCTGCACCAAAGAAAACAAAGGCCTCCACTTCAAAAACTTCTGGTACAGAGCTGGCACTGGTTGAGGTCGTTCACAGAGCAGGAAAAGAGGTGGTTGTGGCTGAGGATGAAGAAGGAACAGAAAGTGACCCTGACACAGCATTGAAGCGGGCCAAGAAAGCAAAGCAAGGTTCTGAGGACAGAGAGCCAACTTTTGATGACTACTTTGACATGTTCAGAAGTGCAAAAGTGCAGCAAACCAAGTTCCCTGATATGGAACTGCTGAGGAAGATGGGTATTCTTGAAGAGGTTCAGCTCATTTTCAACAACATGGGGTTTGGTGGATTCTTTGAGATGAAAGATGTGGCTCATGATGGTGTTACACAAGAATTTCTTGCATCCCTTCAAGTTTGTGGATATGGCCCTAGAGATGCAAGAATCAAAGAGGGCAATGGTCTTGGGCACATAGAGTTCAAAATAGATGGTGCACAACACCATGTAAGCTTCAAAGAACTTGATGAGATCTTTGCTTTTACAAGACCTGCACAAGAAGAGACAGTGAAGTTCACATACCCTGATCACATGATCACTGACTTGTGGGATACAATTGCTTTTGGGAGCTTCAGAGGAGGAAGATGCAAGAGTTCATGGATAAGAAACCCAGCAATCCGCTATGCTCACAAGGTGCTTTGCCAAATGTTCTTTACCAAGCACAATGATGGAGTGGTGCATCTAGCCGACATGGAGCTATTGGGTATGGGTCTTCATCCTCTCATCAGTCACTTGAAGAGCAAGAGAGAGTTTCGCCTTCCACATTACATCCCTTCTAGCGGTGCATTCTTGGCACGCCAAATGCTGATTTACAAGGACATTGCTTGGAGCGAGGGTAAAAGAAAGAAGCTCACTAAGCTACACAATGGATGGCTAGTGACAAGGATTCTGAAAGCAAGAGGTTTTGTCTTTGATAATGTTGCAGTCAGGCCTGGGTTGATTGATGAAGTTACCCTCACCAAGGTTGGGTTTCTAAAAGAGAGCAATGGTGAACACTTCTTGTACACCTTCAAGCTCTTGCAAGATGAAAAAGTTCATGTTCTGTTGCCAAACCCAGCCATCACCACTCTCACAGAAAGGCACAATGTCTCCTTTATTGTCCTCAAGGATCAGCTCTACAACTCAGCCATTCACCCTCCAATTCCCAAATGTAAGAAGCCAATTAATTCTAAGGGTAAAGAGCCAGCTGAAGAGGAAGACACAACTAGGACCACTGGTTGTGAGCATGAGCAGCCAAGAGATTTTGAAAGAAGGATGGGAGCAGGAAGGTATCACTTTGATCCTTACTTTTGGGGTGAGCCTGACTATCACACAAGGAAGCTGTATTCCAGAGTTAACACCCTTCAGAAATGGTGCAAATGGCAAGACAAAACGATCCACAAGCTGGTTGACTGTGTTAGGCAGCTTAAGAAGAAGGTTAAAAAGCTCACAGCTCCAGCCACCTCACCCAAACGAGATACAAGCGAAGAGGTGGGAGAAAGCACAGCTGCCAATGACCTTGCGCTACCACCAGGAAAAGAAGATTGGGTGAATCCGGCCACAGCGTTCCAACCAGACTCACCTGAGAGCAGCCCACCCAGATATTCCACCCCATCATGTTCAACCTCCAATCCATCCCATTACTTGGGATCAGACCTCAGCGATTGAGGTAAACACTCAAAACCTTGTAAATAGCATGTAGACTTTCTTTTTCTTTTGCATTTTGCCTGTTTGCTTTGGTTTCACTTCTTTCTCATACTTTTATAACACAAGGGACTGTGTTATTTAAGTGTGGGGGAGGAGTTTCATCCTTTACTAATCATGTTTTCTATTTTCCTATTTTACACTTTGAGTCTTGAGTCACATTCTAGTTGCATATTCATGTAGTCTCATCTAAGTGCATATAAAAACCAAAAAAATGATCATGTAGTTGCATTCTCATTTTTTAGGATTGAGTCTAGATTGCATTTGCATATAGGTTGCATCTTGCAGGGAGTAATGATAGGTTTTCTAGAGAGTATATCACTTTGAGAACTTGAATTGAATATGCTTGTGAATCTTTTTCTGTGCTTGCAAAGTCTGAAATGATTTGAATCTGAGAAGCAAGTTTGAATTGAACTCAACTCTAATTAAGTGGGAACCTTGAACCTGACTTGAAAATATCTTGTGATGCATTGTTTGAAAAAGCTTGTGGATACCAATATACATACTTGAGCTAGAACCATTGTTTTTACCACTCTTTTCCTTAGCTCAAGTAGCTGAATCCACATCATGGATCAGTTCCCATACCTTGAACCCATCCTTCTTTCAAGCCAATGTTTGTGTGTGAATTGAAAGGCCACCTTGGATCAAACTTAGCAGAAAGTGTTAGGTTTAGAGCGACAAGGGCAGGTCTCATTGAGTGCTGTGTTCCAACATCAAGGAACTGAGAGTTTTGGCAAGGAATAAGTGTGGGGGAAAAGACTTTTTGGTGAGTGGGAAAAGGTGAGATGAGTGAGAAAGAGAGAGTGAAAATAGCTAGGGGAATGAAAGAAAAAGAAATCAGTCTTGGTGTTTTGAGAAAGTGAGCTCTGGTTTGTTGAAAAGAAAGAGTCTAGCCTCTAAGTAAAAAAGGAAGAAAAGAAGCCAAAAGGCTCAAATGTTTTGTTAAGAAAGAAAGAAGAGGCTAGAAGTTGTAAAAGAAAAAGAGCTGTGTAAAGTTTGAGTTCCAAGACTTGAGAGGAAATGTGAAAAGTAAATCCCCTAGTGAGAGGAAAATGAGAGTGATAAGTGAGGATTTTTGAGCAAGTGAGGAAGCTTTGAGTAGAGGGTGGGGTGTGATGAGTCTTTGCCCTTGTATGCATAGGTTGCTTTTTACCTTTAGCATTCTGCCAAAGTTTGATCATTCATAGAGAGATCCCTTTGCTGCATTTAACCCACTTGAACACTGATGAGATCATTTTAATCTCATAGCCTCTCCCTAGCCAAGCCAGCTTGTTTAAACATTGCATCATGAGGTTCACCTGATAAAAGCTTAATAAATGTGGAAGAGTTGAGAGAGAGAAGAACTTGTGGAGATTCCTTGCTGAGTTGACATATATCTGAGTATGACTTCGCATCGCATAATTGAGCATGAACTTGAATTCTCATTGTGATCACTTCTCTCAAAAAGAAAATGTGAACTCCCATTGCATACAACCTCTTTCTCTCATTTGCTCTTTTTGCTTGAGGACAAGCAAAGGACAAGTGTGGGGGAGTTGATATGTTCATAATTTGCATCATTTAGGTTGCATAAATCATTCCAAATCATGTTTTATTTCATGCATTTTAGGTCCTTAGGGTTTGTTTTAGAACTTAGGAAATGCATTAGGTCCCAATGAGTCTTTGCATGTTTTGAGTGTCTATCAGGTGAATATGGAGCTGAAAAGATGAATCCAGGAGGTGGAATGGTGAGCAAAGAGTGAAAAAGTGGAAAAATTGGGTCTTGGGAGATTTTCGGCCATTCTCGCTGGCCAGGAAGGTTTCACCGGCCATTTTCATGTACCGCGGGAAGCTTTATCGGCCATTTCCATGTACCGCGAATGAAGTGTATCGGCCAAAATCTCCGGGTGTGAACGAGTCTCAGAAATCGCCTGTCCGGGGAGCCTTTCGGTCCGATTCAGCCGGCGGGTCCTTCATAGAAGTTGGAGAGCATTGGAGCACGGTCTCATAGCAAGTGGAATCGTGGAATTCGGACGCGTGAGCAGAGAGATAAGCTCGTCGGAAGGAACCCCTGTCTCGCAGGTATTCCGGACCGAGCAGAACAGTTTTGAAGGATGCGAAGGACGGTGCACTTCCAGGCTGATTCAGTTTCCGAGGCCTTCATGAGAATCAGAGACATTTGAGTCTTCTTTCCAGAACATCCGAGATCAATCAATTCGGAGCTCTGAGCAGAAAGATACGGTCTCCGGAATGGACACATGTCTAGGCGCCTCTCTCTGGTCGTGTAAATGCGCTTCAAAGATGTGCCCTCCAGGAAACCTTACACTTCCCAAGCACTGAAACTTCCTTCACCAAAGTTGGAGATAAATGAGTTCTCTGTCTTCTGCAACCGGAATTACTCAATTCGGACAGGTCTCCAGGAAGTTACACTCTCCGGAATGCGAGATGGTCCAGACAGCCCAGGATGACTAAGTTAAACATGCCGCGATTTCAATGCCACGGTCCACACTTGGCCGTGGCAACTTTTGTGCACCCTCGGCCAATGACACGATCTTCATGCCACGGTCTACACTTGACCGTGGCAAACACACACTTGGCTGAGAGGAACTTAGCAACCGTTCGGCGATTGACACGGCCTAAATGCCACGGTGTGAGGCTTGCCCGTGGCAACATCTTGCAACCTTCGGCGATTAGCACGAGCTTAATGCCACGGTCTGGGACTTGACCGTGGCAAATGAACAAGTGGCTGGAGATAACTTCTACACAGTTTCGGCTTTTGACACGATCTCAATGCCACGGCCTGAGACTTGGCCGTGGCAAGCATATACTTGGCTGGGAAGGACTTCACATACATGCGGGTTTTGGCACGGTCTGAATGCCACGGTCTGGGGGTCTGACCGTGGCAACCTTTACATATCTTCGGCGTTTGACACGGTTAACTTGCCACGAGTCCCAGATGAAGCTTAATCAGACCGTGGCATCAAAATGAACCAAGAACACAATGAAGTCTTTGACACGGTCAGGAATGCCACGGTCACACCAAGGACACACCAGACCGTGGCAAACCCTTCTTTGCCCATCAAGGCCGGGTCAGTACCCGGTTTGTTCCGGGTTGACCCGGTTCGCCCAAGCTTCCTTTATAAGGTTTTTAGACCTAATTTGTAGAAAACACTTAATCTACTTTTAGTCTTTTTTCCCCCTTTTGTGAAAAACCACTTAATACACTTTGTTTTAGAGAGTTTAAATCGATTTGCAGTTTCTTTCCATCTTGTTCATCATTTCTATTCATCAAAAACAACTTCTAATCATGATTAACAACACATCTTGCAAAGGATCTAGTGTGTTGATCATGATTAGTGAGTAGTTACCTTAATGAGGTTCTAGATGTGTAGGTTAGGGTGCTAAAGTGTTAGATTAGGAGTGCTTAGGGCTAGATTCATTGGTTCATTTCTCTAAACAACTATTCTCTATGCTAGATCCTTGATAATCACTTGAGATCTAGATTCTGGGAATTTCATGCACCAAAAGTGTTTGATGAAATTCCTGAAAGAGTTGTGTTAGAGGTTTAAGTAATTTTTCATCATGGGAATGATTTGTTAAATGCTTGAATGATCATTGAGAACTGTTTATTAATGCATATTGATTCATATTTCACAAATGGGAATTTGGTTTGAAAATGGATTAGTATAGGGGTTAATACCTTCATGAGAGGATTAACATAGATTAGAGTTCTTAATCACTTGAATCATGTCTCATCATTGTCATTAGCATTCCTAGTTTAACACCAAAGCACCCTAACCATCTATCATGTCTAGAATCTCATGCCTCCATCATATCTTATTCACACCATTTGTCATTGTCATTAGTCTTTAATCCTGTTTATGTTTATATTTGTCTCTAGATTAATCAAAACCCATATAGCTTAGTGTCTAACACCACATCTGGATTGATAAACCTCTTTGTGCTACATTGACAAGGGGATTGATAGCCCTGAGACCCTAAAAAGTCTTGTCTATCACTGAGTTGCTTTTTTAGGTGCTGGAGGTTTAAGTTGGAACAGAAGATGTATTATTTTCCTTTCAAATCCCGGAGGTGAATCTGAACGACCAACTCCCGCGGTCAAAGGCGTCGCGACCGCGGGAAAAGGAGCCTTGGCCGCGGTTGGAACGGTCGGACCCGCGGCTCCGGATATAATTTTCTCATAGTCCGCTTCTTCCTTCTTGTACTTGATACGAACCTCTCCAGCTTCTTTATTTGGTAGACCAGCACCTTATGAACTCACACCAGGGCGTTTTTGTGCATCTTCATCAGGATCTTTGGGAGATTTCTTAGAAAATCTCACAATTTGCTCAATGTTTGGGCATTTGTTCCATTCTTGCATCAATCTCCTGTGCCTTGAGCTCGAGTTTGTTCAGCCTGTGATCGATCTCCTGCAACTCTTCATCTGTCTTCTCTCTATACCAGGAGGCGGATTCTCTGACTTACTTTATCTCCTGCTTCGATTCGACAATATCGCTTGAGTTTTGTATGATGTCATACCCTTGTCTTGTCTGCTATATTGTGACTTGGTGGATCATCCCAGCTAGTGTTTGTGCGTCCTTGTGGGTTTGTTCTTCCAGAACTAGAACATAAGTTGTGGATTGATGCACTATCTTTGGTCCTAGTTTAGGAGTTCATGTCTATGAGATTTGTGCATTTCCTATTTTTGTTTTCACTTAACCTGTTTAGGCTTTTGCTTTGTTTAAGGACAAACAAAGGTTTAAGTCTGGGGGAGTTGATAACACCGTATTTTGACCACTTTTATGGATCGTTTTGAAATACTTTTTCTATGTTTTTAATTGCTTTTAAGTACTTTTATCACGTTTTTCTAGTATTTATAGTTCTAAGACTCTTTTCAGGTAACTTAGGGAAAAGCTTAACAAAATGGACAGAAAACCAGATTTCAGCTCAGAGTCAAACCGTCAGAAGTTCACCCTTGATTGAAGGCCTTCTCACCGTCTGATCCAGCTCAAATTTGGAGACCTTAAACATGGAAGTATCAGCTTTCCAGTGCACTTTACAGCTTGGCAATCCAACGGTTCAATCAAAAGATACGCGAAGAGCAAGATGTCCCGTAAACTAGCTTGCCAGCACTTCCACCCGCGGCCAACAAGCATTTTCCCGCTGTCAGGAGCATCCCGACCGCGGCAAACCACTCATCCACCAGGGTCAGAGCACTCCCGACCGCGGCCTTCAACCTCCAAGCCCAAAAAGCCCATTTCCGAAGCCCACATTTGGAGAAACCCTAAGTGACGTCCAGAGAGGTCTTGAGCACTATAAATACATGTCTTAGGAGCCCTAGAAATCGTGCGTATAACCTATCACCACCGAAATATTTACTTCATATTCTTATTGTTTTTGCTTTAGCTTTTAGGGAGAGAGAGATTTGTTCTCTTGAACCCTTGTTCTTTCTTTTTTCAATTTCGGTTTCTATTCTACTTCTTAATACTATGTCTTTGATTTCGTTCATTATGTCTGAGTAGTTTTATTGTTGGGATTAAGGGATTTTCGATGGGGATTTATATGTTCGATGAGGATTCCATTGGCTATTGAGCTGAATCTTAGAACTTTTTCTTCTGAATTCGTTTTTACTGCATGAGGGTAGCGTCATGAACTACAATCTGATCCAGATGCTTGGTGACGCGAAAGTGTTCATCAGGTATCAGATCTAGTTTAGGAGAGCAAAACAAACATAGGAGTGGAAACCTACCTATGGGCGATTTGTGAATTAGGACGAGTCTTAAACATAATGCATCTCTTCTCTTTCAGGGCCAGAGTGGAAACCTACTGGTCAGGGTTGAGAGAGATAGTTGTCTATGATCACGACAGTGGCGTATTCATACGTCCGTGACTCCAGTTCGAAAAGTTTAAGCTAAGATCTTACAAAATTTTCTCTCTAGCAATGTTTTGAATCGTTCGTACCCCTGAGAAAACTTCCCTGAAGCCCAACGCCTTTTTCTCCATTGATTTCCTGCGATTTTTCTTTAAGCTTTAGTTCAATATTGTCTTTCCTTTTTAGTTCATTTTCATTTAAGCATTAGAATATCCGTTTTTATTATTTTTAGTTATTTTCGTTAAGTTTAGTTATTACGTCATTTAATTTCCGTATTCTCTTTTAATATTTCGTTTTTAGATTTTAAACACACTACCAAACCCCCACTAAACCGTTTTTGTTCTAGACTTCCTTACTTTAACTTATTTCAAAGGCTTTTTGCAGGAAAAGATCCTCCTTCCCTGTGGATTCGATCCCTAAGTACTACAATCGATCAGCTGTGCACTTGCGGCTATTGATTTCAATTAGGGTAAAACTTGAAAACACCACACATCAAGATCAACACCATCATGTGGCTCGAAGTAGGTCGAAGGAGGACGATAAGGATCTTCCCGGCATCGAACACGCTCTCTGCGCCGGTGGTATTGATGATTTGGCTGGCTGTATCGATCCATGTAGCTAAGATCTCGGGCTTGGTGTTCTTCTCTGTGTCTAGTGGCTTGAGGAGTGTTGTAGAAACCTCCCTCATAGTAGGGATTTCGATTTATAGGATCCATATCTTCTGAAATGGAAACAAAATAACCGAAAAATGGAAATATGCATGGAAATATGCAGAAAAAGGGTTCTAGAGTCGATTTACCAACCTTTCTTAGGGTTTTGCGGAAAAGAAAACGCGTACCTTCCCCAACAATGGCGCCAAAAACTTGATGTGCTTGTCGTGTGTGAGGGTGTCAAGTTTTACCCTAAATGAAATCAATAGCCGCAAGTGCACAGCTGATCGATTGTAGTACTTAGGGATCGAATCCACAGGGAAGGAGGATCTTTCCTGCAAAAGCCTTCGAAAGAAATATAAAGTAAGGAAGTCTAGAACCAGGCGAGTTTTGTGAGGGTTTTGGTGGTGTGTTTAAAATTTAAATACGAATCCTAAGGAGAAAATACGGTAATTAAAATGACCTAATAACTAAACTTAATGAAAACGGTTGAAAACGAGAAAAACAGCTAGACCTAACTGCTAAGTGAAAATCGATTGAAAGAGTAAAGAAACTAGACTATAGCTTGAATGAAAATCGGTGTAAATCTATAGAAAAGAAAGCACTGGGGTTCAGGGAAGTTTTCTCAGGGGTATGAACGATTCAAAACATTGCTAGAGAGTAAATTTGATAAGATCTTAGCTTAAACTTTTCAAACTGGAGTCACGGACGTATGAATACACCACTGTCGTGATCATAGACAACTATCTCTCTCTACCCTGACCAGTAGTTTCCACTCTGGCCCTGGAAAAGAAGAGGTGCATTATGTTTAAGACTCGTCAGCATTCACAAATCGCCCATAGGTAGGTTTCCACTCCTATGTTTGTTTTGCTCTCCCAAACTAGATCTGACACCGGATGAACACTTTCGTGTCACCAAGCATTTGGATCAGATTGTAGTTCATGACGCTACTCTCATGCAGTAAAAAAGAATTCAGAAGAAAAAATTATAAGATTCGGCTCAAAAGCTCATGGAATCCTCATCGAACATAAGTACCCCCATCGAAAATCCCTTAGACCCAACAATAAAACTACTCAGACATGATAAACGAAATCATAAACATAATATTAAAAAGTAGTACAGAAACCAAAATTGAAAAAGAAAGAACAAGGGTTCAAGAGATATATCTCTCTCTCCCTAAAAGCAAAAGTAAAAACAATAAGAAAACAAGCTGGTGTAAAAGGTTATTATGATTAGGGTTCCTAAAACATGTATTTATAGTGCTTAAGACATCTCTGGGCATCACTTAGGGTTTCTCCAAATGAGGGAATCATTTTGGGCTTCAGAAATGGGCATTCGGGTTCAGAGTTGGCTGGCCACGGTCGGGATGTGCGTGACCGCGGGGAATGGATGGCTGGCCGTGGTCGGGGAGCTTGTGACCGCGGGGAATGGCCTGTTGGCCGCGGGTGGAGACGCTTGCCGGCTGGTTTACAGGACATTTTGCTATTCTCGTATCTTTTGATTGAACCGTTGGATTGCCAAGCTGTAAAGTGTGCTGGAAAGCTGATACTTCCATCTTTAAGATCTCCAGATTTGAGCTGGATCTGACGGTGAGAAGGCCTTCAATCGGGGGTGAACTTCTGACTGTTTGACTCTGAGCTGAAATCTGGTCTTCTATCCATTTTGTTAAGCTTTTCCCTAAGTTTCCTGAAAAGAGTCTAGGAACTACAAATACTAGAAAAACGTAATTAAAGTACCTGAAAGCAATTAAAAACATAGAAAAAGTATTTCAAAACGATCCATAAAAGTGGTCAAAATACGGTGTTATCAGCCGCAACTAGACAACAGATACGAAGTTCTCTAAACGGACTTCAACCGCCTTTCCTAGGAAAAAAAGTGCAAGAAAACATCCTCTGCGGATAAGAAATAAAAGCGCGCTATAAAAATTCCCGACCAAAACGTATCGGTCACTTCAATTCATTATCGTATACAAGACTATAAGACGAGACTACATCGCTTTCTCCAAAGACCGAAATGAGTTCTAAAAACCCGACTTACACACCAAACCGGAAACGTCGGTCTCAGAACACACCTCGTCAAGATGGAGATGCCATCTCCTCGAACGCCTCGGCGCAACCAGACCCCTTTCGTGTCTTACCAGCCTTACTCCGGCAACAAGAAGCCTAATGATTCAGCAACAAGCACTCCACACGAAAAGTACAGGCACGCCCTGCTAGAAAGGCACTTCGGAACTATTCGAAGATATGCTCGGGAACGGCTTGCTCTAACAAAAGAACTTTCCAAATAAAATAAGGTAGCTTCTCTCACTAGGAGTCCCCTTCAAACGGAACGAGGAAAGTGGGAAAACAGCTAAGTTAAACAAAAAAGAAAACCAAAAAAAAAACAGCACGCAAATGGCAAGCCAACATAATGGGAAAAAGGTGGATAAAGCCATCCAGGCACAATGTTTATGGAAAGAACAAACAAGTCAATGATATGGATAAAGACATCCAGGCACGACAAAGTACAGTTCGGTACGAAAATAAAAATACAACTACTGTTCTCCCCCACGCAACTCAGGAACGCCCTCGGCCGCAAGATCAGTAGCTCTCGGAGTATTAATGTTTGAACCTGTTGGGTTCGTAACTCCGACTGAAGCTGCAGTAACCTCTAGCAGTTCGGTCTCTAAACAAGAGTCGACGGAGTCCAGGGATACATGAGAAACTACCAGTTTCTCCTGCAAGTCTGTAGCAGCACGCTCAAACATCTTCGCGCCTCCCAACAGCTCGGCTTTCCAAATTCTCAGCTTCTCTTCTTCGGCGTCGAGACTGGCATCCGGCTTTCGGAGATCAGCAATTAGCACGAGGTTGCTCCGAATTTGACCAAGGTCATTCTCGTCTCTCTTGGCTTTCTCCAGATCCCCCATATTTCCTTCGATCTCGGCGAGCCGCTCCTGAAACTTAGCCGTGGCAGCGTGTCTGGCTTCCTTCTGGGCGATCTTGAAATGGGATTTGAGCAGTGCATCTTTTCCAGCGATTTGCCTCTTCAAGGAAGCAATCTCGTTGTTCTCCCGACAACGAGATTCCTCGAAGCGAGTCAACGTTTCTCGAGGTCAGCTCTCATAGCCCCTCTATCCTCCTCCAGCGCGGCGATTCGAGCCAGCGCCTTGTCCAACTCAGCCTTCGATTGCGTGGCCTCTTGCTTCGTCTCATCCAAACGGCGCTCGTCTTTGAGCGCGTCGGATTCGTAGCTCGCTAACAGCTCGTTCACCGCGGCGTAGCCCTGAAGATAAAATAAGAAGGGAAAAAAGTAGAGCTAGACGAATCGGCTAGGAAAGGTTATAATGAGAGGGACCAACCTTGGTACCACGCTGTGCCATCGCAGCATAGGATTTCGGGCGCTTAAGCTTCTCGGGGCGTGACAACGAAACCTTGTCGTTATTGATCCTGGAGAACAATTGGGCCGAAGCAATAGCGTCGTCCAACAATAAGTTTCTTCGGAGTTGGCTTGCCGGCAGCCCCTTTTTGCTCTTCTTAAGCGGCTTTTCTCTGTCGAAAACGATGCCTTTGCCATTCTCCACGGCAGACCACTTGCGATTCACAGTCTCGTACTTCACAAGTTTGGAAGTCGGGGGCCTTGGCGACTGCGGGAGAGCGAGGATGTCTGACTTGGTCTCACCAGCGGAGGACCTCTGCTCGTCCGGAATGTTGGAGGTCGCCTCAGGAGCAATCTCGGCTTCTTCATGACCAGCGTTCTTGTCACCTTTTTCCCCCGAGCCGACAACAGGCGCATCGTTCTCGGCTTGCTGCGCGTCTTTTGGCTCGTCTTTGCCTCTTTTGGCAGCCTCCTCGGCTCGTCTCGCCGCTTCCTCAACTTCTCTTTTCTTCCTCTTCTGGAAAGTCTCCATCACCTCTTGTCACGAGTATCCCCCGATGAGTTGGATAATTCAGAGCTAACTGAGATACCCACAGTAATAGATCGGGCTCGTTCGACTCTCTCCACCGAGAAATGGCGCTTCCAATGGGTTTGGCTGGCAGCTAGTATGTCCTGAACTTTGAACAGATCATCAGGGCACAGGGGAAGAAAATCATGAACTGCAAAAAAAAACAACAAAACAAAGGTTAGGACCGAGAACCCAAAATATTCTCCATGCCGAGGCAAGGCATTGATCGGATACCAATCGGTCTCCAATCAGTTTTGGTCTTGCGGATAAATCCGTCACCAACCGACACCCGTTAACCCGAACAAAGAAGAAGCGTTCGTCCCAGAAACTATCTTCACTGGGAAAGCTGCCGATTATCTTACAATTCGCCTTGGCAGAAATATAAAACTTTTTCCCGCCAGGGGCCTTGCGTATCTCCAGCAAATTCAGCAGATGGTCGAGCTCGACGTCTACATGACACTCAAAACTCTGTACCAAGATCCCGATCATATGCCGCAAACCCCTCGGCATGATTTGACCAATGGAGATCCTGTGTTTCAAGAAATACTCGAGAATCACCTTGGGAATGGGAAACCACAGGAAGCACAGGTCGAAGAATGCCTCGTACAAAGTAAAATGATCGGGAGGCGGGAGATGTGCGCGGTCGCTGGGCGTCGGTACAACAAACTCTACTTTGTCGAAGATACCAAAGCGAACCCCAAGAGCATCTAGTGACTCGGCAGAAGATAACGACGAGCCGAGAGGATCCGGTCGTTGCCTTATTTTTGTGACTTCGTTCGCCTAGAGGAAGAAGCGGCTCGGCTCGCCATTAAACGCTCGATCTCGCGCTTCGCTTCCATTGGATCAAATGAAAAAGTCTCTTCCTCGGCTTTGATTTCGGCAAATTTGGCAGTCTCATCACAAACAGGAACCGGACCACGGGAAGAGCTTGTCAAAACTTTGGCTCTATTCTCCTCGCCCTCCTCATGATGCAGCCTCGCAGGAAAATCCCTCTCGGCATCACCTACTGATTCCTCGCTAGAATTCCCACAATCTCATCTCCTTGTTCGGCTAGGAATTTTGCCTCGGGGTAGATACCATCGCAACCAAGAGTAGCTCCAACTTTGGATTTGCTAGCTCCGCAGTCGGCAGAGTAGCATGGCTCGGCACAATCGTCACCGCGATTGGTAAAAGCATCAGTCTCTCACAACTATCGCCTCAGAACGATGACACGCCCGCGCCGGAGTTTTTCAGGCGCTTAAGCTTCTCTGGGCGTGACAAAGAAACCTTGTCGTTATTGATCCTGGAGAACAATTGGGCCGAACCAATAGTGTCATCCAACAATAAGTTTCTTTGGAGTTGGCTTGCCGGCAGCCCCTTTTTGCTCTTCTTAAGCGGCTTTTCTCTGTCAAAAACGATGCCTTTGCCATTCTCCACGGCAGACCACTTGCGATTCACAGTCTTGTACTTCACAAGTTTGGAAGTCGGGGGCCTTGGCGACTGCGGGAGAGCGAGGATGTCTGACTTGGTCTCACCAGCAGAGGACCTCTGCTCGTCCGGAATGTTGGAGGTCGCCTCAGGAGCAATCTCTCCTTCTTCATGACCAGCGTTCTTGTCACCTTTTTCCCCCGAGCCGACAACAGGCGCATCGTTCTCGGCTTGCTGCGCGTCTTTTGGCTCGTCTTTGCCTCTTTTGGCAGCCTCCTCGGCTCGTC
Source organism: Eutrema salsugineum (assembly GCF_000478725.1). Lineage (NCBI taxonomy): Eukaryota > Viridiplantae > Streptophyta > Magnoliopsida > Brassicales > Brassicaceae > Eutrema > Eutrema salsugineum. Next base: position 17,906,887 of record NW_006256829.1, read on the forward strand.
TCGCCGCTTCCTCAACTTCTCTTTTCTTCCTCTTCCGGAAAGTCTCCATCACCTCTTGTCACGAGTATCCCCCGATGAGTTGGATAATTCAGAGATAACTGAGATACCCGCAGTAATAGATCGGGCTCGTTCGACTCTCTCCACCGAGAAATGGCGCTTCCAATGGGTTTGGCTGGCAGCTAGTATGTCCTGAACTTTGAACAGATCATCAGGGCACAGGGGAAGAAAATCATGAACTGCAAAAAAAACAACAAAACAAAGGTTAGAACCAAAAGTTGTCCTTGCCCGCGCAATTCAGAGATCAGCAATCCGGGGAACCGTCCGGTCCGAATCAGTTGGAGGGATCTTCACCAAAGTTGTAGATAATCAAGCAAAGATTCCATAACAGTTGGAATCATCCAATTCGGACCAGTGGAGAGAAAGATATGGCTTCCGGAGCATTCACCAGCATTGCGCGTACCCGAGAACTGAACGGCGAACTTCAAAGATCATGGCGGACGGAGCCCCTCCAGACCGAACCAGCTTACCCGGTCTTCACCAAAGTTCGGGATCCATGGAAGATCTTCTCAGAGCATTTAGAATCGCTCAATTCGGAGCAAAGGTTTGGAAGATAGGGTCTCCGGAGTTCACATCGGTCTAAAAGTCTATTTTCCGGTGATTTCAATGCGGCGCAAAGATGTTAAATCCAGGAAGCCTTCCACTCCCCAAGCTCCGATGGTTTCTTCAATAAAGTTCGAGCTTATTGAGTCATATTGACTGTGGAACTGATCCCAGAGCAATTGGAGTCGTGTGCTGAAAGTTACTGCTTCCGGAAGGTGCCATGGTCGATACAAGCTTAAAAGAGTTGCGATACGCGCTAAGTATTTTCACAAGCCTCACTCAAGTCGAGGCTCATATCTTGGAAGTATTCTGGACTAGACCTCGTGCCAAAGCCTTGGCATGGTTTGGATCGAGGCATGCATACGTAAGAACTGAAGCTGGAAACGACTAAGTGTTGAAAGTACACCTCGGTGTAATGACCTCGGCGTGCATGCTGGACTATGTTCACCCAAGCACCTCGACATCATGACCCCTCGACATTTTATCCCGAGGTCCCTTGTCACGAACCCAGAATCAAGAACAGAATGGCTCAAGAACATACACGTGAGGATAGATCAAAGACTAGGGTTCATGCATGTTCTTGACGTGTTCTGCACGAGATCTTCATCTGGATCCTGACTCACGTGCACGCCTCGGCATGAAGACCTCGGCTTCACTTTCCGACACACCGTGGCACTCACCCATCAACCCAAGAAGGCGGTTCAGTACCCGGTTTGTTCCGGGCTGACCCGCGACACTTTCCCTTTGCTATAAATACATTTTGAGACTAAAAACCTAGTTATCTTATCTCTTATCTGTTTTTAGCTCTAAGAACTTGCCTCTTTTGTGAAACTTGATTAATCTAATCCGATATCTCGTTTTTGCATCAGAATCTTGTTCTTTCTTTATTTCTTTTATCATCCAACATCAAACTCCTTATCATGACTAGCTACACGTCTTGCAAAGGACTTAGTGAGCTCGTTATGATCGGTGAGTAGTCGTTTAAGCGGCTTTAGATAGGTAGATTAGGGTGCTTTTAAGGTGGATTAATGGGTTTAGGTGTCTAGTCTTGCATGTTTCATTCCTTAACCGACGAGATCTCTAAGCTGAATCCAAGCACATCACTTGAGGTTCAGATCTGAGACATATCTCGCATCAGAAGTGTTTGTAGAAATGTCTGAACCACTCGGTTAAGGGTTTAAGAGTCTTTCATCGCGAGAGTGATAGTTTGTTCTCTTAAATGACGTTTTTGAACCGATTCTTATTGCTGACTGATTCGTGCTTCTCAAAAGGGATTTTGGTATGAAAGAGGATCAGTTTAGACGTTTAATACTTTCATGAGAAGATTAACGTGCCTTGAGTTCAAAGTCAAATGAAATCGCTTGATAAAATGATTCATTAGCCCCTTAGTCTAACTTGGAAGCACCCGAGTCAAATATCCTGTCTAAAGCTTCTGCCTTTATCATTCATTACCATCATCTGAATCACCTGTTTGTCATTTGCATCTTGATTAGTTTAAATCTCTGCTTTTATTTAACTTTATTGCTCATTTGCCTGTTAATCACCGTCACCAAACTTTTATCATCTTTTCTTGACTTAAGTGAACAAATGACATAGGCTAGTGTCTCGTTTACAAGCTTGGTTTGACACCCCTTATACTACTTTGATAAGGGGATTGATAACCCTTCTAAGAGCCTGAAAACTCTTAGTTATCAATTGGCGCCGTTGCCAACTTGTAGGAGCATTAGTCTCTTGTTTGTTCTTGAGTTCAAGCTTTTCTTTCCTTTGTTTTACTAACTTCTTTCCAAGTTCTTGTTTTGTTTTCAGGTGCATGAATACCAGGTCTCGGAGCACAGGATCGCTTTTCCCATACGACGATAACATCGACAGATTAGAAAGGCGAGCTCGCGAGAGAGAACGGCACTTTGACAGACTTGGAATGGCAGAACAACAGAGAATGGAGCAACAGGCTCAGGCAGCCGAGCACCAGGCTCAGGATAATCAGGCGCAGGCAGGAAGAAATGAACAACAAGCCTATGTTAATCAGCAACAGGCTCAAAGAAACGAACGGCTTGCTCAGCAAAACCAACACCAAGCGAATAGAAATGAACAACAAGCCCATCATGTTCATCCGCCACCGCCCCAGGTTCAGAGACAACATCCTCCAATCTGTGTTGGAGAGAATGACCGAGCTAATGCGCACCAATACCGAGCTGGGATTCAAGCTCCACCAGTTCAAAACAACAACTTTGAAGTTAAAGCTTCCCTGCTCAATATGGTGCAAAACTCAAAGTTCCACGGTCTGGCTGGAGAAGACCCTCTCGAGCATCTAGATCAATTTGATCGGGTTTGCGACTTAACCAAGATAAATGGCGTCTCCGAAGATAGCTTCAAGCTACGCTTGTTCCCTTTCAGCCTCGGTGATAAAGCACACCAGTGGGAAAAGAATATACCGAGGGGTTCTATACAAACCTGGGAGCAGTGTAAACTGGCGTTCTTATCAAAGTTCTTTTCCACATCACGCACGGCTAAGCTCAGGAATCAGATCTCAAGTTTCACGCAGCACAATAACGAGAGCTTTAGTGAAGCTTGGGAACGGTTTAGAAGCTACACTAACCAATGCCCACACCACGGCTTCTCAGAGGCAACCCTCTTGAGTACTTTATACCGAGGTGCACTCCCCAAGATCAGAAACCAACTCGATACAGCTTCAAATGGGAATTTTCTTGGAAAAGAGATCACAGCAGCAATGGAACTAGTTGAGAACCTAGCCATGTCCAATGACACGTATGGAGAGGACTTTGATAGAGCAAACCGTACAGAGGGATCTAGTGATGAACAGCGCATGAAAAAGGATATAAGAGAGCTTCAGAGTAAGCTTGACAAGGTTTTGATGGCGACTCAAAAGCCAATACACTTTGTAGGCGAGTTTGATGAGCAAGGGCCAAGTTTTGACAATGTTAATGAAGATGGTCTAACACAAGAGGAGCTGAATTACATAGGGAATCAGCAGAGGTATCAGCGGTTTAACAACTACAACAGTAACCCAAACCTCTCATACAGAAACCCGAAAGTAGCTAACCCTCAAGACCAAGTGTACCCTGCTCAACAACAACAACAAAGCTATGCTCAAAAGGCTCCTTTTCAGAATACCTTCCAGCCCAAGCAACAGTTCAGTGGGCAAGCAGAATCAAGCGGCTCAGAGTAACAACTTCAACAACCAACCGCAGCAACACAAGTTTCCACCAGGGTTCCATCCGCAGCCGATGGGTAATCAACAACAGATTCAGGGAACGGGTCAGAATCAAATGGGGAACGACGTCTGTGGGATACTACAGCAACTGTTACAGGGCCAGCAAAGGGTTGAGAGCCTGCACGCGACAATGCAGCAAGATATCAGAGAGCTTAAGCAGAATCAAGCTTCTACATCATCGAGAGGCCCGGCTTTACCAGGTAAACCAGAGCCGAACCCTAAAGAGTATGTGAACGCCATCACATTGAGGAGTGGTAAGGAATTACAAACTCCAACGCCTAAGACAAAGCTCATTGAGGCCAATGAGCAATTAGAGGGGGAGGCAGCCTCAAATGATGCGTGTAAAGAAGCGGTCTTAGAGAAGGAACCGATCAAGGACAAAGGAAAAGAGGTGGAAAAGACAACCGAGCTTGAAAAGCCCTATGTTCCACCACCACCTTATCAACCCAAGATACCGTTCCCAGGGCGTTTCAAAAAGAAAATCCTAGACAAGGCCAAGGCGGTCTTTGAGAAACACTTGGAGAACACGCAACTCACCTTACCCATTATAGATGCTTTCTTAGCTATACCCCAGCTTGGGAAGTTTCTAAAGGACGCGATCCTCAACAAGACAAAGGAGCTCCAGGCTATGGTGATACTGAGCCATGAGTGCAGTGCCATAATACAAAGAAGATCTATACCAAGGAAGCTATCTGATCCGGGCAGCTTCACTTTGCCGTGTGCTTTAGGTCACTTGAAGTTCTCAAACTGTTTATGTGACCTTGGAGCTCCTGTGAGCTTAATGCCTTACACGGTGGCCAAGAGATTGGGATACAAAAGCTACAAGCCAGCCAAGATCTCTCTTGTATTAGCTGATAGATCGGTTAGATTACCGGTGGGGTTGCTTGAGGATCTACCTTTGAGGATCGGTGAGATAGAAATCCCCACGGACTTCATAGTTCTTGAGATGGACGAGGAACCATTAGACCCTATCATCTTGGGCCGACCGTTCTTAGCAACCGCAGGAGCCATAATAGATGTGAGAGGAGGAATGATTGAACTACACATCGGTTCCGAGACTATGAAGTTCAACGTTAAGGAAATGATGAAGAAACCGACCATTGGAGGTCAGGTTTTCTATGTGGAGGTAATGGAGGAGCTGGCTGATGAGCTCCTTGAAGAGTTGAACGCAGAGGATCCGTTACAAGTGGTCTTAACGCGGGAACAAAGCGAGCACGGGTACTTGAACGAGGAAAGCGAGGTGTACAAGCGTCTTTTGGACCAACCGAGGGAACTTAGAGCTGAGGCGAGGTTTTTGGAGCTCCACACGAGCAGCCTCGACATTTTAGAAAAGCGAGGAGTCAAAGGGAAAAGAAGAGACACCTCGGGATATCATGGCCGTGACAACTCATACCGAGGCCGATGGTAAACCGCTCGAGAATGAAGCAAAGGCCGAGGAAGCTGTTCCGGGCCAATGCAGCTTTGATGCCGATTGGAATGAGGCAGACGCACCCCCTGTTGAGCTCAAGCCTCTACCAACAGGGCTCAGGTATGCATTCTTAGGTCTAAACTCTACTTTTCCTGTGATCATAAACGATAACTTGCTTGAGCATGAGGAACGTGCATTACTTAGTGAAATAAGGAAATTCAGGAGAGCCATAGGGTATTCCTTGGCTGACATTAGAGGAATCTCTCCTGATATATGCACCCACAGGATCCACCTAGAGGACCAAGCCATGTCCTCTATTGAGCACCAACGTCGACTTAACCCGAACCTCAAAGAGATGGTTAAGAAGGAGATACTAAAGCTCCTTGAGGCAGGGATAATATATCCAATCTCTGACTCTCGGTGGGTATCTCCTGTACACGTTGTGCCCAAGAAAGGTGGGATCACGGTGGTGAAAAACGATAAGGATGAACTCATAGCCCAAAGAACTATAACCGGCCATCGCATGTGCATTGACTATAGGAAATTGAATTCTGCATCAAGAAAAGATCATTTTCCTTTACCATTCATTGATCAAATGCTTGAACGGTTAGCTAATCATCCTTATTTTTGTTTTCTCGATGGATACTCAGGGTTCTTTCAAATACCTATAGACCCCCGAGATCAAGAGAAAACGACATTCACCTGCCCTTATGGCACTTATGCTTATAGAAGAATGCCATTCGGTTTGTGTAATGCACCGGCCACTTTTCAAAGATGTGTGATGCACATTTTCTCTGATCTAATTGAAGAGAAAGTTGAGGTGTTTATGGATGACTTCTCCGTATACAGCTCCTCTTTCTCCGAATGTCTTGCTAATCTTTCTCAGGTTCTCAAGCGGTGTGAGGAGCATAGGCTTGTCTTAAACTGGGAAAAGTGTCATTTCATGGTCCAAGAAGGCATTGTCTTGGGACACAAGGTATCAGAGAAAGGCATCGAGGTGGATAAGGCCAAGATCGAGGTGATGGTGAACTTACAAGCCCCGAATTCTGTGAAAGGAATAAGAAGCTTCCTTGGCCACGCTGGGTTCTATAGACGGTTCATCAAGGATTTCTCCAAGATAGCCAGGCCTTTTACCAGGTTATTGTGCAAAGAAGTGGATTTCAACTTTGACGAAGAATGTGAGGAAGCGTTCAAGAGAATCAAGGAGGCTTTGATCAGTGCACCGATTGTACAAGCCCCTGATTGGTCTTTACCATTTGAAATGATGACCGATGCATCTGATTATGCTGTAGGAGCTGTCTTGGGACAGAAGAAAGATAAGAAGCTCCATGTGATCTACTATGCCAGCCGCACTTTGGACTCGGCTCAAGAAAAGTATGCCACCACCGAGAAGGAAATGCTTGCCATTGTGTTTGCATTTGACAAATTCAGGAGTTATCTAGTGGGATCAAAGGTCACGGTTTACACAGATCACGCGGCCTTGAGGTACCTGATGTCTAAGAAGGACGCTAAGCCGAGGCTTTTGAGATGGGTCTTATTGCTCCAAGAATTTGACATGGAGATACTTGATAAGAAGGGCATTGAAAACGGAGCCGCAGATCACCTCTCAAGGCTGAGGATTGAAGAACAGGTCCCTATAGATGATGCTTTACCCGAGGAACATCTCATGTTAGTCCGGTCTTACTTAGAGGTGGAGGAAGCCAATACGATCAAGGAAAGAAGCCTTCCATGGTTCGCGGATCTTGTGAACTACTTGTCTTGCGGATTAGAGCCACCAGATCTTGATACTTATTAGAGGAAGAAGTTCTTTAGAGATGTGATGAGGTATCATTGGGATAAGCCGTATCTTTACGTGCTTAACAAGGACCATCTCTATAGGCGATGCTTGGCCGAAGAAGAGATCCATCCAGTGCTACAAGAATGCCACGGCTCATCGTATGGTGGTCATTTAGGTGCGTTCAAGACAGTTGCCAAGGTTCTACAGAGCAGTTTCTGGTGGCCGACCATGTTCAAAGACGCCCAGGAAGTGGTCTCGAGGTGTGAAGCTTGTCAAAGGCACGGAAACATATCCAAAAGGAATGAAATGCCCCAAAACCCAATCTTTGAAGTAGAAGTCTTCGACTGTTGGGGCATTGACTTCATGGGTCCCTTTGTAAGCTCATATGGGAATCAATATATCCTTGTAGCAGTGGATTATGTGAGTAAATGGGTTGAAGCGGTTGCATCTCCAACCAACGATTCAAAAGTGGTGGTAAAACTCTTCAAGAGTATCATCTTCCCACGGTTTGGAGTACCAAGAGTAGTCATCAGTGATGGGGGAAGCCATTTCATCAACAAGGCTCTTGAGAGTCTTTTGAAGAAGCACGGAGTAAAGCACAAGGTGGCCACCCCTTATCATCCGCAAACCAGCGGCCAAGTGGAGGTTTCCAACCGTCAGATAAAGGCCATTTTGGAAAGGACCGTGAACTCATCCAGGAAGGATTGGAGCAAGAAACTTGACGATGCTCTGTGGGCTTACAGAACCGCCTACAAAACCCCCATTGGAACCTCACCGTTTAACTTGCTCTATGGGAAGAGCTGTCATCTACCGGTTGAGTTGGAATACAAAGCCTTGTGGAGAGCATAAGCATCTCGTTCAGCTTAAATCTTGCATTCCCAAAGATGACCGGAGACCGAACCGTTCCTACCCATGAGACAAACAGAAGTGCGGGCCAGAAGAGAGTTTTGAAGGGTAAAGCCGTTGCCGTGCCACGTAGTGGAGAGACCAGCAAGAAACCCTCGATGCGACCCGATGACGAGCCAACCCCCAAACGAGCAAGAAATACTGAGCTTACTCTGGCACCAGCTCTCGAATCAAAGAGGAACGGGAAGAAGGCAGCTGTGGGATCTGATAACGACGAGCCCGGAGCCTTAGTCCCTTATGTAGACAACGGTGACAAAAAGTCCAAGAAAGAACCAAAGGCCGAGCCCGAGGATGAGCACTTCCCAACCACTGAGGAATACTTGGACCACTTTAACTCAATCTGAGTGGCTCAAGGTCGATTCCCTGACTTGGAGTTTCTGAAGAAACTCGAGATACTTGGTGACGTGACCCTCATTTTTGAGAATATGGGCTTGGCAAAGTTCTTTGAGATGAGCGATGTTGCCTATGAAGGGATTACACAGCAGTTTCTTGCAACCTTGGAGGTCATCATCTACCCCAAGAGAGATCCAAAGCGTTTACATGGCAAAGGATTCGGCCATATTGAGTTTGAAATGGATAGCGTGCACTACAAGGTCAGATTCAAGGAGCTTGATGAAATCTTTGAGTTTGAAAGGAATGGAAGCTCGCTTGTCAAGTTTGTATACCCTCGTGATGAGTTGGCCGCCTTGTGGGAAACGATATCTTTTGGACCCTACCTCGGAGGCAAGAGCAAGACAAGCTGCATAAGGAACCCTGCGATCAGATACACAAACCGCGTCCTAGCATCAACATTCTTCTCGACCTTTAACCCTGGTGTTATTCACACGGCCGAGCTTGAACTATTGGGACTCGGACTGAAGCCGTTCATCACTCAAATGAAGAACAAGAAAGATTTCCAAGGGCCGCTGCATGTACCATCATTGGGTGCATTCTTTGCCATTCAAATGCTCACTTATCGGCACAATGTATGGTGCGACCGCAAGAAGCGAGGAGCAAGAAGACTTCAGAACGGTTGGATAGTCACCAAGATCCTGAGGGCTCAAGGGTTTATATTCCCTGATTCACCAAAGAAGCCGAATCTCATTGATGAGTTATACCTAAGCAAAAGTGGTTTCTTCGGAGGCAAGTCAGGGGACAAATGGGTTTACAACTTCACCCTACTGCATAGAGACGGCACGCAGGTTCTACTGCCTAACCAAAGCCTCACCATGCTCAACAAGCAGTGTAACGTCTCATTCTACGTTCTCAAAGACCAGTTGTATAACCCAGCTCTCGACCCACCAACACGCAAATGCACCAAGGCAGCACCCAGCAAACCCGAGAACACTAATGGCCCGGAAGATGGTGATAACGAGGAGCAGAGACACTATGAGAGAAGGATCGGAGCAGGCCGCTATCACTTTGATCTGCAAGTGTGGGGTGAGCCTGAATACCACACCAAAAAGCTGTATTCGCGAGTGAACACCCTCCAAAAGTGGTGTAAGTGGCAAGACAAAACCATCCACGCATTGGTGGATTGTGTGAGGCATTTGAAGAAGAAGGTAACGCAGCTCACGAGGCCATCCTCACCGGATAAGAACTCAGCGACCTCAACCGCACCGATTACAGAAGAAGGAGTTGGAGAAAGCTCAAACGCGAGGAACCCGGAGTTTCCACCAGGCAAAGAAGACTGGATCGATCCAGCCACAGCTTTGCTGCCTGAACCCTCAGAAAGCAGCCCACCACGTCAGCCCACTCCATCCTGCTCAACATCGAATCCCTCGCACTACTTGGGATCCGACCTCTCCGACTAAGGTATCAACTTCAAACCTTGTACATATGCATCTTGTATATATCATCTTGCATTCGTTCAGTTTGTCTTTTCACTTCTCTCACACGCTTTTATAACACAAGGGACTGTGTTATCTAAGTGTGGGGGAGGAGCTTTGTGTTTTCTGATCTTGTTCTCTTTGTTCTTATTTAACTTTTGCATTCTTGAGTCTCATTTAGCTTAATACATGTGATAAATTACATCATTCTAGTTGCATCTCGCATTTTAAGATCGAGTCTAGTTGCATCATGTAGGATTGCATCAGTGCAAGGAGCAATGATAGATTTTTTCCTAGAGAGTAAATCACTTGAGAACTTGAACTAAATATGCTTGTGAAACTCATTCTGTGCTTGTAAAGCTTGAAACGATTTGAATCTGAGAAGCAAGTCTGAATTACACTCAACTCTAGCTAAGTGATAACCCTGAACTTGAAATGAAAATATCCTTTGATGCATTGCTTAAATAGGCTTGTGGATACCGATATACATACTTGAGCTAGAATCGTTGTTTTTACCACCCTCCTTCCTTAGCTCAAGTAGCTGAATCCGCATCATGGATCAGTTCCCTCACCTTGAACCCACCTTTCTTTCGAGCCAATGTTTGTGTGAGAATTGTAAGGCCACCTTGGACTGAACTTAGCAGAAAGTGTTAGGTTTAGAGCGACAAGGGTTTGGCTCATTGAGTGGTATGTTCCAACAACAAGGAACCAAGAGTATTGGTGAGAAATAAGTGTGGGGGAAAAGACTTGTTGGTGAGTGGAAAAAGGTGAGCTGAGTGGAAAAGTGAGAGTGGAAATAGCCAAGGGAATGAATGAAAATGAATTAAGTCTTGGATGTGAAAAGATAAGCTCTGAAATGAAAAGAAGCCAAAGGCTCAAGTGCTCTGAAATGAAAATGAAAGAGGCTATACGTTATGAAAGAAAAGAGCTGTGTGAATAAGTGAAAACCAAGGCTTGAAAATAAAAGAAAAAGGCGAGTCCCTTAGTGAAAAGAAAACGATTGTGAAGAGTGAGGATTCTGAGAGGGTGAGCAATTGAGAAACGCTTTGAGTGGAGTGTGGGGTGTGATGAGTCTTGCCCTTGTATGCATCGGTTGCTTTTTACCTTTAGCATTCTGCCAAAGTTCGGTCGTTCATAGAGAGATCCTTGTTGCATTGCACCTGCTTGAATATTGATGAGATCATTTTTATCTCATGACCTTACCCTAGCCAAGCCAGCCTATTTGAACATTGCATCATTTGATTCACCGGTTACGAACTTAATGAATGTGAAAGAGTTGAATGTGATAATGACTTGTGGAGATTCCGTGTTTTAGTTGGAAAATATCCGAGTATAGCTTTGCATTGCATATTTGAACATGAATCCGAGTTCTCTTGTGGTCACTTCTCTCTAAAAAGGAAATATGAGCTCCATCTGCATTACAACCTCTCTCTCTCATTTGTTCTTTTTGCTTGAGGACAAGCAAAGGACAAGTGTGGGGGAGTTGATATGTCTATATTTTACATCATTTAGATTGCATTATAGAGTCCTCGTCATGTGTTTTCTCATGTAAATTCGAGTCTTTAGGTGTTAAAATAGGACTTAGGGCTTGCATTAGGTCCCAAAGAGTTTTGCATGTTTTGAAGTCTTTATCAGGAGCTTTGGAGACCAATTGGAGCCTAAGAAGAGGAACAGAAAAGAAAACGGTGAAGAAAAGGGTCAAAAATGGTGAAAACCGCTTGGAGGAATTTCTCGGCCAAATCTCGTACCGGCTGGTCGGAAACCTCGGCCAAAATGTTTACCGGACGCTCATTACCGGCCAAAAACCTTACCGATCGGCCAGAATCGAGTATCGAGTGCAAAAATACCACGGGACAAGTTTTTGACCGAGGCAAGAATTTTTACGACCAAAAAGTTTACCGCGGTACACAGCCCTCGGCCATTTTTCTTACCGCGGGAAGGTTTTTACGACCAAAAGTTGTCCTTGCCCGCGCAATTCAGAGATCAGCAATCCGGGGAACCGTACGGTCCGAATCAGTTGGCGGGGTCTTCACCAAAGTTGGAGATAATCAAGCAAAGATTCCAGAACAGTTGGAATCATCCAATTCGGACCAGTGGAGAGAAAGATATGGCTTCCGGAGCATTCACCAGCATTGCGCGTACCCGAGAACTGAACGGCGAACTTCAAAGATCATGGCGGACGGAGCCCCTCCAGACCGAACCAGCTTACCCGGTCTTCACCAAAGTTCGAGATCCATGGAAGATCTTCTCAGAGCATTTAGAATCGCTCAATTCGGAGCAAAGGTTTGGAAGATAGGGTCTCCGGAGTTCACATCGGTCTAAAAGTCTATTTTCCGGTGATTTCAATGCGGCGCAAAGATGTTAAATCCAGGAAGCCTTCCACTCCCCAAGCTCCGATGGTTTCTTCACAAAGGTTCGAGCTTATTGAGTCATCTTGACTGTGGAACTGGTCCCAGAGCAATTGGAGTCGTGTGCTGAAAGTTACTGCTTCCGGAAGGTGACATGGTCGATACAAGCCTAAAAGAGTTGCGATACGCGCTAAGTATTTTCACAAGCCTCGGTATCTTTACCTTGGCGTCACTCAAGTCGAGGCTCATATCTTGGAACTATTCTGGACTAGACCTCGTGCCAAAGCCTTGGCATGGTTAGATCGGGGCATGCATACGTAAGAACTGAAGCTGGAAACGACTAAGTGTTGAAAGTACACCTCGGTGTAATGACCACGGCGTGCATGCCGGACTGTGTTCTCCCAAGCACCTCGACATCATGACCCCTCGACATTTTATCCCGAGGTCCCTTGTTACGAACCCAGAATCAAGAACAGAATGGCTCAAGAACATACACGTGAGGATAGATCAAAGACTAGGGTTCATGCATGTTCTTGACGTGTTCTTCACGAGATTTTCATCTGGATCCTGACTCACGTGCACACCTCGGCATGAAGACCTCGGCTTCACTTTCCGACACACCGTGGTACTCACCCATCAACCCAAGAAGGCGGTTCAGTACCCGGTTTGTTCCGGGCTGACCCGCGACACTTTCCCTTTGCTATAAATACATTTTGAGACTAAAAACCTAGTTATCTTATCTCTTATCTGTTTTTAGCTCTATGAACTTGCCTCTTTTGTGAAACTTGATTAATCTAATCCGATATCTCGTTTTTGCATCAGAATCTTGTTCTTTCTTTATTTCTTTTATCATCCAACATCAAACTCCTTATCATGACTAGCTACACGTCTTGCAAAGGACTTAGTGAGCTCGTTATGATCAGTGAGTAGTCGTTTAAGCGGCTTTAGATAGGTAGATTAGGGTGCTTTCAAGGTGGATTAATGGGTTTAGGTGTCTAGTCTTGCATGTTTCATTCCTTAACCGACGAGATCTCTAAGCTGGATCCAAGCACATCACTTGAGGTTCAGATCTGAGACATATCTCGCATCAGAAGTGTTTGTAGAAATGTCTGAACCACTCGGTTAAGGGTTTAAGAGTCTTTCATCGCGAGAGTGATAGTTTGTTCTCTTAAATGACGTTTTTGAACCGATTCTTATTGCTGACTGATTCGTGCTTCTCAAAAGGGATTTTGGTATGAAAGAGGATCAGTTTAGACGTTTAATACTTTCATGAGAAGATTAACGTGCCTTGAGTTCAAAGTCAAATGAAATCGCTTGATAAAATGATTCATTAGCCCCTTAGTCTATCTTGGAAGCACCCGAGTCAAATATCCTCTCTAAAGCTTCTGCCTTTATCATTCATTACCATCTCTGAATCACCTGTTTGTTATTTGCATCTTGATTAGTTTAAAAAATCTGCTTTTATTTAACTTTATTGCTCATTTGCCTGTTAATCACCGTCACCAAACTTTTATCATCTTGTCTTGACTTAAGTGAACAAATGACATAGGCTAGTGTCTCGTTTACAAGCTTGGTTTAACACCCCTTATACTACTTTGACAAGGGGATTGATAACCCTTCTAAGAGCCTGAAAACTCTTAGTTATCAGAATGGGAAACCACAGGAAGCACAGGTCGAAGAATGCCTCGTACAAAGTAAAATGATCGGGAGGCGGGAGATGTGCGCGGTCCCTGGGCGTCGGTACGACGAACTCTACTTCGCCGGAGATACCAAAGCGAACCCTAAGAGCATCTAGTGACTCGGCAGAAGATAATTACGAGCCGAGAGGATCCGGTCGTTGCCTTATTTTTGTGACTTCGTTCGCCTAGAGGAAGAAGCGGCTCGGCTCGCCATTAAACGCTCGATCTCGCGCTTCGCTTCCATTGGATCAAATGAAAAAGTCTCTTCCTCGGCTTTGATTTCGGCAAATTTGGCAGTCTCATCACAAACAGGAACCGGACCACGGGAAGAGCTTGTCAAAACTTTGTCTCTATTCTCCTCGCCCTCCTCATGATGCAGCCTCGCAGGAAAATCCATCTCGGCATCACCTACTGATTCCTCGCTAGAATTCCCACAATCTCATCTCCTTGTTCGGCTAGGAATTTTGCCTCGGGGTAGATACCATCGCAACCAAGAGTAGCTCCAACTTTGGATTTGCTAGCTCCGCAGTCGGCAGAGTAGCATGGCTCGGCACAATCATCACCGCGATTGGTAAAAGCATCAGCCTCTCACAACTATCGCCTCAGAACGATGACACGCCCGCGCCGGAGTTTTCCTCACCTTGGCTTGAAGCAACATCGTCCATAGCGCCTTGGCTCGTCCGAATCTGCGCCTCGTAATCAAAGAGGGAATCTAGGGATTCCTCGGATTGGCTCGGCATGGTGGAATGTGATAATATACGAGTTATAAATATACATCACGGCTCGCAAGTCGGGGAAGTTCGCCGGGTAAGTTGACGGAATAGAAACGACTGCCGTACAGTACAAACGGCGTGGAGGAGAGACGGCGGAGAAGACAAAAACCCTAATCAGAAAAATAATAATCTAGAGAGAGAAAGAAGAGAGAAGGGAGAGCTACCTTTGAAAAAATTTGAGAAGCTGAAGTTATGAAAAAATGAGAGCAGAAGACCCTTTATATAGCCATTCCGAGGCACGTGGGGTCCGTGGAGATTTTGGGAACTAAGAAAGCTATGAGATAGGGGCGTGAGATCCGCGTAGCCTATTAAAGGGAGCGAACCACGTCAGATTCGCATCGAGGCCACGCTCTTCGGATGTTCGTGGAAGAGAAAATCAAGACTACCGAGCGCCTCATGAGAATCCCGAGCCATACCGAACATCAAGACGCAAAACGCCTCGGCTTTGCAAATAGCTCGGCAACCCAACGTCGTCGTCCCCAAAGACGTTGAAACGTGCCTTATTAAGTAGTAGAAGGGGAGGCACCTCGTCGTCAAGTTGCAACGCGGCTCGGCATTGTCAAAGAATGAATGCCCTGTCACTTAGCACAGCTCGGCATCTTTCATGAGAAAATGCCTCGTCGTTATTTCAAAGCACGGCTCGGCGTTATGCATGAGGAAACGCCTCGTCGTTAATCTAAAACACGACTCGGCATTGTTCATAATAAATATGAATCCCTCACCGTCATTACCAAACACGGCTCGATATTGCTGTGCGGGAAACGTCTCACCAACTCCTCACATAGATGCCTCGGATAGCAAGTTTTGACCGCCCCATCACACCTCGGCAACGCTTGATCACGAGTCACCCGCAGCAATCCGGATCGGTGGCTAACTTGCACTAGACCTCGCCACCTTCGTCTACAAAGCTTATGAGCTGGGGGGTTAACTGTTGGTGTCGGTTTTCACCCTCGACAAGTTTACCCACCGCCAAAAAGGTAAGCAGTTGTATCTGTACCAAGCTGGGCATTCTTTCGATGGGCTGAGCCCTGTTGAAAAAAGGGGTCGACCCAAGCCGAAATTAGGAACGAACTGGGCCGAGCCGTGCTAGGGTAAAGACCGTGTCGAGCTGCGTTAAGTTGGATATTGGGCCGAGCCGTACTGAGGTAAGAGATGGGCCAAGCTGCGTCAAAGTATAAGTTGGGCCGAGCTGCACCAAAGCAAGAGTTGGGGCGAGCCATTGGAGAAGGCGAGATGGGCTGTACTAAACCGGGAGGCAAAGCAATGTCCCAGACCATGTGGGTCGAGCCGGCTAATGAACCGCGACTAGCAGGCCAAGCGGCGTAAGACGAGGCCCATGTAGAAGGCCCTAGGAAAAATGTTAAGGCGGCGGGCGGCGATAAGGAAAGATTCCGATAATCTCTCCCGAGATTTCCGGCTAGGCGGTTTGTAAAGTCTGTTTAAATAGTTGACGCACACCTTTCGTTATGTAATTTTTACCTACTTGAGAGCAATAATACCTAAGCAATTTCACAGCCATAAAACCCTCTTTTGATCTTACTGTTCTCGCGATTAAACCCTAGAAATTTCGGATCCTTAAGTCTTCCTTAACAAGTTTTTGGTTGTGCAAGTTTTGGCTCACACAAGGAGAGATGCAATGTCTCTTTTATATTGCCCAAAGACCAACTCTACAACCCATCAAGAGACCCTCCACTTTGCAAAGCGATGAAAGAAGAGAAAGCCGAGTCAAGCAGGCCTCAGAATGAACCTCCAGCTGATGGTTGTGAGAATGATGAACCCCGAGTTCAAGAGAGAAGAATGGGAGCAGGTTGATATCATTTTGACCCTTATGTGTGGGGCTCACCAGAGTATCACACCAGAAAGCTCTACACAAGGGTCAATGCGCTTCAGCAATGGTGCACAGGACAAGACAACACAAGCCATTCACAAGTGGCAATGGTGTG
Source organism: Eutrema salsugineum (assembly GCF_000478725.1). Taxonomy (NCBI): domain Eukaryota; kingdom Viridiplantae; phylum Streptophyta; class Magnoliopsida; order Brassicales; family Brassicaceae; genus Eutrema; species Eutrema salsugineum. The sequence continues at coordinate 17,923,361 of NW_006256829.1, forward strand.
TGAGGCACTTAAAGAAGAAGGTGAAGAAGCTCACAGCACCTGCCTCACCAGACAAAGACTCGGCCACTTCACCAGCACCGGTTCCAAGAGAGGAAATTGGAGAGAGCTCCACGGCGTGTGCACCTGAGTTACCACCGGGCAAAGAGGACTGGATCAATCCGGCGACCGCGTTCCTACCTGATACACCTGAGAGCAGTCCACCTATGGAGCCATCTCCATCTTGCTCCACATCAAATCCCTCATATTATGTGGGATCTGACCTCAGCGACTAGGTAACTTCTCTAAACCTTTGTACATATGGATATAGTTTTTCTTTTTCATTTTGCATTTTGTTTGCCTTGCTTTGCACTTCTTTTCTCATGCTTTTATAACACAAGGGACTGTGTTATTTAAGTGTGGGGGAGGAGTTTTATGTTTGCTAATCATGTTTTCTTTGATCTTATTTTCATTTTGAGTCTTGACTTTCATGTAGTTGCATCTAAGTGCATATAAAAACCAAAAAAATTGAAAAATCAGAAAACATTTTTGCAAAAAAAAATGTTCATTCTAGTTGCATTTCACATTTTTAGGACCGAGTCTAGCTCATCATATAGGTTGCATCGATGCATGGGAGTAATGATAGATTTTTTCCTTGAGAGAGCATCATTTTGAGAATTCGGATTTCCATGCTTGTTGATTCTTTTGTGCTTGCGAGACTTGAAGAGATCTAGATCTGTGAAAAAAGTTTGAATTTGAACTCAGCTCAAATAAGTGAGAACCATTGAACCTGACTTTTAATTATCTTGTGATGCATTGTTTGAGTGAACATTGTGGATAAGTATATACATATTTGAGCTAGAACCCGTTTTTACAACTCTTTTCCTTAGCTCGAGTAGCTGAATCCGCATTTGGATCAGTTTTCCACACCTTGAACCCATCCTTCTTTCAAGCCAAAAACATTTTGTGTGTGTACTGTGAGGCCACCTTGGATCAAGCTTAACAGAAAGTGTTAGGTTTAGAGCGACAAGGGCAAGTCTCATGAGTGTCTAGTTCCATCATCAAGGAACAATTAGGTCTAGGCTGTGAATAAGTGTGGGGGAAGAGGTTTCTTTGACCGAGAGTTTTGAGAGAAAAGATCTCTTAGAGAGAAAAGAGAAAGAGTGTAAAAATAATAGTGATGAGAAGTGATAACTAAGAGTTTTGAGGCTCTTAGAAGGGTTATCAATCCCCTTGTCAAAGTAGTATAAGGGATGTCAAACCAAGCTTGTAAACGAGACAGTAGCCTATGTCATTTGTTCACTTAAGTCAAGACAAGAAGATAAAAGTTTGGTGACGATGATTAACAGGCAAATAAGCAATGAAATTAAATAAAAGCAGAGATTTAAACTAATCAAGATGCAAACAACAAACAGGTGATTCAGATGATGATAATATGCGATAAGGGAAGAGACTCTAGACAAGATAATCGACTCGGGTGCTTCCAAGCTAAACTAATGGGTTAATGAATTATTTTGTCAAGCGATTTCATTTAACTTTGAACTCAAGGCATGTTAATCTTCTCATGAAAGTATTAAACATCTAAACTGATCCTCCTTCATACCAAAATGTCTTTTGAGAAGCACGAATCAATCAGCAATAAGATTCAGTTCAAATATGTCATTTAAGAGAACAAACTATCACTCTCGCGATGAAAGACTCTTAAACTTTTAACCGAGTGGTTCAGACATTTCTACAAACACTTTTGATGCGAGATATGCCTCAGATCTGAACCTCAAGTGATATGCTTGGATCCAGCCTAGAGATCTCGTCGGTTAAAGAATGAAACATGCAAGACTAGACACCTAAACCACTAATCTATCTTGAAAGCACCCTAATCTACTTATCTAAAGCCGCTTAAACGACTACTCACTGATCATAACGAGCTCACTAAGTCCTTTGCAAGACGTGTAGCTGGTCATGATTAGGAGTTTAATGCTGATAATAAAAGAAGAATAAAGAAAGAACAAGATTCAGATGCAAAAACGAGATATCGGATTAGATTAATCTGGTTTCACAAAAGAGGCAAGTTCTTAAACGTAAATGGAGATAAAAGATAAGATGATTAGGTTTTTGGTCCTAAAATGTATTTATAGCAAAGGGAAAGTGTTGCGGGTCAGCCCGGAACAAACCGGGTACTGAACCGCTTCCTTGGGTTGATGGGTGAGTGCCACGGTGTGTCAGAAAGTGAAGTCGAGGTCATTACACCGAGGTGTGCACGTGAGTCAGGATCCAGATGAAGATCTCGTGAAGAACACGTCAAGAACATGCATGAACCCTAGTCTTTGATCCATCCTCACGTGTGTGTTCTTGAGCCATTCTGTTCTTGATTCTGGGTTCGTGACAAGGGACCTCGGGATAAAATGTCGAGGGGTCATGATGTCGAGGTGCTTGGGAGAACACAGTCCGGCATGCACGCCGAGGTCATTACACCGAGGTGTACTTTCAACACTTAGTCGTTTCCAGCTCAGTTCTTACGTATGCATGCCTCGATCTAATCATGCCAAGGCTTTGGCACGAGGTCTAGTCCAGAATACTTCCAAGATATGAGCCTTGACTTGAGTGATGGCAAGGTAAAGATACCGAGGCTTGTGAAAACACTTAGCGCGTATCGCAACTCATTTAGGCTTGTATCGACCATGTCACCTTCCGGAAGCAGTAACTTTCAGCACACGACTCCAATTGCTCTGGAACCAGTTCCACAGTCAAGATGACTCAATAAGCTCGAACTTTTGTGAAGATCGGGTAAGCTGGTTCGGACAGGAGGAGCTCCGTCCGCCATGATCTTTGAAGTTCTCCGTTCAGTTCTCGGGTACGCGCAATGCTGGTGTATGCTCCGGAAGCCATATCTTTCTCTCCACTGGTCCGAATTGGATGATTCAACCTGTTCTGGAATCTTTGCTTGATTATCTCCAACTTTGGTGAAGACCTCGTCAACTGATTCGGACCGGAAGGTTCCCCGGATTGCTGATCTCTGAATTGCGCGGGCAAGGACAACTTTTGGTCGTAAAAACCTTCCCGTGGTAAGGAAAATGGCCAAGGGCTGTGTACCGCGGTAAGCTTTTTGGTCGTAAAAATCCTTGCCTCGGTCAAAAACTTGTCCCGTGGTATTTTTGCACTCGATACTCGATTCTGGCCGATCGGTAAGGTTTTTGGCCGGTAATGAGCATCCGGTAAACATTTTGGCCGAGGTTTCCGACCAGCCGGTACGAGATTTGGCCGAGAAATTCCTCCAAGCGGTTTTCACCATTTTCGACCCTTTTCTTCACCGTTTTCTTTTTTGTTCCTCTTCTTAGGCTCCAATTGGTCTCCAAAGCTCCTGATAAAGACTTCAAAACATGCAAAACTCTTTGGGACCTAATGCAAGCCCTAAGTCCTATTTTGACGCCTAAAGACTCAATTTACATGAGAAAACACATGATGAGGACTCTATAATGCAATCTAAATGATGTAAAATATAGACATATCAACTCCCCCACACTTGTCCTTTGCTTGTCCTCAAGCAAAAAGAACAAATGAGAGAGAGAGGTTGTAATGCAGATGGAGCTCATATTTCCTTTTTAGAGAGAAGTGACCACAAAGAGAACTCGGATTCATGCTCAAATATGCAATGCAAAGCTATACTCAGATATTTTCCAACTAAAGCACGGAATCCACAAGTCATTATCACATTCAACTCTTTCACATTCATTAAGTTTGTAACCGGGGAATCAAATGATGCAATGTTCAAATAGGCTGGCCTGGCTAGGGTAAGGTCATGAGATAAAAATGATCTCATCGATATTCAAGCGGGTGCAATGCAACAAGGATCTCTCTATGAACGACCAAACTTTGGCAGAATGCTAAAGGTAAAAAGCAACCGATGCATACAAGGGCAAGACTCATCACACCCCACACTCCACTCAAAGCGTTTCTCACTTGCTCACCCTCTCAGAATCCTCACTCTTCACAATCGTTTTCTTTTCACTAGGGGACTCGCCTTTTTCTTTTATATTCAAGCCTTGGTTTTCACTTATTCACACAGCTCTTTTCTTTCATAGCGTATAGCCTCTTTCATTTTCATTTCAGAACACTTGAGCCTTTGGCTTCTTTTTATTTCAGAGCTTATCTTTTCACATCCAAGACTTTATTAATTTTCATTCATTCCCCTAGCTATTTCCACTCTCACTTTTCCACTCAGCTCACCTTTTTCCACTCACCAACAAGTCTTTTCCCCCACACTTATTTCTCACCAATACTCTTGGTTCCTTGATGTTGGAACATATCACTCAATGAGACATGCCCTTGTCGCTCTAAACCTAACACTTTCTGCTAAGTTCTGTCCAAGGTGGCCTTACGATTCACACACAAACATTGGCTCGAAAGAAAGATGGGTTCAAGGTGAGGGAACTGATCCATGATGTGGATTCAGCTACTTGAGCTAAGGAAGGAGGGTGGTAAAAGCAACGATTCTAGCTCAAGTATGTATATCGGTATCCACAAGCCTATTCAAGCAATGCATCAAAAGATATTTACAATTCAAGTTCAGGGTTATCACTTAGTTAGAGTTGAGTGTAATTCAAACTTGCTTCTCAGATTCAAATCGTTTCAAGCTTTACAAGCACAGAATGAGTTTCACAAGCATATTTAGTTCAAGTTCTCAATTGATTTACTCTCTAGGAAAAAATCTATCATTGCTCCTTGCACTGATGCAATCCTACATGATGCAGCTAGACTCGATCTTATAATGCAAGATGCAACTAAAATGATGCAATTTTATCATATGTACAAAGCTAAATGAGACTCAAGAATGCAAAAGTCAAATAAGAACAAAGAAAACAAGATCAGAAAACACGAAGCTCCTCCCCCACACTTAAATAACACAGTCCCGTGTGATATAAAAGCGTGTGAGAGAAGTAAAAAGATAAACTAAATGCAATATGGTATATACAAGATGCATATGTACAAGAGTTTGAAATCGATACCTCAATCGGAGAGGTCTGATCCCAAGTAGTACGAGGGATTTGATGTTGAGCAAGAGGGCGTGGACTGACGTGGTGGGCTGCTCTCCGAGGGTTCAGGTAAGAATGCCGAGGCAGGATCGATCCAGTCCTCTTTCCCTGGTGGAAACTCCGGGTTCCTCGCGTTTGAGCTTTCTCCAACCTCTTCTTGTGTAATCGGTGCGGTTGAGGTCGCCGAGTTCTTGTCCGGTGAGGATGGCCTGGTGAGTTGCTTGACCTTTCTTTTCAAATGCCGGACACAGTCTACCAACGCATGAATGGTCTTGTCTTGCCACTTACACCACTTTTGGAGGGTGTTCACTCGCGAATACAGCTTCTTGGTGTGGTATTCAGGCTCCCCCCACACATACGGATCAAAGTGATATCGTCCTGCTCCAATCCTCCTCTCGGGGCGTCTCTCTTCTTCATTCTCACAGCCGGCTGGGCCGTTCTCGTTCTGAGGTTTACTAGGTGCGGCCTTGGCACACTTGCGCATTGGTGGGTCGAGAGATGGGTTGTACAACTGATCTTTGAGGACATAGAAGGAGACGTTACACTGTTTATCAAGTATGGTGAGGCCTCGGTTAGGCAGTAGGACCTGTGTGCCGTCTCTGTTCATCAGTGTGAAGTTGTAAACCCATTTATCCCCGGACTTGCCTCCAAAGAAACCACTTTTACTTAAGTATTGCTCATCGATGAGACTCGGCTTCTTTGGTGAATCAGGGAATATAAACCCTTGAGCCCTCAGGATCTTGGTGACTATCCAACCGTTCTGAAGTCTTCTTGCTCCTCGCTTCTTGCGGTCGCACCATACATTGTGTCGATAAGTGAGCATTTGAATGGCAAAGAATGCACCCAATGATGGTACAGGCAGCGGCCCTTGGAACTCTTTCTTGTTCTTCATTTGAGTGATGAACGGCTTCAGTCCGAGTCCCAACAGTTCAAGCTCGGCCGTGTGAATAACACCAGGGTTAAAGGTCGAGAAGAATGTTGATGCTAGGACGCGGTTTGCGTATCTGATCGCAGGGTTCCTTATGCAGCTTGTCTTGCTCTTGCCTCCGAGGTAAGGTCCCAAAGATTTCATCAAGCTCCTTGAAACTGACCTAGTAGTGCACGCTATCCATTTCAAACTCAATGTGGCCGAATCCTTTGCCATGTAAACGCTTTGGATCTCTCTTGGGGTAGATGATGACCTCCAGGGTTGCAAGAAACTGCTGTGTAATCCCTTCATAGGCAACATCGCTCATCTCGAAGAACTTTGCCAAGCTTATATTCTCAAAAATGAGGGTCACGTCATCAAGTATCTCGAGTTTCCTCAGCAACTCCAAGTCAGGGAATCGACCTTGAGCCACTCTTATTGAGTTAAAGTGGTCCAAGTATTCCTCAGTAGTTGGGAAGTGTTCTTCCTCGGGCTCGGCCTTTGGTTCTTTCTTGGACTTTTTGTCACCGTTGTCCACATAAGGGACTAACGCTCCGGGCTCGTCGTCATCCGATCCCACAGCTGCCTTCTTCCCGTTCCTTTTTGATTCGAGAGCTGGTGCCAGAGTGAGCTCAGTATTTCTTGCTCATTTGGGGGTTTGCTCGTCATCGGGTCGCATCAAGGGTTTCTTGCTTGTCTCTCCACTACGTGGCACGGCAACGGCTTTACCCTTCAAAACTCTCTTCTGGCCTGCACTTTTGTTTGTCTCGTGGGCAGGAACGGTTCGGTCTCCGGTCATCTGCAAGGGAGATTCTCAAAGAAACCGTCAGAACCAAGTATATCGTTAAGCACATGTATCTCAAGATTGGCAAGTACAAAACTTTTTCTCTAACAGAACTGGTATTCATAGCTTTTTCAAACATCAAGGAAAGTAAAAACAAGCCAGAACAATCGATTAGAGACAAGTTATCTAGAGATTTCAGCTCAAACACACAAATCATCATTAAGACCGTTTCCAAGCGTATTTTCTCAAGAATTTAAAAACTCAAGAGCAAGTGATATTAAATGCAAAGACCGGTTTTTCGTGTGTTGTCTACCCTGGTGGAATTAACAAAATTGTTCCCAAAGGCCGATATACTCTAAAAGAATCTTTCCACATTTTACAAACATTTAAGCTCGCAAAGAATGAAGGAAAAAGATGAGTTCTTTAAGATGCAAATACCTTTGGGAATGCAAGATTTAGGCTGAATGAGATGCTTATGCAGAGTAGACAACATCTTAACGAGTCTAGAACGCTTGGAATCACGCAAAATGAACGAGAAATGAGTGAGTTGTGTTCGTGAAATGCAGAGAAAAGAGTCAAGAGGGCAAACTCTGCGTTTTGGCCAAGTATGGAGGTTGGTATGGGCTGGAGCGCGCTTTCCAGCTGGCATTTGGACTGTTGTGGGACTGGTCCCCCCTTCTGCTCCAGCTCCAGCCGTTGACCGCGCCAAAAACTACCTTGACCGGGTGTTTAAATTCAAAATGCCGCGCAACCCTTCAAATGGACGCGGTATGGGGATGACGTGGGCTGTACGGACCAAGCTAAATTTTCTCGTGTTACTCTGAGCTGCCTCGACGTGTTACACCCCGAGGGTACCAAGCCGAGTAGTCTGAGCCCGTGCCAACGAGTAAATCCCCATAGCTTTCACGTCTTTTCTTTGGACCTCGCAAAGCCTCTTCTTCGTTCTAAGTGTTTCATGTGCTCTTGCTTTTGATCATCTCTTGAAACCGAGTACCTCGGCACGCTCCACCACGAGGGCATCATGCCGAGGTCACTTGTTTTTAGCAAAGAACATGTGAAGCTGTGGGGTTTAAACAGGCTGGCCTTGGTGTAAACTGGTCGCGGCCTCGGATCAAGGGTTTTTTTTTTTACCGTTTTAAGTGAACATCGCCCCTCGGTATACTTATACCGAGGTGTTTACACCGTGAGCCTCCCCCACACTTATTTATTTTACGATAGCACTTCTCAGACACGACCATGATGAAATTAAGTCGAGGAATCTAGCTGAGGTTCTCAAGCTTTCACTCGGTAAAAGATGACCATGGTATGAATATACCGAGGGTCGATACCGAGGCTATGTATGCTCTTTGACTTAATTCATCAGGCCGTGTCTTTTTCAAGCTTTCTCTCACCTTCACCCTCAAGGTTCACTGTCTAACTCCTGAAACACTTAACAAACCCTTCAAAAAGCTTCAATCAAAAAGAAAAAGAAGATGAAAAACGAAATATGTACATGGATAAGCTTGGGGTGTCTCCCAAGAGCACTTTGTTTAACGTCGCTAAGTTTGACTTTTCATACCTTTTCAGGCTGATTCCGGTTCAAGTAGAGGAACTGAGGTAGCTCCCCCCCTTGTTTCTGATGCCAAGTAATGCTTTACCCTCTGGCCGTTTACCACAAAACCTTGTCCATCTTTTCCTTTCAAAACCACGGCTCCATAGGGTCTTACTTCAAGAATCGTGAACGGACCGGACCACCTAGACCTCAGCTTCCCAGGGAACTGCTTAAGTCTTGAGTTAAACAACAGAACTTGGTCCCCTTCTTTGAACTCTCTCTTGTGTATCTTCTTGTCATGGAGCGCCTTGGTTCTTTCTTTGTAAATCTTAGAGCTCTCAAAAGCATCTAACCGGATCTCCTCAAGCTCATGAAGCTGTAGAACTCTTTTCTCTTGTGCGGTCTTGATGTCAAAGTTCAAAAGTTTCATTGCCCACAAGGCTTTGTATTCCAACTCAACCGGTAAATGACAGCTCTTCCCATAGAGCAAGTTAAATGGTGAGGTTCCAATGGGGGTCTTGTAGGTGGTTCTGTAAGCCCACAGAGCATCGTCAAGTTTCTTGCTCCAAACCTTCCTGGATGAGTTCACGGTCCTTTCCAAAATGGCCTTTATCTGACGGTTGGAAACCTCCACTTGGCCGCTGGTTTGCGGATGATAAGGGGTGGCCACCTTGTGCTTTACTCCGTGCTTCTTCAAAAGACTCTCAATAGTCTTGTTGATGAAATGGCTTCCCCCATCACTGATGACTACTCTTGGTACTCCAAACCGTGGGAAGATGATGCTCTTGAAGAGTTTTACCACCACTTTTGAATCGTTGGTCGGAGATGCAACCGCTTCAACCCATTTACTCACATAATCCACCGCTACAAGGATATATTGATTCCCATACGAGCTTAGGACCCATGAAGTCAATGCCCCAACAGTCGAAGACTTCTACTTCAAAGATTGGGTTTTGGGGCATTTCATTCCTTTTGGATATGTTTCCGTGCCTTTGACAAGCTTCACACCTCGAGACCACTTCCTGGGCGTCTTTGAACATGGTCGGCCACCAGAAACCGCTCTGTAGAACCTTGGCAACTGTCTTGAACGCACCTAAATGACCACCATACGATGAGCCGTGGCATTCTTGTAGCACCGGATGAATTTCTTCTTCGGCCAAGCATCGCCTATAGAGATGGTCCTTGTTAAGCACGTAAAGGTATGGCTCATCCCAATAATACCTCATCACATCTCTAAAGAACTTCTTCTTCTGATAGGTATCAAGATCCGGTGGCTCTAAACCGCAAGACAAGTAGTTCTTTAGATCTGCGAACCATGGTAGGCTTCTTTCTTTGATCGTGTTGGCTTCCTCCACTTCTAGGTAAGACCTGACTAGCATAAGGGTCTCCTCCAGTAATGCATCATCAATTGGGACCTGTTCTTCAATCCTCAACCTGGAGAGGTGATCTGCGGCTCCGTTTTCAATGCCTTTCTTGTCAAGTATCTCCATATCGAACTCTTGGAGTAATAGGATCCACCTCAACAACCTCGGCTTAGCGTCCTTCTTAGCCATCAGATATCTCAAGGCCGCATGATCTGTGTAAACCGTAACCTTTGATCCCACTAGATAACTCCTGAATTTATCAAATGCAAACACAATGGCAAGCATTTCTTTCTCGGTGGTCGCGTATTTTTCTTGAGCTGAGTCCAAGGTGCGGCTCGCATAGTAGATCACATGGAGCTTTTTATCTTTCTTCTGCCCCAAGACAGCTCCTACAGCATAATCAGATGCATCGGTCATCACTTCAAATGGTAAAGACCAATCAGGGGCTTGTACAATCGGTGCACTGATCAAAGCCTCCTTGATTCTCTTGAACGCTTCCTCACATTCTTCATCAAAGTTGAAATCTACTTCTTTGCACAATAACCTGGTCAAGGGCCTGGCTATCTTTGAGAAATCCTTGATGAACCGTCTATAGAACCCAGCGTGGCCAAGGAAGCTTCTTATTCCTTTCACAGAATTCAGGGCTTGTAAGTTCACCATCACCTCGATCTTGGCCTTATCCACCTCGATGCCTTTCTCTGATACCTTGTGTCCCAAGACAATGCCTTCTTGGACCATGAAATGACACTTCTCCCAGTTCAAGACAAGCCTATGCTCCTCACATCGCTTGAGAACCTGAGAAAGATTAGCAAGACATTCGGAGAAAGAGGAGCCGTATACATAGAAGTCATCCATAAACACCTCAACTTTCTCTTCAATTAGATCAGAGAAAATGTGCATCATACATCTTTGAAAAGTGGCCGGTGCATTACACAAACCGAATGGCATTCTTCTATAAGCATAAGTGCCATAAGGGCAGGTGAATGTGGTTTTCTGTTGGTCTCTTGGATCTATTGGTATTTGGAAGAATCCAGAGTATCCATCGAGAAAACAGAAATAAGGATGATTAGCTAACCGTTCAAGCATTTGATCAATGAATGGTAAAGGGAAATGATATTTTCTTGATACAGAATTCAATTTCCTATAGTCAATGCACATGCGATGGCCGGTTATAGTTCTTTGGGCTATGAGTTCATCCTTATCGTTTTTCACCACCGTGATCCCACCTTTCTTGGGTACAACGTGTACAGGAGATACCCACCGAGAGTCAGAGATTAAATATATTATCCCTGCCTCAAGGAGCTTTAGTATCTCCTTCTTAACCACCTCTTTGAGGTTCGGGTTAAGTCGACGTTGGTGCTCAATAGAAGACATGGCTTGGTCCTCCAGGTGGATCCTATGGGTGCATATATCAGGAGAGATCCCTCTAATATCAGCCAAGGAATACCCTATGGCTCTCCTGAATTTCCTTATTTCACTAAGTAATGCACGTTCCTCATGCTCAAGCAAGTTATCGTTTATGATCACAGGGAAAGTAGAGTTTAGACCTAAGAACGCATACCTGAGCCCTGTTGGTAGAGGCTTGAGCTCAACAGGGGGTGCGTCTGCCTCATTCCAATCGGCATCAAAGCTGCATTGGCCCGGAACAGCTTCCTCGGCCTTTTCCTTGTTCTCACGCGGTATACCATCGGCCTCGGCACAAACTGTCACGGCCATGATATCCCGAGGTGTCTCCTCTGTTCCCGTGGATCCCTCGTTGTCTGAAATGTCGAGGCCACTCTTCCTGAGCTCGAAAAACCTCGCCTCAGCTCCAAGCTCCTTCGGTTGGTCCAAAAGGAGCTTGTACACCTCGCTTTCCTCGCTCAAGTACCCGTGCTCGCTTTGTTCCCGTGTTAAGACCACTTGTAACGGATCCTCTGCATTCAACTCTTCAAGGAGCTCATCAGCTAGCTCCTCCATTACCTCCACATAGAAAACCTGACCTCCAATGGTCGGTTTCTTCATCATCTCCTTCACATTGAACTTCATAGTCTCGGAACCGATGTGTAGTTCAATCATTCCTCCTCTCACATCTATTATGGCTCCTGCGGTCGCCAAGAACGGTCGGCCCAAGATGATAGGGTCTAATGGTTCCTCGTCCATCTCAAGAACTATGAAGTCCGAGGGGATTTCTATCTCACCGATCCTCAAAGGTAGATCCTCAAGCAACCCCACCGGTAATCTAACCGATCTATCAGCTAATACAAGAGAGATCTTGGCTGGCTTTTAGCTTTTGTATCCCAATCTCTTGGCCACCGTGTAAGGCATTAAGCTCACAGAAGCTCCAAGGTCACATAAACAGTTTGAGAACTTCAGGTGACCTAAAGCACACGACAAAGTAAAGCTGCCCGGATTGGATAGCTTCCTTGGTATAGATCTCCTTTGTATTATTGCGCTGCACTCATGACTCAGTATCACCATACCCTGGAGCTCCTTTGTCTTGTTGAGGATCGCGTCCTTTAGAAACTTCCCAAGCTGGGGTATAGCTAAGAAAGCATCTATAATGGGTAAGGTGAGTTGCGTGTTCTCCAAGTGTTTCTCAAAGACCGCCTTGGCTTTGTCTAAGATTTTCTTTTTGAAACGCCCTGGGAACGGTATCTTGGGTTGATAAGGTGGTGGTGGAACATAGGGCTTCTCAAGCTCGGTTGTCTTTTCCACCTCTTTTCCTTTGTCCTTGATCGGTTCCTTCTCTAAGACCTCTTCTTTATGCGCATCATCCGAGGCTGCCTCCCCCTGTCGTTGCTCATTGGCCTCAACGAGCTTTGTCTTAGGCGTTGGAGTTTGTAATTCTTTACCACTCCTCAACGTGATGGCGTTCACATACTCTTTAGGGTTCGGCTCCGGTTTACCTGGTAAAGCTGGGCCTCTTGATGATGTAGATGTCTGATTTTTCTTAAGCTCCCTGATATCTTGCTGCATTGTCGCGTGCTGGCTCTCAACCCTTTGCTGGCCCTGTAACAGTTGCTGTAATATCCCACAGACATCGTTCCCCATCTGATTCTGACCCGTTCCCTGAATCTGTTGTTGATTACCCATCGGCTGCGGATTGAACCCTGGTGGAAACTTGTGTTGTTGCGGTTGGTTGTTGAAGTTGTTACCCTGAGCTGCTTGATTGTGCTGAGTGTAGCCGTGCTGCTGCCCACTGAACTGTTGCTTGGGCTGGAAGTTATTCGGAAAAGGGGTTTTTGGAGCATAGCTTTGGTGTTGTTGAGCAGGGTACACTTGGTCTTGAGGGTTAGCTACATTCGGGTTTCGATAAGAGAGGTTGGGGTTATTGCCGTGGTTGTTAAACCGCTGATACCTCTGCTGATTCCCTATGTATTTCAGCTCCTCCTGAGTTAGACCATCTTCATTAACATTGTCAAAACTTGGCCCTTGCTCATCAAACTCGCCTACAAAGTGTATTGGCTTTTGAGTTGCCATCAAAACCTTGTCAAGCTTGCTCTGAAGCTCTCTTATATCCTTTTTCATACGCTGTTCATCACTAGATCCCTCTGTACGGTTTGCTCTATCAAAGTCCTCTCCATACGTGTCATTGGACATGGCTAGGTTCTCGACTAGTTCCATTGCCGCATTGATCTCTTTCCCAAGAAAATTTCCATTTGAAGCTGTGTCGAGTTGGTTTCTGATCTTGGGGAGTGCACCTCGGTATAAAGTACTCAAGAGGGATGCCTTTGAGAAGCCGTGGTGTGAGCATTGGTTAGTATAGCTCCTAAACCGTTCCCAAGCCTCACTAAAGCTCTCGTTGATGTGCTGCGTGAAACTTGAGATCTGATTCCTGAGCTTAGCCGTGCGTGATGTGGAAAAGAACTTTGATAAAAACGCCAGTTTACACTGCTCCCAGGTTTGTATAGAACCCCTCGGGAGGTTCTTTTCCCACTGGTGAGCTTTATCACCGAGGCTGAAAGGGAACAAGCGTAGCTTGAAGCTATCTTCGGAGACGCCATTTATCTTGGTTAAGTCGCAAACCCGATCAAATTGATCTAGATGCTCGAGAGGGTCTTCTCCAGCCAGACCGTGGAACTGGGAGTTTTGCACCATATTGAGCAGGGAAGCTTTAACTTCAAAGTTGTTGTTTTGGACTGGTGGAGCTTGAATCCCAGCTCGGTATTGGTGCGCATTAGCTCGGTCATCCTCTCCAACACAGATTGGAGGATGTTGTCTCTGAACTTGTGGCGGTGGCGGATGAACATGATGGGCTTGTTGCTCATTTCTGTTCGCTTGGTGTTGGTTTTGCTGAGCAAGCCGTTCGTTTCTTTGAGCCTGTTGCTGATTAACATAGGCTTGTTGTTCATTTCTTCCTGCCTGCGCCTGATTAGCCTGAGCCTGGTGCTCGGCCGCCTGAGCCTGTTGCTCCATTCGCTGTTGTTCTGCCATTCCAAGTCTGTCAAAGTGCCGTTCTCTCTCGCGAGCTCGCCTTTCTAATCTGTCGATGTTATCGTCATATGGGAAAAGCGATCCTGTGCTCCGAGACCTGGTATTCATGCACCTGAAAACAAAACAAGAACTTGCAAAAGAGTTAGTAAAACAAAAGAAAGTAAAGTCTTGATCTTAAGAACAAACAAGAGAATAATGCTCTTACAAGTTGGCAACGGTGCCAATTGATAACTAAGAGTTTTGAGGCTCTTAGAAGGGTTATCAATCCCCTTGTAAAAGTAGTATAAGGGATGTCAAACCAAGCTTGTAAACGAGACACTAGCCTATGTCATTTGTTCACTTAAGTCAAGACAAGAAGATAAAAGTTTGGTGACGATGATTAACAGGCAAATAAGCAATGAAATTAAATAAAAGCAGAGATTTAAACTAATCAAGATGCAAACAACAAACAGGTGATTCAGATGATGATAATATGCGATAAGGGAAGAGACTCTAGACAAGATAATCGACTCGGGTGCTTCCAAGCTAAACTAATGGGTTAATGAATTATTTTGTCAAGCGATTTCATTTAACTTTGAACTCAAGGCATGTTAATCTTCTCATGAAAGTATTAAACATCTAAACTGATCCTCCTTCATACCAATATGTCTTTTGAGAAGCACGAATCAATCAGCAATAAGATTCAGTTCAAATATGTCATTTAAGAGAACAAACTATCACTCTCGCGATGAAAGACTCTTAAACCTTTAACCGAGTGGTTCAGACATTTCTACAAACACTTTTGATGTGAGATATGCCTCAGATCTGAACCTCAAGTGATATGCTTGGATCCAGCCTAGAGATCTCGTCGGTTAAAGAATGAAACATGCAAGACTAGACACCTAAACCACTAATCTATCTTGAAAGCACCCTTATCTACTTATCTAAAGCCGCTTAAACGACTACTCACTGATCATAATGAGCTCACTAAGTCCTTTGCAAGACGTGTAGCTGGTCATGATTAGGAGTTTAATGCTGATAATAAAAGAAGAATAAAGAAAGAACAAGATTCAGATGCAAAAACGAGATATCGGATTAGATTAATCTGGTTTCACAAAAGAGGCAAGTTCTTAAACGTAAATGGAGATAAAAGATAAGATGATTAGGTTTTTGGTCCTAAAATGTATTTATAGCAAAGGGAAAGTGTTGCGGGTCAGCCCGGAACAAACCGGGTACTGAACCGCTTCCTTGGGTTGATGGGTGAGTGCCACGGTATGTCGAAAAGTGAAGCCGAGGTCATTACAACGAGGTGTGCACGTGAGTCAGGATCCAGATGAAGATCTCGTGAAGAACACGTCAAGAACATGCATGAACCCTAGTCTTTGATCCATCCCCACGTGTGTGTTCTTGAGCCATTCTGTTCTTGATTCTGGGTTCGTGACAAGGGACCTTGGGATAAAATGTCGAGGGGTCATGATGTCGAGGTGCTTGGGAGAACACAGTCCGGCATGCACGCCGAGGTCATTACACCGAGGTGTACTTTCAACACTTAGTCGTTTCCAGCTTCAGTTCTTACGTATGCATGCCTCGATCTAATCATGCCAAGGCTTTGGTACGAGGTCTAGTCCAGAATACTTCCAAGATATGAGCCTCGACTTGAGTGATGCCAAGGTAAAGATACCGAGGCTTGTGAAAACATTTAGCGCGTATCGCAACTCATTTAGGCTTGTATCGACCATGTCACCTTCCGGAAGCAGTAACTTTCAGCACACGACTCCAATTGCTCTGGAACCAGTTCCACAGTCAAGATGACTCAATAAGCGCGAACTTTGGTGAAGACCGGGTAAGCTGGTTCGGACAGGAGGAGCTCCGTCCGCCATGATCTTTGAAGTTCGCCGTTCAGTTCTCGGGTACGCGCAATGCTGGTGTATGCTCCGGAAGCCATATAATTTCTCCACTGGTCTGAATTGGATGATTCCAACTGTTCTGGAATCTTTGCTTGATTATCTCCAACTTTGGTGAAGACCTCGCCAACTGATTCGGACCGGAAGGTTCCCCGGATTGCTGATCTCTGAATTGCGCGGGCAAGGACAACTTTTGGTCGTAAAAACCTTCCCGCGGTAAGGAAAATGGTCGAGGGCTGTGTACCGCGGTAAGCTTTTTGGTCGTAAAAATCCTTGCCTCGGTCAAAAACTTGTCCCGTGGTATTTTTGCACTCGATACTCGATTCTGGCCGATCGGTAAGGTTTTTGGCCGGTAATGAGCATCCGGTAAACATTTTGGCCGAGGTTTCCGACCAGCCGGTACGAGATTTGGCCGAGAAATTCCTCCAAGCGGTTTTCACCATTTTTTACCCTTTTCTTCACCGTTTTCTTTTCTGTTCCTCTTCTTAGGCTCCAATTGGTCTCCAAAGCTCCTGATAAAGACTTCAAAACATGCAAAACTCTTTGGGACCTAATGCAAGCCCTAAGTCCTATTTTGACGCCTAAAGACTCAATTTACATGAGAAAACACATGATGAGGACTCTATAATGCAATCTAAATGATGTAAAATATAGACATATCAAGAAGTGAGGGTTTGAAAAGAAAAGAAATCGGTCTTGGGTCTTGTGTTTTGAAAAAAAAACAAAAAGAGAGCTCTAAGTGTCTAAAAGAAGGTATATAACCTGTGAATGAAAGGAAAAGAAAAAAAAAAGAAAAAAAGCCAACATGGCTCATGTGTCTAAAAGAGAAAATGAGAGGTTAGATAGCCCAAGTTGTGAAAAAGAGCTGTGTGTAAAGAGAAGATCCCAAGCCGAGTGTCTAAAAGAAAAGAAAACCCCTTTTTGAGAGAAGAAAATGAGTGAGAAGAGAGTTGTGAGGTTCATTGAGAGAGTGTGAGCTAGAGGTGTCTTTAAGTAAGGGGAGTGAGTTGAGTCTTGCTCTTGTATGCATCGGTCGCTCTTTACCATTAGCATTCTGCCAAAGCTTTGATCGTTCATTGAGAGATCCTTGATTGCATTGAACCTTGCTTGTGCATCTGAATGAGATCATTTTAGTCTCATAGCCTCATCCTTAGCCAAACATAACTTGCTTGAACTTGCATCACTAGATTCACATGGTAAAGCGCTAAAGAGTTGAGGGATAAGAGAAGTTCTGGAGATCATTGTTGAATGTTGAGCATCAAAGTAGAGTCTTGCATTGCATGTGGAATTGGCAACTTGGAATCTGAATCTATTTGTGATTGCTTCTCTCTTCATATAGGAAATATGAACTCCCAATGCATTCAACCTCTCTCTCTTATTTGATCTTTTTGCTTGAGGACAAGCAAAAGACAAGTGTGGGGGAGTTGATATGTTCATAAATTGCATCATATAGCTTGCATTTCTAGGTCCAAATCATGTCATATCTCATGCATATTGGGTCCTTAGGCATTGTTTTAGGACTTAAGGGTTGCATTAGGTCCCAATGAGTCTTTGCATGGTTTGGAGTCTTTATCAGGTACTTTTGAAACTGTTTGGAGCTTGAGAGGTGTGACCAGAAGTTGAAATGGTGGAGAAATGGGTTGGAAATGGTGAAAATGGCCTAAAGGAGTTTATCGGCAAGATCATGTACTGATAGAAGTGTTCTCTCGGCTAAATACGCTGTCGGGTGATTTTTATCGGCTAAATAATGTACCAGACCTGAGGCGCATCGGCTAAAATTCTATCGGACGAAATCTCTGTCGGGTAAAAGCTTACGCCAAGCAGGAAGGATTTTTATCGGCTACAAACGTAACCGCAGGTAGCATTTCTTGGCTATTTCCTTAACCGCGGTATGTGAGTCTCGGCTAAAACCTGTTTGTGCCGATATGAGTAAAAGATCGCCAATCCGGGGAAGCTTCCAATCCGATTCAGCTATCGGGGTCTACAGAAAAGTTGGAGAGGATCACGTCACGGTTCCAGAATAGGTGGAATCATTGGATTTGGAGCTACGAGCAGAGCTCGCCACCGTTTTAGACCCATCTGATGAGCTACGAAGATTGCATAGGACGATGCCCTTCCAGACCGATTCAGTTTATTGGGCCTTCATCAAGATTCAAGATATTTGAATCAACTTTCCAGAACGTTTGAGATCATCTGATTTGGGTCTATGAGCAAGGATATAACGTTTCCGGAGTACATTTGTCTAGAAGCCCCTTTCTGATCGTGTCAAGGCACTGTAAAGATGAACCCTCCGGGAGACCTTCCATTCCCCAAGTACCGATGGGTCCTTCACCAAAGTTTGAGCTGGATGAGTGATCTTTCTTATGGAGCTATTTTCAAATCATTTAGAGTTACGAGCTGAAAGTTACAAGGAGCAGAAGATAAGCGGGTCAATACAGGGTTCTAAGAGTTGCGATTGGTGCTAAGTGTTTAGCAAAGCCTCGGTGTTGTGCCCTCGGCATTGTCACTCACCGAGGCCTGTTTCCAAAGCTATTTGTTTAAAACCTGAACCTCGGCATCAATACCTCAAGATAGCACATTAGACTCTCTCTCTTCCTGACCCCCTCTACCAAAGCCCCTCGGTGTGCTAACACCGAGGTGATTTCTTTCCGAGACAAAATGCTTAAAACCTCGAGCAAGCTCCACAGCTTGTCTACAGCAGGGTGTTATGTTACCGAATGAAAGCATCAAGGCCTCTACCTAACTCCTCGGTATGTCTACACCGAGATCCCTTGTCACAAACCCAGATCAAGAACAAAGCTCATTTAACGGTTGCACGTGAAGATGGATCAAAGACTAGGGTTCACACATGTTCTTGATGAGTTCTTCATTTCATCTTGAGTTTGGATCAGGCCCTCGACATCAGCACCTCGGCGTAGTATCTTCACACACCGAGGAGCTCACCCATTTTCCAAAGAAGACCGGGTCAGTACCCGGTTTGTTCCGGGCTGACCCCCATCACTTAGCTTCACTATAAATAGTTTTAGGGACTTATCCTTGAGAACTTGCCTCTTTTGTGAAAACTTGTCTGTTTAATCAGATATCTCGTTTTTGCATCAGTCAAGTCTTGTTCTCTTCATTTCTTTTCATCAAATCAAGCTTCTAATCATGTCTAGAATCACTTCTTGCAAACGATTAAGTGTGCTCATGATTAGTGAGTAGTTTCATTATAAGGTCTTAGATAGGTAGATTAGGGAGCTGAAATGCTAGATTAGCGAGTTTAGGTTCTAGATCTTCATCATTCATTCTCTAACAAACCGATCTCTATGCTAGATCCTTGAACATCACATGTGGTCTAGATCTGAGGTACTTTCACGCCTGAAAAGTGTTTGTTGAAATACCTGAACCAAGTTTGTTAGAGGTTTAAGATTCTTTCATCATGATAATGATAGTTTGTTTCTCTTAAATGACTTATTGAACTGATTCGTAATGTTTGCTGATTCATGCTTCTCAAAAGGGATTTTGGTATAAAAAAGGATTAGCATAGAAGTGTAATGCCTTCATGTGAGGCTTATCTTGTAAATGAGTTCATGTTAAATGAATTTGCTTGATTATTTGTTCATTAACTCGCAAGTTTAGTATAGAAGCACCCTAGTTCATTATCCTGTCTAAGACCTTTGCATCATCATTTTATATCATCAACTGCTTATCTTGCTTATCTTATTAACTTGTTTGCATCTTGCTTTAGTTTAGATCTTGTTTTCTCATCTTGTTTGCAATTAGTTTAGAAACCATAACCGCTACCTATTTGACTTGAATTAAGAAGCATAGCATCATAAACTAGTGTCTGAACCACAAGCATGGATTGATACCTCTTCATTCTACAATGACAGGGGATTGATAACCCTTCAAAGGCCTGAAAAACCTTGTTATCAGCCAACGAGACGTCTATACTGATCTGGGGCAGAGAATGATGCACTCATAGAGGATGCAAAAGTTTCAGAAAAATCGACACCCTCTTGTTGATGATTTTTAAATGCCACCAACCATGCCTTGTAACGTTCAAGTGTCTATTCGAACTTAAATTTTAGATGATAAACCCATTTGGAACCAAGTGCCTTGACGCCTGGTGGTAAACGTTCAAGCATCCATGTCTCATTAAGTTCTAAGGCATTGATCGGTTCATCAACCATGGTCATAGCTGCAAGAAAACGTTGATGGGAAAAACCAAATTTGTCAATGGAGACATAATGTGTTATAGGATAAAAACACATAGCTGAAGATACTGATAAATCAGGTTTGAGAGAGACGAGGGTTTTATCACAGTGTGTTCAATACAGATGGTAAGGATCAAGAAGAAGAGACTGGTGACGCTTTCTGTGACCGCGTCCAAGCGGTTCTGTACGGAGATCAAACGTAGGCAAGTCAGCCATAGGTGAAGCGAGAGGATTTTCTTCTTGTTCAGCAGAAGGTGGGGATACAGACGAAGTCAGAAAAGAGGCTTCGACTGAAGAACTCCCCCTAGTTTCAATGATCGGAGAAACACTAACTTTAGTAACTTCATCACCAGCAGGGAGAGCTAGTGGCGGGACAACAACAGGAGGATCAGACACATAGTTGATGTCTTCCAAGTAAGGGAAAATGGTTTCTTCAAAAATGATATCACATGAGACAACAAAGTCTTGGCGTTCAACATCATAATCATGCCAGCCTTTTTTATTGTGAGGATAGTCTAGAAAGATGCATTTTCGTCCTCTTTCTTTGAATTTATCGCGATCAGCTGAGTGTCATTTAGCAAAACATAAGGAACCAAATACTCGGAGGTGATCATAAGATGGAGGTGATGTGTAAAGGATTTCATAAGGAATACGACCAGCCAGCAAAGGAGTAGGATTATAGCTAATCAGATAAGCAGAAGTAAGAACACTTTCACCCCAACACTTAACATGTAGATTAGCTTGGAAGAGAAGCGACCTCACCATGTTGAGAATATGATGATGCGTGCGCTCCACTTGTCCATGACGTTCGATGTTGGATGCCATGATCTTTAAAGAAAACACGGAGAGAAACAAACTCGCTTCCATTGTTATTCCAGATGATTTGAACATTCTTTCCAAATTGTTGTTTTGCCATCGCTAAAAAATACTTAAGATGTGTAGTGACTTTATTGCAAGAAGGATATAAGTCCATGCAGCACATGAGTGATCATCAACTATGGTAAGAAAATAGTATGCTCCACATGAAGAAGCAAGTTATAGGGTCCCAAACATTGCAATGTATCAAAGAAAAACATTCAGCTGCTTTATTAATGCTTTAAGAAAAAACTTGCTTGGATACAAACTTTGCAAAAATCATTGCTAGTACTATTAGGAGAAGTAAAATCCTGTAGAGTAGATAAAAAATTTGATAAAATCTTCGCAGACGGGTGTCCTAAACATTCATGCCAAAAAGTCCTGCTTGATTTTTGAACACGATTTCCCTGAGCCGAAACCACACCATAAAAGTGATCAACCCCCTCTCTCTCTTCACCTGCTCTAATCAGTATCTTTGAATTTGGTCTTGTATAAGGTTAGATAGATGGTTACAATATAAAAAATCACAGAGAGCTCCTTTAAAAACTGGTGGTGGGATTGTTTTCTCTAGTGGAGATCAATCAGATCACTGATTGATATAATCACAGATCTATTTATGTTAACAAATATATTCTCATTAATTAGCTGTGTAATACCCGGCTCTTTTTCTATATATATTTGTTCATCATGTATTGTAATTATCATCACTTGAATATACACTTACATGATAGCAGAGCCATCGATCTGTAAAAAACCTACAAATGTTTCT
The DNA here is from genome assembly GCF_000478725.1 of Eutrema salsugineum. Taxonomy (NCBI): domain Eukaryota; kingdom Viridiplantae; phylum Streptophyta; class Magnoliopsida; order Brassicales; family Brassicaceae; genus Eutrema; species Eutrema salsugineum. The sequence continues at coordinate 17,945,072 of NW_006256829.1, forward strand.
TCTATTCTTTTCTACCCCCTCACCTAAAGACTCATCATGAGTACTTCTGAAAATATCTCCCCTGCAATTGTTACCGACATAATCAACGCAAACAATTAAACACTGCTTACCATCAACATTTCCAACATTACTAAACTCACTGCTTCTAACTACCTCATATGGGGCCTCCAAATTCATGCCCTCCTAGATGATCATGACCTTGCAGAACATATCGATGGACCCACTGTTCCTCCACCATTCCTCCACCTCCTACTCTCACTGACAGTGACCAGATAATTGCTAATCCGGTGTACACTCTATGGAAACGGCAGGATCGCTTCATTTACAGCACCCTCATTAGAGCGATTTTCTCTCTGCTTCAGTCGTTATTCTCCAGTGCAAAGACATCCTCTGAAGTCTGAGGCAGATTAGCCTCAACGTACACCAAGCCAAATTGGGGTCACAGCAACAACTTTACACACAACTCGGAATCTGAAAAAAATGAGAACAAGACCATTGATCTATACATTCAGGGTCTGGTCACACGATTTGATCATGAGGACAAAATTAACTACGTCATGGACGGTCTTCCTGGAAAAGGCAAACCTGTTATAGATTAGGTTGGCGGTCGTGTCCCACCGAGTGCTTCATCAATAAAAGTCATAAGCTTCCTTTTTCCTAATCAACAATCACATCTACTAGACCTCTCAAGTATCTTTTCTTGCAAAAAGTCTTTGAAAGAAATATGAAGTAAGAAAGTTTAGAACTGGTCGAATTTAAAGGATTTTTGGGTTGTCACTAAAACGTAAATTCTAAGCTAAACGGGAAAAAGACAAATCTAATGAAAACTGGAAATAACATAATGCTAAAACTCAAGTAAAAATTGGCTGGAATGAAAATAACCTAATGACTAAAAGCTTAAATGAAATAGGCGAACACTTATAAAGACGAGACACTGGGTTTTCAGGAAAATGATCTCCGAGGATGAACGATTCAAAAAATTGTTAAAAATAATTTAAAAGATCCTAGCTAAAACTTTTAGAACTCGAGTCACGAACGTACCTCTACGCCACTGTCGTGGTCACAACCAACTATCTCTCACAACCTTGACCAGTAGGCTTCACTCTGGCCCTGGAAGGGAAAAGATGTGATCTTGCTTAAGACTCATCAACATTCATATCTTAACCATAGGTAGGTTTCCACTCCTATGGTAGAATTGCTCTTCGCAAACTAGATCTGGCTCCTAATAAAAAAATTTGCAACACTACGAACCTAAATCAAATTATAGTTCATGACGCTACTCCCATGCATTAAAAATAAGTTTAGAAGAAAAAGTTCTAGGATTCGGCTTTAATAGCTAATGAAATCCTAATCAAACATATGTAGCCCCCATCAAAAATCCTTTAAACCCAACAATAAAACTACTCAAACATAATTAAAGAAAGTAAAAACATTGAATTGAAAAGCTAAATGGAAATCGATATTGAAAAAGAAACAAAGAGGGTTCAAGAGATATATCTTTATCTCCTTAAACCTAAAACAACTCTAAAAACTTAAATGAAATTCTAAAACAAAATAAAAATGCAATCATAAGATCAACTTAGGGTTCCTAAAACATGTATTTCTAGTGCTCAAGTCATTTCTGCACATCACTTAGGGTTTCACCAAATGAAGGAATCGATTTGGGCTTGGAAATGGGCTTCTAGGCCGAACATACCAATCTCTGCATTCAGGAGGGACGTGACCGGTGTAAACTAGGTGCTGGCCGCGGTCATGATTGCTTGCCAGATGGTTGACGGGACATTGTGCTCTTCGTGTAACTTTTGAGTGAACCGTTGGATTGTCTTGATGTCAACTGTGCTGGAAAGCTGTTTGTTCCATCTTTAAGATCTCCAAATTTGAGCTGGATCAGACGGTGATAAGGTCTTCATTTGAGGGTGAACTTCTGACGGTTTGACTCTGAGCTGAAAATCTTGTCTTCTATCCATTTTGCTAAGCTTTTTCCTAAGTTTCTCGAAAAGAGTCTTGAAACTACAAATACTAGGAAAACATAATAAAACACTTAAAGGATATAAAAAAGCATTGCAAAAGTATTTGAAAACAATCGATAAAAGTTGTCAAAATATAGTGTTATCAGTTTCCACTAGCTCCTCCAAGCTCGGGTACTTCCTGATCGAATAACGATTCTTCAGCTCTAACCTCAAACCTTTCATGAACTTAGAACCAAATCAGCCTATATGAAACTCTTTGGAGAATTTCCTCAACTTGTTGAATTCCTCTTTGTATTCTCCCACACTAAGATTCTCTTGGCGCAAATCCTGAAAAGCACTTTCCATCTGGTCATCCCATGTCAGCTCATAGCGTTTACGGACTCCTTCGACCACACCTTCCCACCAAATCAGCGCATCATCTCACAGGTACTGAACTGCTAACTCCCTTTGATATCCTTCTGGGCATCATGACTCAAAATTCCTTTCCAGCTTCTTCCTCCAATTGTCAGCAGTGCCTGGGTCAGATTTTCCTCTAGATGATTCCATATTCATGTCTTTTAAGTGCCTCATTACCTCGTAATACGTTAATCTAAATGCATTAGGCTGCATCAGAGGCGGTGGAGGTGCATACGGCTGCCGCACATTCACTGGTGTTGGCACGAATTGCTGCTGAGAATTCACTGAAGGTGGCACAAACTAATGGTGCACAGGCGTAGGAGGCAGTACATTGTGCTTCTAAACATTCACTGGTGGGTTAGGCTCATTCTGCAAATTACCAAACCTCTTCTGGTAACGACGCAATTGTTCCAACAATACAGCATGAGCTTCTGCTGTAACCTGAGCAGGGTTCGCCCTATTGTGATTTCCATCCACCGGAAATTGCACATTGTTCCCACCCTTATTCACACTTTCCTCCGAGGAATTGACTACATCTGGATTCACTGGTGGGATTGCAGCATGGGCTGGAGTATTTCTGGCTTTTGGAGGCATCTGAAATAAAATAATAAGAGAATCAGCAAGTAAGTCATCCCCGGTCCCGTAAAGACTGATCATTCTGCAAATAAAAAGCAACACATAAACGAGAAGAACATTCTAGGTGGTAGTTTTATAAACTTTTAAGAAAATTTCCCCCAAAAGTTTAAGTTTTTTTTTAATTCAAAAATTCAAAAACCAAAAAACCATTTAAAAAAAACCGTTAATGCTAGAACTACTTTTCCTTAACTCAAACGTGTGCTCTGATACCACCTTGTAACAGGCCAATCCGTCTAATGATAACACCGGATTTTGACTATTTTTATGGATCATTTTAATATCTTTTGCATGTGTTTTTACTCCATCTTCAAAGGTTTTCAAACGATTTCTATCTTTTTGGATTTTAAAAGACTTCTTAGTTAATTTTGGAGAAAGAGGTGCAAATTGGAACAAAAATACTTTTTTGGATAGATTTAGACCGTCATAACTCTCAAGGAGAGACGGAGACCTTCTCACTGTCTGATCATCTCCAAAATTGGACACTTAATAGAAGACTCAACCAGCTTTCAAATGCTATTTGCCCGGAGACATTTGAGGACGGCCAGCAAGCTACGGGACCGCGGCCAACAAGCCATTTACCACGGCCAGAGCCACGTGATCGCGGCCAAGTACCCATTCACCACGATCACGCCTCATGCGACCGCGACCAGCCATCTCTGACTTAAAAGCCCATTTCTGAAGCCCAAGTCATTTCCCATCCTTAATTCCAAAACCCTAGATGCCCCGGAGTATTAAAGACTATAAATACTTTTCATTTAGTTCGTTTTTAGAAATCTCTTCCATACTTTTTAGAGAGATAACTTTTCTTATCCGTTTTAGCGATTTTGTAGAGAAGATTTATCAACCTTGAGTTCATCAATAGAGAAGCTTTCTTTCATATCTTTTCTTTATTGTTTTCGATTGCTTTCATTAAAGCTAATGATGATGTCGACCTCAACTATGTCTGAGTAGATCCCGAGTTGGGCATAGGATTCTCGAAAGGTGCTCTCACAATCGAATAAGACATCTAGGTTTTTAGATTTGGGATTTTATTTTTTGTTTTTCGTTTATTCTTCTTAATGCATGTATGCTTGATTGATCACCTTGTTTCTGATCTAGATAGTTATTGTTGCGAAAGTTTTCATTAACTATCCGACCTAGAATGAAACGGGCGATTTAGCCATAGGAGTGGAAACCTACTTATGGGCGAGTCGTGAGTATTGACGAGTCCTATACAAGCTCCTGCGTTTTCTCCCTTCCAGGCCCATTGTGGATACCTACTGGTCAAGGTTGCGAGAGACAGTTGGTTACGATCACGACAGTGACGTAGTCATACTGTCGTACTCTAGCTCTAGAACCCTAGATATTTTGATATCCAATAATCACAATCTATAGCCTTAGCTGTTAAAACCGATTATGATCCTCGTAGAGTTCATGAAATCCTAGCTTTTTTAATTACTGTTTACACCCTAATCGATTTATACTTGATCTCTTAGACCTGCATTTTTACTTGCTTTCATTTGAAATCATGCTTGTTTCATTTTGCTTTCATTCGATTGTTTACTTGCTTTCTAGGATAGGTTTATTTGCTTTCTTTAGTTCTAGTTTGATCCGTGACATACACCAACACCTTAAAAACCGATTTAGTCTAGACATAAACTTAGAAATCGTAGAAAAATATCCAGCACATACATCTCTGTGAATTCGATCCCTAAGTACTAAAACTGATTAGCTGTGCACTTGCGGCTTTCAATTGTTTCTTTAAGGGTAAAACTTGACACCCTCACCCACACGCACATCATCTACCAGACTGTCACCTTCGATTTCAAATCGGTTTACTAAATCAATTTAATAAAATAACCACATTTATGAATAATACTCTTATTCCAAAAATAAATTCAATATCTTGCAATTAAAAATCCGTAACTTAAATTTAAATTAAAAACCGAAGCAAACGCAGAAAATGTCTTTAAAATAAATAACTGAAATCCAAATAAAGCGAAGAAAAATCCTTCCCAACAGCACACCACTTTGGACTACTCCTCCTCGTATCCATCAAGATCGTAATCTTCGTACTCACCTGGGATGAGCAATTGGAGAATTACTCAGTGAGGACTAAATCCACACTTCCACTACATTAACCATTTATTTCTAATATATCAAATCTAAAACTAAACAAGCAACAAGCAGTGCTCTACAATCACACAAGCAAAGCACACGCACAGGATCATCATGGTACTAGCTGTGGCAAATTCTTCATCATGCTATGAGGCATCGCAAATACTTTGGTCATAAAGACATTTCACGTGATTCGCCTCAATCACCAAGCGATGAAGATCATCTTTTCTTCCTGGTATGACCCCATCATACAATAATCAAACCAACGTGTCCCTTCACCTTATTTTAGCTACTTTACACTCATTATAAAATTAATGAGGTGAACAAACAAGTATTCTGGTGCTTCATCTAATGCTTTTTCCTTAATCAATTCAACTTATCATGTTTCTATCTAAATGCATCCATCATATTTGTGTCCGTACTCCGTAACACAAATCAACCTGAGTAATTCTAGACTCAATACACCAAAAACAAACAAATAAGGTTCTAAAAGCGTAGATCTAATCCTCACCTTGAAAGATTTCAGGTCTGAATCAAGGAGATTGCGAGACAAAGGAATCGATCAAGCGACAGGACGGCAAGGGCTTTTGGCGGCTTCTCCTTGGCACAGTGGCGACTCGCGGCGGCTCGAGATGCGTCGGAGTTGGCTCACGGTGGCTCGGAAAGTCTAGCAAAGATTCGGGATCATCACTGGTGCTCGGCACAGTCTCGGGATGGCTTGGCGAAGCTTCAGGCAGCTGCAACGAAGGTTCGCGATGATTCGGCAGTGGCTGCAGCGGCGAGGAGCGGTTGATTGGTGGTGGTGGCTGCTGTTCATCGATCTCTCTTTGCTGCTAGGGTTATTTATGAAGAAAATAGGCTGATTTTTCTCTTTTATACCAGCAAAAATGGGGGATTGGGCCAGCTGCTGAGCTTCCTGTCGGGCTTAAAAAATCGGGCTGTTACAGCTTGCTTGACAAGAAGGTTGTTGAACATCTTTCCAAAAGATAGGCCTTTCTTCCCCAGAAAATCTTTGTGCTTAAAAAAGTAATTGAGATGATAGTCATATCCTTCAATGGATTGTCTCTCAAGATGTCCAATGAAGCTTTAGTGACAAATTGGACTATATTTATATTATCGTTTTTTTAATACAATATTAACAATACTTCAGTTTATAAAGCTGTTTTCCTTTGCAGGTCAACAAATCACCTAAATATAAACTAATGTTCAAGCTCGACTTGATCAAAATATCTCCAAGAGAAGACCATAACAACAAAATAAAAAAGAGAAAAGTATAAGATATACCTTTGTACATCCCCGACCATTCATTAACTGTTGTTCTTCTCATCAGTAACAATAAGTGAGCATATACCCTATCTATTGATCCTTTGTACTTCATACCAGAGTTAGTACAAAAGAACACATAATTTTTTCTGTTTCAATTCTTCTCTAATATTCAGTTTTTCTTTCAAGGTAAAACCATCCAACACTGCATCGTTCACTGCAACAACATAAGTCTTCTTGATATCGACTAATCTTTTCACCCCTTCACTTCAGAAATAGTTGTGGCATGAGAAAGGATGAATCCCACCAAATTTGGAAGTCTGTGTAAATCAATATTCAGTTACAACTGATTTTATATAATATGTTAGTTAATATTCAGTTTGATAAGTTTATTTTTAGAGATATGTTACAATACCCTCATTGACTTAAAATAAACCAAAGAAATGTGGGAATGATTGTAGAGACGCATGAGATTTTTGATGTGTAATATGACTTTCTTCATTGCCAGTGTTGTTGTATTCATTGTTGCTAAGGGTGTTTTTACTGTTGAATCCAACAAAACAATAGAAATAAAACAGATTAATTCACTTGAAGATCATAAAAATGATGATAAATGTTTAGTTTTCTTACATTTTCTTATGAGTTATCTTTCTGATGTTATTAAAAATAATTTGGTAGTCTATTCAATCATGACCCTTTTCAACTTAAAATTAATTAAACCAATTAGGGATAGGAAATAAATATAATTAGGTATCTTGTTTGCATCTTGCGCGGGTATCTAAAAGGTTTATAATCGTAAAATAAAATTTTATATTATGTAAATCAAGAGAATTAGAACAATTGAGACGTATATGATCAAAATAAAACAAACCCATAAATTAAACATCCAAATATATGAAACCCACAAACCAACTGAAATAAGACAAACACGAATTCTTCATTTTCACATAATGGTTATTTGTTTTCTTCTTTTTCCTCCTCTTTATCTTTTGGTTGTTCTTCTTTATCGTCTTTTCTTTATTCTTCTTCATTGTCTTCCAACTATCTAATATCGGTGTAGGTGGATCGTAAGTATCAATACTCTAATACATACATAGAGATGACATGATAATCACGTTCAAAATATACAAGGGAAGAGAGGAAGAACCTACGCACCATAAGACAACAAAAACCAACGACCAGTTATAGCCAAAAGCTTAGACAATTACAATACGTATAAGCAATAAGAAGAATCATATATAAAAAAAATATATTTTGATTGTCTTTGTCTTTTCTTCTTCTTCCTCTTATTTATCTTTTGGTTTTCTTATTCTTTATCTTTTATTTCTCTTCTTCATCGTCTTTGATTTCTACTTCTTCCTTCTCTTCTGATTTGTCTTCTTCCTCGTTTTTTCGTTGTTTGTTTAATTCTTCTTCATATTCTTTATCTTTCAGTTTTTTCTTCTTCGAATTTTTCTTATTTTTCATTGTGTTTGATCAATTCTTACCCTGATTTTTTTCTTCTTTTTTCTGGGTTTTACTCGTATTCTTCTTCTTTATCCCATTTCAATGCATTTTTCTTCTTCCTCTTCAAATTTTTCTTCTTCCTCTTTTTCATCAAATTCATTTTTCTCTTCTTCCTCTTATTCATCTTTCGGAGTTACTTCTTCCTCGTTTTTTCCTTCTTCTTCATCGTCTTTGGCTTTTACTTCTACTTCTTCTTGTTTAACTTCTTCTTATTCCTCTTACATATCTTTCAATCTTCTTATCCCTCATATTTTTCTTCATCATTGTCTATGTCTCCCCAAAA
>NW_006256829.1:17953423-18016745 GCF_000478725.1 Eutrema salsugineum
ATCTCCTTCTATCCCCCTCTCTCTCCATCTCTCTCCCTCCCCCTATCTTTGTGTCTCTCTCTCTCTCTCTCTCCGTCGCTCTTTCTCTCTCTCTCCATCCCTCCCTTTCTATATTCATTACTTAGATCTCCTGAGGTTTTTCCTTCTTTTTCTTCTTCTCCGTCTCTTTAAATTAATGATAAATTCTACAATATAACTTTAGCCTTATCTCCTCAACTTCTCTTTCTCTCTTTTGTTCTCTTCTTTGCCTTCAAGCCTTCGTCATCTATTTTTTCCACTTTTTCATATCAATCACACATTTCTTTCCCATCAAATATTTCCTTGTTTCACCCATTGTTTTCTTTAACATCCGTGTTTTCCTCAAGCATTTCAGTCAGGGGTTTAGACCTGTTTTAGTATTGTTGAATTCAATGTTTGAGTGTTCAATCTCTGTTGGCTCGTGTTCACGTAAACCAGTGAACTTCAGAAACACATAACAATCTGATTTGAGTTTTTTTTTAACATAGAAACCTATTCGAGATTTCATCTCATTCTTCAACTCTTTTTCGAATATACAGTATAAGCTTTTTCTGTAAGATTTGGGTTTTAGAGAAGCAATCAAAAGATGGACTGTTTTAAGATAAATTTAATTCAAAAACTAAATTTTTAAAGCAATGGGGTTATACGACACAAGAATTACTTGTTACACATCAAAACATATGAGAAATGCAACGTATGAGTATGTTCATTCTTCAATTCATAAGAATTTCAGTCATCTATGTTTCTTATATTCTGGTGTCAGAGAATCATCAATTTATTCGGTACTCCGATGAAGCCTAAACACTAAAAATGTAGTTTAGCAAGCTGAACAAATTACAAAGATGTTAAAAATTACAACCTGAATATTTCTCTAGCAAAAAATCTTATTTCTCTGTACTGGTGACTCTCCTTCCTTCAGCTGGTTTTATCTCTCATCAGGGGTAGAAAACAAATATCGATGAGTTCATTAACAACGATGAAACTAAGAAGTCGGTCAGAGATTAACCATAATATAATTCAACACTAACTGGATGGTGCCATTTGCAATTGGTTTGCACTCTGTTCTGAATAGGATTGTTGTATCTCAACACAAGAACTTGATATGTGTAAAGATTCTAGTCACACCGACTGTAGTTTCCTTTGCTTTTTGAAGTTATGAGACATCCCATTCCCGTTCATCAACATACCAACAAAGATATTGCTTTAATGCCTGATAGGTTTAGTCTTGAGAGTAATTTAATGTGTTGGATAAAAAACAAAACTATAAAATAATATTTCCAGAAACAACATAATTTTCTTTGGGCAGAAAACAATAGAAAAATTGTAAAACAATAGATCTTGTTTTGTTCATATTACATATCTTTAGTAAACAATGAAACTGAAACTAATCCGAACTGGTAACTTTTTTTTTTGCTTATAGATCCATGTCCATACAAGTTACCACAAAAGTAAACCATTAAATTATATTTAAAAATAAAAATAAACATAAATAAAAATATAAAGAAAATATATAGTAGAACCCAAGGAGAAACAATAACAATCAAACAATAAATAACATCCATTCAAAAATATGTTACCAGAAAAAATTAATACAAATCTAAACTAAAACTTGAATTATACACAAAAAAACTCTTTTATATGGTTTTGATCTTCTTCTTCTTCTTCTAAGAAGATCGAAATAATAAATTAGAGATTTACGAATATCAATGAAACAAATTAGAAGTTCTAATGATTTGTTGACCAAAAAAAGAAGTATTAATGATTTATTTGCAATTACTTTTTGATCCATTTGAAGATATAACTGCAAAAGTTCGAACCAATCACCTATAGTTTGCAGGATGAACTCTAGGTTCAAGGAAAACAATAAAGAAGCTCAGGTTACTTTATATTTACGAAAAATAACTCAAATATATCCATATGAAAAACTTAATAAAGAGGAACACAAATATCTAATACGGAAGCAACGACTTTTATATATAGAATTACAAAGTAAAACAAACAAAAATATGATATCTCGATGACCAATCGCATAGAGAGTAAAACAGAGGTTAAAAAATAAGATAGCTGTGATGCATAGTACTATAGAATCGGGCTGGGCACAAATACTTGATACTTGTCTCAAACTTGTTACTTGCCTCATACCCGCCTTGAAAAAACAAGTACTTGTCGTTATCAAACTGAGTAACAAATCACAGAAATCTATTACTTGCAAGTACGGGTCAAGTATCAAGTATCATTAATATTTTTAATACTTGTCCCGTTACTTGTATTTGTTATTTGTTAATCGTTACTTGTTAAAAAAAATACTCGCTACCCGTTTAAAAATACTTGTTACTTGGTTTTGATCACATATCGATATTTCAATTTCATTTTTCGTTACCATATTTATTGACTTTTTGTATGAATTTTTTTTAGTTTCAAGTATTTTAGGTTCAAATAATCAAGTGATCAAGATTTCAGGTTCTAGTAATCAAGTACTTGAGATTTACGTAATGGATTTTGGAAAGTAACAAGTCGGATCAAGTAACTTGCAAGTATTCAAAATTTTCGCAAGTACTTGATATAACAAAGGAAAGGAAATAAAAGCCTTAGAGAGTCTAGAGAGGTCGAATTTTAAGTCCCAAGGCAAGCTAGAGTTCGATTTTATGGAGTTTTGGAGATCATTCTCTGATTCCCGGAAAGAATCTAAGTCTGGGGAAATAGCTGTTCACAACAAATGAGGAAAGATTATGCAACAACATTTGGCAAGAAGAAGTGACTGAAAAAGTCATCAACAGGTCCTTGTCTCTCTTGCGGTTTTGCATATTATCTAGCATCCTCCAGATTTATCAGGTAACCCAAAACACTTTGACTCCACCATTTAAACAGCCCTTTAATGCCAAACGCCGTCTACCCTAGATGATGTCTTTGATGAAAATTCACTATTGCACTTAATGAATGTAGAGAGCTAGTTGACTTGAATCAAGATTTAGATTATTTAAGCTTTGCATGACGGAAAAAGTAGACTAGTATCTTTTGTGTCTTGGTGAGAATTTTCTAGACTAAGTTGTGGATTGATGCACAATCTTTGGTCCTAGTTTAGGAGTTCCTGTCTCTGAGATTTGTGCATTTCCTATTTTTGTTTTCACTTAACCAGTTTAGACTTTTGCTTTGTTTGAGGACAAACAAAGGTTTAAGTCTGGGGGAGTTGATAACACCGTATTTTGACCACTTTTATGGTTTTGAAATACTTTTTCTATTTTTTTATTGCTTTCAAGTACTTTTATTACATTTTTCTTGTATTTGTAGTTCCAAGACTCTTTTCAGGAAACTTAGGGAAAAGCTTAACAAAATGGATAGAAGACCAGATTTTCAGTTCAGAGTCAAACCGTAAGAAGTTCAGGCCTTCTCACCGTATGATCCAGCTCAAATTTGGAGATCTCAAAGATGGAAGTACCAGGTTTCCAGAATACTTTACAGCTTGGCAATCAGCCGGCAAGCATTTCCACCCATGGCCAACAGCCATTTCACCACGGTCAGAGGCTTCCCAACTGCGGCCAACCATCCATTCTCTGCGGCCACGCACATCCCGACCGCGGCCAGCCAACTCCGAACTCGAAGGCCCATTTCTGAAGCCCAAATCATTTTCTCAGCCTCAATTCCGGAACCCTAGACACCAGAGAGCATTGGAGACTATAAATACTTATCATTTAGGTCGTTTTTAAAGAGAGAAGAAGAGAGACGAAATACTTTACAAGAAATTTTACTTTAAGCTTTTGTTTTTAGGTTTTAGGGAGAGAGAGATTTGTCTTTTGAACCCGTGTTCTTTCTTTTTCAATTTCGACTATTGCTTTACTTTTTAATACTGTGTTTTTGATTTTGTTTGAGTAGTTTTATTGTTGGGTCTAAGGGATTTTCAATGGGGATACATATGTTTGATGAGGATTCCATGAGTTATTGAAGCCGAATATTAGAACTTTTTATTCTGAATTTTTTTTACTGCATGAGAGTAGCGTCATGAACTACAATCTGATCCAGATGCTTGGTGACATGGAAGTGTTCATCCGGTGTCAGATCTAGTTTGGGAGAGCAAAACAAACATAGGAGTGGAAACCTACCTATGGGCGATTTGTGAATGCTGACGAGTCTTAAACATAATGCATCTTTTCTCTTCCAGGGCCAGAGTGGAAACCTACTGGTCAGGGTTGAGAGAGATAGTTGTCTATGATCACAACAGTGGCGTATTCATATGTCCGTGACTCTAGTTCAAAAAGTTTAAGCTAAGATCTTATCAAATCTACTCTCTAGCAATGTTTTGAATCGTTCATCCCCCAGAGAAAACTTCCCTGAAACCCAGCGCCTCTTTTCTTATAGATTTACATCGATTTTATTTCAAGCTTTAGTTCATCCTTCATTCTCTTAATCGATTTTTATTAAAGCAATTAGGTTTAGCCGTTTTTCTTGTTTTTAGTCGATTTCATTAAGTTTAGTTATTAGGTCATTTTAATTCCCGTATTTTCTCGTTAAGATTAGTTTTTACGTTTTAAAGACACCACCAAAACCCTCACAAAAATCGCCTGGTTCTAGACTTCCTTACTTCATATTTCTTTTGAAGGCTTTTGTAGGAAAGATCCTCCTTCCCTGTGGATTCAATCCCTAAGTACTACAATCGATCAGCTGTGCACTTGCGGCTATTGATTTCATTTAGGGTAAAACTTGACACCCTCACATCGCAGACCACATCACTTGTCCCGTGCCCAGTCCTACTATAGAACACGATAGATAAAAAGTATATATATTTGACAGCTTAGCATAAAACTATCCCAATCGGAACAAAACGAATAAAACGTTATCATGGAAGAACAACCAACTAAACAAACGATATAATTTAAACCAGATCGGGATATACAAAAGATGTATTCTTGAAAAAGAGGTGGACGCGTTTTGTAAAAATTGCTAGACCTTAGAACATGGTTGTTATATGTAAAACAATATATAGACGATACCGGTATATATAGTAGGATATATGATTTAAGGTTTAGGGTTTCGATGGTGGTGCCCCATTACCAGAATCGTTGGCTATGACCGAGAAAGTAATCGCTGGCTCATGAACAAACTCGTTGGTCCATTTTCGAAGAAAGAAATCATGTCACGAGTTTTTTTACGTAAGATCAATGATCGATCTATCATAACTAATTAAAACACCATATTTTTTATTAATTACACATAGAACAATCGCTTTGGTGATGACACATCAGATTTTTGACTTCGCAAACAAGAAGCCGACGACAGTAAAATTAACCAAAAAATAGAAATGTCCATATAACAACTTCAGTAAGAAAATTATTTTCCCAATCACTAGGCAAATACAAGCATAAATAAATACTATATTTTTACTTTTATCTACAAATCTATATATTATATAAAAGCACAAGTTTGGGGCTCTTGAAAGTGTCCACCTTAGCTTTCTAATCTTCTCTTACAAGTTGACACGTCAGCAATATCTGAGTTTACATCTAAGGCAAAATCTTTCTTCATGTTAAGTTCTGAGAAAAACGCAAAAACGACGCTTAAACTTAAACTCAATTAAATAAAACTTGGCATACGTTTTAAGAATACAAATTGTCAACTCATATCTCTTCCGTTCAAGAAAGAAAACCTTAATAGTCTCTCTAAAGTATTTTTTGTTTAATTAACCCTAATAGTTTCTATAAAGTCTCAACCACAGCCCCTTCGTTTAGTCGTCTTCTTCTCACTTGACCTAAACCTATCTTTCCATATAAATAGAATATTTTCAGATACATTTACATTTCCAGATTTAAGATCAGATTCTCAATTTCTCTCCTTTTTCTTTCAATGTGTATGGTCGGCAAGCCAATGTTCCATGGAAGTTTATAATATATAGTCTCTTTTATCCAATTGCATTCTCTGATAATTTCTTATTTTCTCTAATTCGCAGTGATCAGGTATACAGAAGCCGACGCAGATGCACGAGCAAGAGTAGAAACGATCGATGAGAGGTAAATTATACCACATCTCTATGGAATAAACGTTTATGGGTTTACTTCTTAAAATTTTGTCCTTTTCCTTGGTTCATCTGTTTCTAACCGCGAGATATTTTAAGGTTGTTTATTACAGATCCACATTTGGCACATGTTGAAATGAGGTTCGAGCTTAGTGACAAGGAAGGATAATAAGGAAAAGCCAGAGAAAGGGAAGAAAAGCATCGTCACTTATGTATTTATAGTTAAGACTTATGAGGAGTGTTTGGGAACTCAAAATTCTGAAACAGTGTTTGATTATGATTACGTTTCTTTGAGTGTGACCATGTAAAGGAAGAGTTATTTTCCCTCCTCTGTTCAAGAGTTAAATTGCTTTAGGATAGTTCTTATGCCTTTGGATTAACATAGGCTGCAAGAGCTTGGTCTAAAAGTCACAATATTAATTACTCAAAGATTTCTTCATTAGCGTCGAATTTTTTTCCCAAATATTAGTTAACTTACATACAGGATCAATATTTAACTATTAAAACTAAATCCATCTGTTATGAATTTACTGTTTTTGCAGCTCTTTGACGTGGGGCGGCAAGAAACCACATAAATGAACCTCCACAGTGTTTCCACACAATCACACTCAAAAGAAACGTGGTCTCTAAAATACCAAAAAAAAAAAAAAAAAAAGGAAATGTGGTCTCTGGATTCGTCACTTTATCGGTCACAAAGTAAGCATGTTGCAGTGACAGGTAGTCTCCACCCGTTGAGTCGATCCCTCGTGGTTAACCACATGAAATATGTACTATATCATTATTTCCTGAAAAAAAAAAGAGAAATAAGTCAATTAGACAAATGTTGGGTCTAAAAAAAACGAAATGGGTGCAGTACAGACATTGAAAATTTTCAAACAGAGAATGTGAAGGAGAGGAATGAAAAAAATTGGCTTCCCATCATGTCTGCCCTTGAAACCCTATCGACTCATAATGATGGTGATAATATGGATATGTGGCCTTCTAACACTTGTTCCAACAAAATCTCAACAAAGAACGATTATGGTTTTTATGCTATATCTCTAACTAATATGGAGAAATTTTAACTGTAAGAACTATAACCATTATTATATTCTCTCATTTCTCTTTTTTGTTATGGTATATATTCATGATTGGTTCACTAATTTTTTTTTCCATTTTCTTTGTATTGATTGGTTTTGGGATCACAAATCATTAGAAAAGAAAGAGACAAAATTCCATGCTCTAAGTTCAGTCTCACTATCACTCTTTCATTAACCGGTTTAATCTTAAGTTGACAAGTCTTCATGTGACAACTTCTTACCACCTATTAAAGCCTGTTAGAAGACATGGAAACAAACAATACAATGGAGTAAGACTAATGGGTTGTTCTGACATCAAATGGCCAATACATTTCGAGGATCATGAAGCTAAATGTGGATCCCGCCAAAAATATTCTTCTCTACAAATTTCGTCCCGCCAAAAATTAAAATTGAAAAATTTGGCTACTTGATAGTGTCTACTATTCTACACTAACGTATGTCTGTCTCATAAGGAAAAATTTGATGTTTCATGATTGATGCTTCTGGAATGTGAAAAATAGTAAATAAGGCTTAAGCTTCTGAAATATACTGAAGAGGCAGAACAGAAACAAAACTGGAAGATTCCCGAGTGCTGGAGGGCTTTAAAAAAAAAAAAGAGAAAGGTAAGACACTTAGATGGGTATTCCTTATCACAGTGAGTCAGCTATATTTGAACTCTATATTGTCATGTTTATATGTTTGATAGCCTCAACTAAATCTAAATGTAGGTCACAAAATATACTATAAAGGTCTTCATGTCTACGTTACATATCTCTTCCAAGATTTTTGTTTTCAATGTGGGAACGATCATGAAACAAGGAGGTTGAAATGCTTCTCATATTGGCTTCTAAAACCAAAGACAAAGTATGGGTAAGACCGTACGGGATATTTTGGGAATTATGACTACATAGAGGATTAACATCTCTTCTCCACCAATTGATTTTTTAATCGTTTTCATAGAATCATATATCATTTTAATTACGTTAAACGTTCACCTATTCCATAAGTAGGTTATTACCATGACCCTGCAATTGGCTTATTTAAGATATCATCGATCGTCAATGCTTCATAATTTAAATCATTGTGGATATATATACATATTGACTGAAATTTAGACAGTTGTCATGTTAGTCTACCGCTTAATAATCAAATCGAATTCTACATCTCATATTTCAGGTTCAAGCAAAAGAAAGATGGACATTTTCTTATCTACAAATTGGTCATGATCTAGCGCATGGAAAACCACAAGTTATATTGTCGAGGCATTAATTGTAGAGGTTGTACATTTCATTTGTCCTTATCTGTCCAAGAGAATGATACATACTGATATCCTACACATAACTTGGTTCAAATCTCAAGTGTAAAAAAGCTATTTGACAGATAAGGACTGGATAAAGTGGAATCTGATTATGAAGTTCTCAGCTGATTCCAATACGTTGCAGCATGAGCAGGTTGAAGATATCGATGTTGCCTATGAGGAAGCTGTTAGAACGAATATAGACTCAATGAATTTGTTGTTCTACATTTCATTTTTTAATTTGTTTAATGATGACCAACACAAATTTAGAGAGATTAAGGTAACCCGATCTTGACTTTAAACCCTTTCTGGCCAATATAAAAAGTATATTAAGTTGTGTTTATATGTG
The DNA here is from genome assembly GCF_000478725.1 of Eutrema salsugineum. NCBI lineage: Eukaryota > Viridiplantae > Streptophyta > Magnoliopsida > Brassicales > Brassicaceae > Eutrema > Eutrema salsugineum. Next base: position 17,962,150 of record NW_006256829.1, read on the forward strand.
GTCCAAATTTATTAATTGGATTTCATATAACTCCTGAATTGGTGCTTACTCTGCTTGCTAGAAGAGTTCAAAAAGTAAGAGGAATATCTACAAAGTACCGAGAAAATCTATTTCTAACAATCAGTGAATCAAAACTGCGCGTAGCGCGGTCAGTCCTCTAGTATAAAATAATTGTACCAATTGAAAATTATTGATTACAAAGTACAATAATGATTAAATGCCTGAATGTTAAGCACGTTTCATGTACCACAATGCGTAACGAATTTTAGTCTTTCTTCAACTATATTATAACAAAAGTATGGTGCGGTTACTGAAAAAAAAAAAAACTAAATACATTATGTATACCACCTTAGGAAGTCATGCATATACAAACGACTTCATACTATTACACATACAAACGATCATTGTAATATATTTTGTTTCAAATTTAAATTTTTAGAAAATATTGAGGAGATCTTTGTTAGATGTACCCATTTCTTTTTTGGTAACATTAAGGAGGTCATCGTTGGATATACATCAGTTTTCAACATTTGGTTTTATGAACAATCATATCAATGGATCTATGCCTGAGTATCTTTCCAAGCTTCTGTCGATGGCTCTTGACTTGAAATCCAACAACTTAACTTGAGATATCCCTGTGAATAACTAGAATTTAACAGATTTGATTAAGATTTTAGCTTTTTATGACCTGCACACCAAATATTTAAGCATATCTTGCTATATTATAAGTTGGACAATCAGAAAATCTGGTTTGATTCCTTTCTGGTTAGTATCATTAGATTAATACCTCTTAAACCAAAATAAAACTGTAATAATCCAACTCATTAAGGAATTGGTTTAATTTCCTTTTTCTAATGGATTTCTAATTTCCTATCTAAAACCCAATTAAAACTCAATTAAAATTACTTTATAAATCTTCTAATCTCCAGAAACCCTAATCTTTTCTCTTTTTTCACTCCAGCGACATTCATCCTCCTTTCCTCTCTTCTCCTCTTTACCACTGCAGAGTTTCTTCTTCTCATCCTCTCATTTCTTCTCTCCTCCATGGCGAGCATCTTATTTGATACGATTTCCCTAGGAATTGCACTTGCTCGTTTGGGTAGAGGTTGATAAACGCGGCCAAAGTCGGTTTGATCGGAGAGATGCTAAGGGGTGAGAGGTTATCTCGAAGGTCCTTAGGCCCAGCTCGCGAGAAACAGATAGTGATCGAGGGGATGGAAAACACCAAGTGTAGATCTCGCGGGTAAAGGATGAACAGGCGTGAGACTTGATCTCGAAAATCCTGTTGCCCCTAAACTACTTTGAACGAAATCGAAACAAGATGTAAATGAAGGCTGCGTCGAATCCTATGGATTGAATTCGATAAACCAAATAAAACTTTCAAGGCTAACCACCTTAAGAAAGGAAAAACTCGAAAAGAACAAGAGAAAATCTCGATAAAATTGATAAAAAGGTGAATGAATAAGTACAAGGGAGTCTGGCTCTTTATATAGAATCGCATAGAAGTGCAAAAGGCAAGAAAATTAAATGAAAGCATTAAATAAGTTGAATGACCACTCGGCTTCCTTTGAATGTCCCTTCGGCTCCTTTCGCGAGTGATCGTTTGGCTTCTCGTAACGGCTAATGACTAACTTCGGATAAGAATGATGTGGCCCCTTAACCTCATTAAAATCCCATCCGGTAAGCCTAGTGGGACAAACCCGGATGCAAGGAAAAAGAGTATTAAGGAGCTACACCGTCAGAGTAGGTCAAGAGCGTTACAGCTCGGTCAGTTAGTGTAGCATCCGCATTCTTGGCCATCAGCTCGGTGCTTAACCTCCAAACGGCCATGGATAATGTCTTGGCTCGGGACCTCGTTATTGGACCGGTTGGCACGGATAAGACTTCATCTAGGTCGGCCACCTCGTCTTGCTTCCCGTCCTGAACCTCGACTTTACTTAAGTCGGCCACTTGGCCTTGATTCCCGACCTGAGCTGGCTTCCCGGTCTGAACCTCAGTTCGCACCTCGTCACTACTCGGGTCCATGCTCGTATCATTCCCCCCCTCTTGAAAAGCACTTGTCCTCAAGTCTGGTCCATCTGGAAGAAAGGGAACCAAGTCAGAAATATTAAAACTCGAGCTGACCGTGTACTTACCTCGGAGGTCGATCTGGTAGGCATTGTCGTTGATGCGGTTCAAAACCGTGAATGGTCCATCTACTCGGGGCAAGAGCTTGGACTTCCGTTCCTCAGGAAAACGTTCCTTCCTTAGATAAATCCATACTTGGTCGCCTGGCTCGAACGTTCGTTTGCTTCTTCCTTTGTTTGCTTTTCTTTGAAATTGCTCGGTTTTCTTTTGAATGTTTTTCTTGGCCTTCTCGTGCATCTGTTTGACCAATTCGGCCTTTTTCTTGCCATCTATGTTAAGTCTTTCACTCATAGGCAAAGGGGTTAGATCAAGCGGAGTAAGCGGATTAAACCCATACACAATTTGAAAAGGGGAAAACATGGTAGTTGAATGAACCGAATGATTATAAGCAAATTCAACGTGTGGCAAGCAATCTTCCCAAGTTCTAAGATTCTTTTTAATCACAGATCGTAACAGAGCTGATAAAGTCCGATTAACTACTTCAGTTTGTTCATCAGTTTGAGGGTGACAAGTAGTTGAGAAACACAACTTAGTTCCTAGTTTCGACCAAAGGGTTTTCCAAAAATAGCTAAGGAACTTAGTGTCCCGGTCTGAAACAATGGTTCTAGGAACCCCATGCAATCGGACAATCTCCCTAAAGAACAGGTCGGCCACATTCGAAGCATCATCGGTCTTATGACATGGAATGAAATGAGCCATTTTAGAAAATCTATCTACGACCACAAAGACCGAATCTCTACCTCTCCTAGTTCGTGGCAACAAAGTCCATGGAAATATTGGTCCAGGGCTCACTAGGAATGGGAAGTGGGGTATACATACCTGGGCCTTGACTTCGGGTTTTGGCCATCTTGCAGACTGTGCATCAGCCACAAATCCGTTCCACGTTGCGTCTTAGGTGCGGCCAGAAGAAGTGGTCTTGCACCACGTTCAGAGTCTTAGCCACTCCAAAATGCCCCATTAGTCCACCTCCATGTGCTTCCCTAACAAGTAAATCGCGAAGAGATGTGTTAGGTATGCATAAACGGTTTTCATAAAAGAGATAGCCATCACTTTGGTAATATTTATCGTGGGCAAATTTCGAGCTGGCTCGGTAGACTTCCTGGAAGTCTGGATCGGTGAGGTAGGCATCCTTTATCATTTCGAATCCCAGCACATTAGCGTCCAAAGTGGTGATCAAGGTGTATCGACGAGACAACGCGTCGGCCACTATGTTCTCTTTGCCCTGCTTGTACTGGATGACATATGGAAAGGTTTCGATGAATTCCATCCATCTGGCATGCCTCTTGTTAAGCTTCTGCTGGCCCTTTAAGTGCTTGAGCGACTGGTGGTCTGTGTGGATGACGAACTCCTTGGGCCACAGGTAGTGCTGCCAAGTTTGTAGGGCTCGGACCAAGGCGTATGATTCCTTGTCGTAGGTCGGGTAGTTCAAGGTTGCTCCACCTAGCTTCTCACTGAAGAAAGCCACAGGTTTCTTCTCTTGCATCAGCACGGCTCCAATTCCAACTCCCGAGGCATCACACTCGATCTCAAACGTTTTGAGAAAGTCAGGTAACACCAGCAATGGAGCATGGGTGAGTTTGTGTTTCAAGAGTTGGAAGGCTTCCTCCTGCGGTTTTTCCCACTTGAACCCGACCTTCTTTTTAATGATCTCGGTCAAAGGCGCGGCTATGGTACTGAAGTCTCGGATAAAACGACGGTAAAACCCAGCTAGTCCATGGAAGCTCCGGACTTCACTAACAGTCTTTCGGCTCGGCCAATCCCGGACTGCTTTGATCTTTTCTTCATCGACCTGGATTCCCTGCGAACTCACCACAAAACCTAGGAAAACAATGTTATCCGTACAAAAAGAACATTTCTTAAGATTCCCTAAAAGACGTTCTTTCCTAAGCACTTCTAACACCTTTTTCAAATGCAACACATGTTCATCTAAGGTCTTGCTGTAAATCAAGATATCATCGAAGTAAACTACCACGAAAACACCTATGAACGACCTAAGAATGTGATTCATCAAGCGCATGAAAGTGCTAGGTGCATTAGTGAGTCAAAAAGGCATGACAAGCCACTCGTAAAGGCCATGCTTAGTTTTAAAAGCCGTTTTCCATTCATCACCTTCTTTCATCCTAATCTGGTGATAGCCGCTTTTTAAATCAACTTTAGAAAATATGCATGCACCATACAGCTCATATAGCATGTCATCTAGCCTAGGGATAGGATGGCGATACTTAACCGTGATGTTGTTGATGGCCCGACAATCAATACACATTCTCCAAGTTTTGTCCTTCTTAGGCACGAGCAAGACCGGTACGGCGCATGGACTCATGCTCTCACGAATATATCCCTTGGCCAGAAGCTCATCCACCTCTCTTTGAAGCTCCTTGGTTTCAACTGGATTAGTTCGGTAGGTTGGTCGGTTAGGAAGGGTGGCTCCGGGTACAAAGTCAATTTGGTGCTCAATTCCTCGGATGGGTGGTAAACCACCTGGGTCGTCTTCCGGGAAGATTCGGCGAACTACTGCAAAACATGAGAGATTCTGCTCGGTAAGACCGGCTCGGGGTTAGTATGACTAGCCAAAGCGTCTTTAAAGATGAGTAGAACAAAAGATTGTTTTGTAGCCAAGGCATATTTCACCTTGTTAGGCCTCACAAGAAAAGATTCTTTACTCACGGGATTTCCCTCACAGGCCATTTCTAGGTTCTTCTCAGACTCTCTTTTTTGGTGTAAAGTGTTTTGGGGATCGCTCAAAATGTTTTTACCTTTGGAGTTTTGCTCCAATTTGACCTGATCAAGATAGACCTCGTGTGGTGACAAGGGTGCTAGAACGATCTTACGGCCTTGGTGCTCAAAGGTATGTTTGTTTGAAAAACCGTCATAGATCTCCTTCTTGTCGAACTGCCACGACCGTCCTAGAAGTAAATGACCGGCCTCCATGGGTAGAATATCGCAGACGACCTCGTCCGATGACAATTGGTACGGTGACCTGCTTAGTGACCTTGAGTTTCCTCTGGTTGTTGAGCCACCGTAAGTTGTAGGGGTGAGGGTACTTACGGGTTTCCAAACCCAGCTTGTCGACCATGTTAGTACTGGCCACGTTGGTGCAACTCCCTCCATCGATTATCAAGCTGCACACCTTTCCTTGGACCAAGCACCGGGTGTGGAACAAGTTTTCCCTCTGATCTTCCTCCTTGATCCGTTCTTGTGCTATTAGAATGCGCCGAGCTACTAGCAGCTCTCCTGACACAGCTCGCTCCTCGGTCTCTTCCTCGTCAAAGACCGGTTCGGTCTCCTCCTCATGGTCGGATACAATCTCTCCGGTATCGAGCAAAAGCATTGCCCGCTGATTTGGGCATTTGTTGGCGTAGTGTCATTTTCCCCGACACTTAAAGCATTCGATGTCACGCGTCCTGGATGAGTTGACCTCGGCCTTGCCTGTGTTCTGGTTCGGTCTGGTGTCCGTCCTCGGTTGGTTGTTAGGTCGCGAGGGGTAGGTTGCCTTGTCGTCTTGGTAGGTCGGTCGCGAACTGGTTCCAGGTGTATAGCGATTGGTACCCTTTCGTTTGAGCTGTTGCTCCACCAGTATGGCCTTGTGTAACATCTCGGCCATGTCATTATACTCTTGTAACTCCATACGATCCTGCAAATCCCGGTTCAAGCCACTCAGAAACCTGGCCATGGTCGCGTCCTCCGGCTCGAATATATCGGCCTTGAGCATTAAGAGCTCCATTTCTTGATGGTAATCCTCCACGGATTTGGTTCCTTGCGTGAGTCTCCGAAGCTTGGTATGTAACTCCCGATGATAGTGGGATGGCACGAACCGCTGTCGCATGAGGGTGGCCATCTCATCCCAAGTCTCCACCGGCTGCTCTCCATTTCGATGGCGACAGGTCACGATCTGGTCCCACCAGTCTATGGCATCGCCATTGAACTCAGAAGTCGCCAAGTTGATCTTCTTCCTCTCCGATAGGTCCTGGAAATTGAACACAATATCCACTTTCTTTTCCCATTCCAGGAAGGCATCTGGGTCGTTTTTCCCGTAGAAAAGGGGAATCCGTAGCTTCATGCCTCCTAGATCATTATCATTACGTCTTCGAGCCTGTTCGGCTTCTCGTCGTTCATGGACTGGTCGCTGAGGTTGTCCTCCTTCACGTCGGTAATTTCTGGCAGGAAAAATATTGCCTCGGTCACGGTCTCCTCCAGCTCGGCCTCGGTGTGCACCGCGGTTGCCTTGCGGCCTGACTCGGCTGCTTCCGGATGAGTGATTATCCGCATAGAATGGATTCTCCATCTCTTGCTCAAAGTTCCGATCCCGGCGGATATGCATTGGCTCCTCGCGGTTTTGATCGTTGGCCTCCTCTTGCCTTAGCTGAACTTCAAGCCGATCCATCCTTTGACTCATACGCTCCATCATTTCGGTGATCTGGTTGAGTTTGGCCTCCATTTCTTTGGGAGTGTACCAGCGAACGTGGTTACCGTCTCTGAATGTGTAGAAATCGCACTCGCTCAGAGAAAAGTCAGATGACATGCACGTACCTCGCAAAAAAAAGAACAAACTTGTTAGTAAAAATCTTTACTAGTGTTTCTCTCTTTTGATTCACTCACTCTCTTATTAATCTCACAAACCCACAAGAGATTTTCTTCTGGTTCTAAAGGAGTTAATCGAATCACGATGACTGCCTCTAGGTTCCCTTGGTTTATCAAATGTTTGAAAGGAGAAGAATAAGAAAACATAGATAGAAAAGAATACGGTTTTCTTCTTTTTTTTTTGACTTTTGAACTTCCTTTTTTTTTTTTACTTTTGAACTTCTTTTTTTTTTTATAACGTAAATAGAAAGAAAAGATGTGAAAAGGCGGAAGTTAAAGAGATAGATAAACACTACCGATTAAGCAAGTGGGCTCTGATACCACTTGATACGATTTCCTTAGGAATTGCACTTGCTCGTTTGGGTAGAGGTTGATAAACTCGGCCAAAGTTGGTTTGATCGGAGAGATGCTAAGGGGTGAGAGGTTATCTCGAAGGTCCTTAGGCCCAGCTCGCGAGAAACAGATAGTGATCGAGGGGATGGAAAACACCAAGTGTAGATCTCGCGGGTAAAGGATGAACAGGCGTGAGACTTGATCTCGAAAATCCTGTTGCCCCTAAACTACTTTGAACGAAATCGAAACAAGATGTAAATGAAGGCTGCGTCGAATCCTATGGATTGAATTCGATAAACCAAATAAAACTTTCAAGGCTAACCACCTTAAGAAAGGAAAAAACTCGAAAAGAACAAGAGAAAATCTCGATAAAATTGATAAAAAGGTGAATGAATAAGTACAAGGGAGTCTGGCTCTTTATATAGAGTCGCATAGAAGTGCAAAAGGCAAGAAAATTAAATGAAAGCATTAAATAAGTTGAATGACCACTCGGCTCCCTTTAAATGTCCCTTCGGCTCCTTTCGCGAGTGATCGTTTGGCTTATCGTAACGGCTAATGACTAACTTCGGATAAGAATGATGTGGCCCCTTAACCTCATTAAAACCCCATCCGGTAAACCCAGTGGGACAAACCCGGATGCAAGGAAAAAGAGTATTAAGGAGCTACACCGTCTGAGTAGGTCAAGAGCGTTACAGCTCGGTCAGTTAGTGTAGCATCCGCATTCTTGGCCATCAGCTCGGTGCTTAACCTCCAAACGGCCATGGATAGTTTCTTGGCTCGGGACCGCGTTATTGGACCGGTTGGCACGGATAAGACTTCATCTAGGTCGGCCACCTCGTCTTGCTTCCCGTCCTGAACCTCGACTTTACTTAAGTCGGCCACTTGGCCTTGATTCCCGACCTGAGCTGGCTTCCCGGTCTGAACCTCAGTTCGCACCTCGTCACTACTTGGGTCCATGCTCGTATCATTATTCTAATCCTCTCTCCTTGCTGCTGTTTCTCGTTCATCTCTCAATTGCATCTCTCCTCTCTTTCTGGGCCTCCTCCTTCCCTTTCCACGCCGTCGACTTGCAAGACGATTATCCGACAAACCATGAGGATTTACGAGACGAGCTACCTATCGGATTGAAGCCCCAAGTCTCAGACTTTTGTGAAGACCGAGTTTGTGCAGATCGAAGAAGTGATCCGAAGAGTTATGGCTGATTTTGTGTCGGATGTCAAATCTACTCGAAGATGATTAAAGGTGGAAAGGTATCTTCATTCAGAAAGGCAAAAGTGAGAGTTGTTTCTTTCCAACTCCTGCATATTATGACCTAGGGTGTAGTTTAGTCTATTCTTAAACCATAGCTGCTGTCTGCTTGATTGTGATGTGTTGATGATGGTCTGTGTTGATGATATGATTGCTGGATATTGATTGGTAATGAGCTAACTGTTAGAGATCATTTCAAAAGAGTTAAAAAGAAAGAAGTTAAATGATTGATAAGCTGTGTAATCTTTGGTCTGAAGTCTTAAAACATAGAAAGTTGTTTGGTAGGAATTATTAAATGACCTTGGTGTGTATATCAAGTTAGGTACTCGATACAGGCGGTCATAAGATTCGAGATTTCTTGTTGGTGGACTGTCTGGTGCCTGTTGGAACAGCAGAGCTCATCGTTAGGTGGTTGTGGCGAACCACATATTGTCTATGTGACCAACGGTGATATGTCAGGCTTAGCCTATCACGGATGGCAAGCCAAGCTCCTCCTATCCAAGAAGGGAGGCAGGACTGGATCCTATCCTGTAGAGCTTTGCTCTTGTTTGAAAATTAAATTGTTTGTTGAATAATTTAAAAGATGAATAATACCATGCCCAGGGCATGAGACGAATTGACGGGTGGTTGCCATATCTTGAGCATGAAGAAGTTTGCCATGTCTTGAGCATGATGATGAGATAAGGGCAAATTGATGTACAGTTGGACTTAGTTAACCGGATGATTGTTTTTGTGTCTTAATGTCTAGAAGTCTAGGATTGAGTCCTGCTTGAGCTTGTTTTAAGATTAGTCTCTTTTTAATCTCTATGTTATAATATGTTGGAAGTGAAAATGAATCTCCTAAGGTTCACAGCACTGGGTAATCCAAATTACTCACCCCTCCTTTTCCTTTTCAGGTTAGCACTGGATCTTGTACACGGGTGTTGCTACACGGGTGTTTTCGATCCTGGCAGATTTGCTCACCACTGGACTAAACCAGGTGGCTAACCAATAGAGGTTAGACCATCGACCTAACAAGCTACTCTCGGTTATCCCAGGAGACCTCGGGGTTTGGTCTTTTACAAAGTGGTATCAGAGCTCAGGTAGACGTCTTAGTTCTGTCCTAGGAGGTTAGGCCAACAGTTTTGATGGCTTCAAAAAAAAAAGTTTTCAAAAAAAAAAAAATTCCAAATTTTTGTGGTTCTTTTTCAAAATTAAAAAAAAAAAATAAAAGAATTGGACCATCTTAGAGATTTGATTTTAAAATTGATAGCAACAATAGATTTAATGAATTTTCAGTCAGAATTCTTCCTTTCTTGATTGTCTTCTTCTTTTCTTTAATTTCTTGACTGATCCTTCTTTTTATTTTTTGATTGTTCTATTCCTTGTTCTTTTCTTTTTTTTTTCTTTACTTTTTTTTCTTTTTTTTTGTCTTTTCTTGATTGTTCATTCTTTTTGGCTTCGAAGGTTCTACCACACAAAGCTGGTTCCCACCCGAAAGATGACCTTCCCTTCCAGGCCAGCTCGCCGTCACAAGAGGTACCTTAGAGTGGATCATGGTGCGTGTTGCCGGTGCCTCCGGGATGAACCAGGGAAGCCTTCACCAAAGAATGGAGCCATGGCGGGATGGATCCAGCGTGAGAATGAGGCACTAAAGGAGTACCAGAACCACTTCTTCAGGATCAGAGAGGCTCATGTGAGTGAGTACAGCACTAGACTTGTTCGCCAATTCTTTGAGGGCCTTCGTCTAGAACTGCGAGCCAGGACGGCAATGGAGGGCTTAAACACAGCAGATACCTTGGGTGCAATAATGAGGAATTCCAAGTTTGTTAGCAACCTGTCCGAAGTGATTGTGCTCTCTTTTGACAGCAGCCCTTCCGAAAAAGAGGATCCTTCCGAAGATTCTGATAGTGGCTAGGAAAAAGGCTTTTCAGACTATATAGGAGTGGAATTTAGTTTTCTGATTTCTTCATTTGATGATTGATTTATTCTTTATTCTTTGATGAAAGTTTAATATGAAATTGATATAATATATTTTTAAAAAAGATTTTGCTTGCAGAAAAGTATAAAAAAATCAATGAATATCGTAAATTCAATAGAATTAGAAAGTTTCTCCCAACAAGAATCTTCGATTAACAATACGTCACTTAAATTAAATATATTTTTAAAAAAATAAACTTTTGGAATGTTAATTTACATATATTAATTAAAAATTATTTTTGAATAGATGGTGATTTTTAACCAATATCAAAGAATAGCATTATCTCAAAAAAAAGTTGGAATAATGAGTATTTCTATTGCTAGTCATAATATCATAAATGTTTTTTTTAATATATCATAACTAATAATGTTAAAAATTTAAAAGAAAAAGATGAAGACCACGAAAAAGGAAACTAAATAATAACTTAATGCAATGTCTCGATTGTAATGCTTGGGTTTGGTCACTGAAACAGATGCAATTAGTAAATGACCATTGTTCTCAATTTGTTGCAAACAATGTCGTGTTTTACTCCCTACTCCTCGTGCGCCTCTACCATTATTAGTTAAGCTTTTAAGTGAGCATTTGTTTCTTCGATATATAAGAGCTTATGATTCAATCCTACCTTTTACTTCTATGGATGCAAATTTTATTATTCTGTTGGAGAAAAGGAGTGACGAACGGTCATTGTGATCATGCCATTGCTAATAGAGGAGTGACGAACGGTCTTTGTGATCATGTACCTGTTGAAAGAAAGGGAGTGACGAACGGTCACTGTGATTATGTACCTGTTAAAAGAAAGGGAGTGACGTATTATGAGAGAATCTCAACATCGACCATTCGTCTTCAGTTTAGCATCGACCATTGGTTAAATATAAGTCATTGGTTTACATTCTTGAGTAAACCAAGAATCAAGAAAGAGTTGGAGCGACCGACCAACATAAGCTCCGAATTCAAAGAGAATTATAGAGAGACCGATATACGAAGCCATATCCAATTTAGATAAGGATTAACATAAACCTATAAATAGAGAACTCATGGAAAAAAGACGGACAGACAAACACTTACCGCTAAAAGCCCTAAAAGCTCTACTTTAATAACTAGGTACGACAACGACAAATCGAGCGACCAGACCTCTTCGTAGCTTCGTTCTTCGCCAATCAATGACGAATAGCGAGCGACAGACGATACCAGATTATTTAGATCTTCGATATTGATTCATTGAAACTCGATATTCGTTGATTAATAAAAGTTTACTCCTTCTCGTCATTCCGTAGAACTATTCACGTACGAACTGGTTAAAATATTCCCAAACAGCTTAGTGCTAGAAGGAGGGGAAGTTTTGACTACGTGAGACATGACGGAAGGGGATAACGATGGAAATAACACCCCTAACAATTATGCTGCTCAACTAGAGGCACTCACCGCCCAGATGAAGCAGAATGAAGAACGACTCGCACAACTTGAAGCAGAAAACGCTTCTTTGAAGGAGGTGAATGCTTCTATGGTAGGTGATGGAAGCACTGCAGCCGACGTTCATGCAAGATATCGAGCTCGTGTCCCCCCTATGTTTCCGTTGGACGATCCTCTCGTACCTACAGACAACAGACCAACACAACATAATTGAAGTCTAGGAATGACAGCTACGGGGGCAGATGATTTCTCAAAACTTTTGGAAGCTATGGAGATCTCAATTGCACGATTTTCCGGTGTGGCTCCTCCAATCACGAAAAGTGCTCCTAACTCCTATGCAGATACCCCCTTTACAGACGCGATCACATTGACAGAGATGCCAAGGAAATTCACGCTTCCTTCCATAAAAGTGTATGACGGAACGACAGACCCAGATAACCACAAGCAACGGATGTTTACCACAGTAGTTGCAAAAGAACTTTGCGAAGCTACCATGTGCAAAGGATTCGGTTCGAGTCTTACAGAACCAGCCCTCCAATGGTTTACAAACCTACCAAATGCTTCAGTTGACTCTTTTGCGTCACTGACAAACCGTTTTGTTGAGCAATTTGCAAGTAGTAGGAACTCGGAAAGGACTTCTGACAATCTTTACGAGATCATACAGAAGAGAGGTGAGTCTTTACGTAGTTATGTGGGACGATTCAACAAAGAAAAAGTGTGTATACCAGAGTGTGTTACGTCCACTGCGATCTCAGCATTCAAAAGAGGCTTGCTCCAAAACAGTGATCGATATAAGGAACTGACAAAGTATCAATGCAAAATAATGGAAGACGTGCTATCTAGAGCATGGGCTCAGATTAGAGGGGAGGAAGATCCTGCTTACCATCAGCAACCCTCCCAACGTTCTGACTCACGTGTAACAAGGAACGAAAGAACGACGAGAGATGATAAGCCATATCAAAGACCTCACAGTGACAATAAATGTATGAGAAGCGACAACAGAAGTACACATCGACCAATCAACACAATGGAAACCATATATTCAGCAACTCGACGAGGTTCAACTAATGGAAGAACCAGATATTAAGCAACTCGATGAGATTCAACTAATAGAAGGCGATCCTAATAAGTTGTTCAAAGCTGCCAACAGATGTACGACATAAGCTCTTAGGAAGGTCCGTATTAAATAACGAAGGTATGTGGATCAGGCACGTATAAACTGCAGGATAAAGAATGCAAAAAAAATCTGCTCAACAGCTGTGTGCCCTACATCTCAACTTATTACTTCAAGGTCGGTTCGTTTTGCTTCAGTTATATTTTTTATACCTTTGGCTTTTCATCGTTAGTTGCTTTTTGCATTTTTTGACGATCCCTGAGATGTCACTACCTTTGGCTTTGGATATTCTATTTCATATATACGGATATACATTTTAATAAAGAAACTTTAAACAAATGAGTTTTAAAAGTCCTCAAATCTATGTTCGTCATTCACAATGCCACATAAAAGAGAGAGATCTTCGATACAAATTATGACGAGTGACAAACAACACACAAATAAACTAGAAGGCACTGTCTTAAAGAGAGTGACGATTGTCGCCTAATTAACTATTTAAGAGCATCACTGCACGCATACGAACTGACCATGGTCATGAAAAGAAAGGTAAGTCCTTCAAAAAATATTGATAACAACCTATAGAGGGTGCAAGAGGTGATTCCTCATAAAAAAAAAGACACTCTCTAAAAAGTTGATTCCTCACACAAAAAAAGACTGACGATGTCACCTTCGAAAGAGGCAATTTCTCACAAAAAATAGAGTGACATTGTCACCTTCAAAAGAAGCGATTCCTCACAAAAAAACAAAGAGAGTGATGTTGTCACCTTCGAAAGAGGAGATCTCTCACAAAAAGAGAGTGACATTGTCACCTTCGAAAGAGGTGATTCCTCACAAAAAAACAAAGAAGAGTGACGTTGTCACCTTCGAAAGAGGCGGTTCCTCACAAACACAAAAGAAAGGGAGTGACGCTGTCGCCCTATTACAATTCAGAGGCATGACCTCATAAAACCAGAAATGACTACTGTCACTAAATATTAAAGGAGTTCCAAAACCTCCTCAAAAATCAAATGAACAACTAAGAGGGAAAAACCTCGCGACAAGCAGCAACCACAGCTAAAATCGCTGGTATGACTGCAGTAAATGTCACAGCTAACCTAAGGGAATAGCACTAAAAAGTAACGTACTTGCTACTGTTACTAATTTAAAAAGCGATATACATCACTGAACGAGGGACGTGATCCCACGATTAAGCAAACAACATATGGTTATACACCAGCCACGGTAGTGAAAACAACGGTTACAAACCACCTAGATAATGTCATTATCCAAAACGTAAAACAAAGATGTCAACAAACGTTGCATCACTCACGAACGACAAGTGCTTAGGAAAGGATTGACACATCCAACCAGATAAACAAAAGTAAACGCCGCGAGCAATAGAGCTCCAAAAGATAAAGTTTAGGAAATGCCTTAAATAAGAAATTAAGGTGGCTCCTCAAATGTAAAAGGCCGAATACGACCATGGGTCAGTGTCGGGGGCAAAATAGCCAAAACCTGCAAACGAATCAGGAAATACCAGCAGAGTATTCCCATCACTTTTGGATGATTTAACAGCGACCTCCCGATACTCCTTCTCTGCTTATGACGAGTAAAAAATGTTAACAAAGAATCAACATGGCTTACCAAATATTGAATTGACTCTTTAGAAGTTACGACGTTCACTTCTAAACAAAGCATGAAAACAAAGAAAGAAGAAACAAAGGTACGGCATGAGGTATGTGATAACACCGTATTTTGACCACTTTTATGGATCGTTTTGAAATACTTTTTCTATGTTTTTAATTGCTTTTAAGTACTTTTATTACGTTTTTCTAGTATTTGTAGTTCCAACACTCTTTTCAGGTAACTTTGTGAAAAACTTAACAAAATGGATAGAAAACCAGATTTCAGCTCAGAGTCAAACCGTCAGAAGTTCACCCCCGATGAAGGCCTTCTCACCGTCTGATCCAGCTCAAATTTGGAGATCTTAAAGATGGAAGTACCAGCTTTCCAGCACACTTTACATCTTGGCAATCCAACGGTTCAATCAAAAGATACGCGAAGAGCAAGATGTCCCGTAAACTAGCCGGCAAGCGTTTCCACCCGCGGCCAACAGGCCATTCCCCGCGGTCACAACCACCGCGACCGCGGCCAGCCACCCATTCCACACGGTCACGCACTTCCCGACCGCGGCCAGCTAACTCCGACTTTGAAGGCAAGCCCGTATCATTTTCCCAGCCTCAATCCCGTAACCCTAGACACCAGAGAGTATTGGAGACTATAAATACATGTCATTTAGGTCGTTTTTAGAGAGAGAGGAAGAGAGACGAAATACTTTACAGAAATTTTACTTTAAGCTTTGTTTTTAGGTTTTAGGGAGAGAGATCTGTCTCTTGAACCCTTGTTCTTTCTTTTTCAATTTTGGTTTTTATTATACTTTTTAATACTATGTTTTTGATTTCGTTTATTATGTCTGAGTAGTTTTATTGTTGGGTCTAAGGGATTTTCGATGAGGATTCCATGAGCTTTTGAGCCGAATCTTAGAACTTTTTCTTCTGAATTCGTTTTTACTGCATGAGAGTAGCGTCATGAACTACAATCTGATCCAGATGCTTGGTGACACGAAAGTGTTCATTCGGTGTCAGATCTAGTTTGGGAGAGCAAAACAAACATAGGAGTGGAAACCTATCTATGGGCGATTTGTGAATGCATCTCTTCTTTTCCAGGGCCAGAGTGGAAACCTACTGGTCAGGGTTGAGAGAGATAGTTGTCTATGATCACGACAGTGGTGTATTCATACGTCCGTGACTCCAGTTCGAAAAGTTTAAGCTAAGATCTTATCAAATTTACTCTCTAGCAATGTTTTGAATCGTTTGTACCCCTGAGAAAACTTCCCTGAACCCCAGCGCCCTCTTTCTTATAGATTTACACCGTTTTTCATTCAAGCTTTAGTCTAGTATCTTTACTCTTTCAATCGATTTTCATTTAAGCAATTAGGTTAGTCATTTTTCTCGTTTTTACCCGTTTTCGTTAAGTTTAGTTATTAGGTCATTTTAATTCCCGTAGTTTCTCTTTAAAATTCGTTTTTAAGTTTTAAACACACCACCAAAACCCTCACAAAACTCGCCTGGTTCTAGACTTCCTTACTTCATATTTCTTTTGAAGGCTTTTGTAGGAAAGATCCTCCTTCCCTGTGGATTCGATCCCTAAGTACTATAATCGATCAGCTGTGCACTTGCGGCTATTGATTTCATTTAGGGTAAAACTTGATACCCTCACGACACACCACATCAGTATGTCTAGAAGAGGAGAAGAAGGAACGAAAAAAAAAAAAAAGGGAGTGACAGCTCCCAATAAAAAGAAGAAGAGAGGGAAGCGACGAGCAAAGTCAAAAAAGAAAGAAGTGACATAAGTAAAAGAGATAGAGAAAGATAGACCAGCAGAGACTTTAAAGACGATAGGTCACTGCAAAAGCGCAAGGCGCAACCAAAACGCAGGTCGTCACTCCTAACATCCTTCCAATGATGAGTTCTCACCGATCATCTCACACCGACGAACAATGAAAAGTGAGATCTCACATGACGACCTCCCATGTCAACCTTATAACAATGAAATTAAGAATGACGACCTCCCACAAAGATTTTCTAGATCGATCTTAATTACAAATGATGACCTCCCAATAATCGACGACGAGGTCCCAACGATCAAGGACAAGCTCCCAACAATCAATGACGAGCTCCTAACGATCAACAACAGGCTCCCAACGATCAAAAACGAGCTCTCAACAATCGATGATGAGCTCCCAACGATCAACGAAGAGCTCTCAACATCAAGCAAAAACCAATGATGATGACTTACCACCGAGTAACTAATGATGATGATCTTCCAACAATGAACCTTCCAAGGACGAGCCGGACCTTCAGCAAAGAAGCTGTGTACTATTTGGGAAGATGATGGTCAGCCATATGAACTGAAAGAACCAACAAAATGCTTAGTTTTGAACATCGACACTAGACCTACAAGGTCATAATGTACCATCAGTTAATGAAAGAGAAGGTACATCAACGTTTGTCACTCCGTACATATGGAACATTTGCCTCATGTGATATGGAAGCTCCATTCATTATTAATTAAATCTGCTTGTCCATCCTAATAAGAAATGACCATGGAACCAACATATGGTAAAACCAAACAAGGTTTGAATAAACAAGAAATGTTGTCGCACATCAACCGGCGGACAGAAAGACTTAAGTTACTCTCCAAATTCTAAATAAGAAATTGAAGAGTATGGGGCAAGTTGTTGGGTGAAATTAATTCACTATCCGGTCGCTGCAGTCATGTCACTGCTAAGAGAAAATGAATGACGAACGGTCACTGTGATCATGTCATTGCTAAGAGAAAAAGAGTGAAGAACGGTCACCGTGATCATGTCATTGCTAAGAGAGAAGGAGTGACGAACGGTCACCGTGATCATGTCATTGCTAAGAGAGAAGGAATGATGAAAGGTCACTGTGATCATGTACATGTTGAAATAAAGGGAGTTACGTACGGTCACTGTGATGATGTACCTGTTGAAAGAAAGGGAGTGACGAACTATGAGAGAGTCTCAACATCGATCATTCGTCTTTGTCAATCGGTTTAACATTGATATGTCTATATTTTACATCATTTAGAGAGCATTTTAGAGTCCTCATCATGTGTTTTCCCATGTAAATTGTGTCTTTAGGCATGAAAATAGGATTTAGGGCTTGCATTAGGTCCCAAAGAGTTTTGCATGTTTTGAAGTCTTTATCAGGTGCTTTGGGAGTCGTTTGGAGCTTAAGAAGAGGAGCAGAGGAGAAAACGATGAAAAAAAAGGGTCAAAAATGGTGAAAACCGCTTGGAGGAATTTCTCGGCCAAATCGCGTACCGGACGGACAGAAACCCCGGTCAAAATCCTTACCGATCGCTCATTACCGGCCAAAACCCTTACCGATCGTTCAACCTCGACCAAAAAGCTTACTGATCGCTCAGCACCGACCAAAACCCGTGCCGATCGACCAAAGTCAGCCTGGGTCGAAGATCAGGTGCAAATACCATGGGTTGAGTTTTTGGCCGAGGCGAAGGAATTTTTACGACCAAAAAGCTTACCGCGGTACACAGCCCTCGGCCATTTTCCTTACCGCGGGAAGCTATTCTCGACCAAAATTTGTCCTTGTCCACGCGTTCCAAAGATCAGCAATCCGGGGAACCTTCCTGTCCGAACCAGTTGGCGGGGTCTTCAGCAAAGTTGGAGGTAATCAAACAAAGATCCCAAAACAGTTGGAATCATCCAATTCGGACCAGTGGGGAGAAAGATACAGCTTCCGGAAGATGCACCAACATTACGCGCATCCGAGAACCGAACGGCGGAGTACAAAGGTTACGGCGGACGGAGCCTTTCCGGACCGAATCAGCTTGCCCGGTCTTCATCAAAGTTTGAGATCTGTGAAAGACCTTTTCAGAACAGTTGGGATCGCTCAATTCGGAACAGTGGTTGGAAAGATAAAGTCTCCGGAGTTAACATCGGTCCAAAAAGCTTATTTTCCAGTGATTTCAATGCGGTTCAAAGATGTGAAATCCAGGAAGCCTTCCACTTCCCAAGCTCCGACGGTTTCTTCACCAAAGTTCGAGCTTATTGAGTCATCTTGATTATGGAACTGGTCTCAGAGCATTTGGAGTCGTGGGATGAAAGCTACTGCTTCCAAAAGGTGACATGGTCGATACGAACCCAAATATGTTGCGATACGCGCTAAGTGTTTTCTCAGGGCTCGGCATCGTTACCTCGACATCGGCCAAGTCAAGGCTCGTATTCTGGGAATATTCTGAACTAGGCCTCGTGCTGACGCCTCGGCACGTTGGAATCAAGGCATGCACACGTAAGAAATAAAGCTGGAAACGACTAAGTGTTGAACGTGCACCTCGGTGTAGCGACCTCGGCGTGCATGCCGAACCCTGTTCGATCAAACCCCTCGACTACCAAGCGCCTCGGCATTTCATGCCGAGGTCCATTGTCAAAAACCCAGAATCAAGAACAAAGCTGCCCAAGTATACACACGTGAAGATGGATCAAAGACTAGGGTTCATGCATGTTCTTGACGTGTTCTTCACGAGATCTTCATTTGGATCTGGACTCACGTGCACTCCTCGGCATGAAGACCTCGGCTTCACTCTCCGACACACCGTGGCACTCACCCATCAACCCAAGATCGCGGTTCAGTACCCGGTTTGTTCCGGGCTGACCCGCGACACTTTACCTTTGCTATATATACATTTTGAGACTAAAAACCTAAGGATCGGATCTCTTACCTGTTTTTAGTTTTGAAGAACTTGCCTTTTTAGTGAAACTTGATGATTCTAATCCGATATCTTGTTGTTGCATAAGAAATCTTGTTCTTTATTTATTCCTTTTATCATCTAACATTAAACTCCTCATCATGACCAGCTACACGTCTTGCAAAGGACTTAGTGAGCTCGTTATGATTAGTGAGTAGTCGTTTAAGCGGCTTTAGATGAGTAGATTAGGGTGCTTTCAAGGTAGATTAGTGGATTTAGGTGTCTAGTCTTGCATGTTTCATTCTTTAACCGACGAGATCTCTAGGCTGGATCCAAGCACATCACTTGAGGTTCAGATCTGAGACATATCTCGCATCAAAAGTGTTTGTAGAAATGTCTGAACCACTCGGTTAAGGGTTTAAGAGTCTTTCATCGCGAGAGTGATAGTTTGTTCTTTTAAATGACATTTTTGAACTGATTCTTATTGCTGATTGATTCGATGCTTCTCAAAGGACATTTTTGGTATGAAAGAGGATCAATTTAGATGCTTAATACTTTCATGAGAAGATTAACATGCCTTGAGTTCAAAGTTAAATGAAACCGCTTGATGTTTTGATTCATTAACCTACTAGTTGAACTTGGAAGCACCCGAGTCAAGTATCTCGTCTAAAGTCTCTTGCTTTATTACATATTATCATCATCTGAATCGCTTAGTTATCATTTGCATCTTTGCTTTGTTTGATTCTCATCATTTACCTTACTTACATGCTTAATCGTTATTATTTAGCTTAGAAAAACCCTCACCATTTTATCTTGACTTAAACAAACAAACAACATAGACTAGTGTCTCGATGACAAGTCTGGATTGACACCTCTTAATACTACTTTGACAAGGGGATTGATAGCCCTGAGACTTAAAAACTCTTATCTATCAATTGGCGCCGTTGCCAACTTGTCGGAGCATTAGTCTTTTGTTTGTTATTGAGCTCAAGATTTTAACTTTCTTTGTTTTACTAACTTCTTTGCAAGTTCTTGTGTTACTTTCAGGTGCATGAAAACCAGGTCTCGGAGCACAGAACCGCCTTTACCGTACGACGACAACATCAACCGGATTGAGAGGCGAGCTCGAGAGAGGGAACGGCATTTTGAACGACTTGGAATGGCAGAACAGCAAAGGCTCGAGCAACAGGCTCAAGAAGCCGAACACCAGGCTCATGCTAATCAGGCGCAGGCAGGTAGGAATGAACAACAGGCCTATGTTAACCAACAACAAGCTCAAAGGAACGAGCGGCTTGCTCAGCAAAACCAACATCAAGCTAATAGGAACGAGCACCAAGCCCACCATGTTCATCCGCCCCCGCCACAAGCTCAGAGACAACCTCCTCCGGTCTTTGTTGGAGAAAACGACCGAGCTAATGCGCACCAATACCGAGCTGGGATTCAAGCTCCACCGGTTCAAAACAACAACTTTGAGGTTAAAGCTTCCCTGCTCAATATGGTGCAGAACTCAAAGTTCCACGGTCTAGCCGGCGAAGACCCTCTTGAGCATCTAGATCAGTTTGATCGGGTTTGCGACCTAACTAAGATCAATGGTGTCTCGGAATATAGCTTCAAGCTACGCTTGTTCCCATTCAGCCTCGGTGATAAAGCTCACCAGTGGGAAAAGAACCTCCCGAGGGGTTCTATACAAACCTGGGAACAATGTAAACTAGCGTTCCTATCAAAGTTCTTTTCCACATCACGCACGGCTAAGCTCAGAAACCAGATCTCCAGCTTCACGCAGCACAACAATGAGAGCTTTACCGAAGCTTGGGAACGGTTTAGAAGCTACACTAACCAATGCCCCCACCACGGCTTCTCTGAGGCATCCCTCTTGAGTACTTTATACCGAGGTGCACTCCCCAAGATCAGAAACCAACTCGATACAGCTTCAAATGGAAATTTTCTTGGGAAAGAGATCAATGCGGCAATGGAACTCGTCGAGAACCTATCCATGTCTAATGATACTTATGGCGATGACTTTGATAGAGTAAACCGTACAGAGAGCTCCAATGAAGAACAGCGTATGAAAAAGGATATCAGAGCTTCAGAGCAAGCTTGACAAAGTTCTGATGGCGACACAAAAGCCAATGCACTTTGTAGGCGAGTTTGATGAGCAAGGGCCAAGTTTTGACAATGTTAATGAAGATGGTCTAACTCAAGAGGAGCTGAACTACATAGGGAATCAGCAGAGGTATCAGCGGTTTAACAACTACAACAGTAACCCAAACCTCTCATACAGAAACCCGAATGTAGCTAACCCTCAAGACCAAGTGTACCCTGCTCAGCAACAACAACACAGCTACGCTCCAAAAGCTCCTTTTCAGAATACCTTCCAGCCCAAACAACAGTTCAGTGGGCAACAGCACGGCTACACTCATCAGAATCAAGCGGCTCAGGGTAACAACTTCACCAGCCAACCGCAACTTCACAAGTTTCCACCAGGGTTCAATCCGCAGCCGATGGGTAATCAGCGACAGAATCAGGGAACGGGTCAGAATCAGATGGGAAACGATGTCTGTGGGATATTACAGCAACTGTTACAGGGTCAGCAGAGAGTTGAGAGCCAGCACGCGACAATGCAGCAAGATATCAGAGAGCTTAAGCAGAATCAAGCCTCTACATCATCCCGAGGCCCGGCTTTACCAGGTAAACCGGAGCCCAATCCCAAGGAGTACGTGAACGCCATTACATTGAGAAGTGGCAAGGAACTACAAGCTCCAAAGCCTAAGACTAAGCTCATTGAGGCCAATGAGCAATTAGAGGGGGAGGCAGCCTCAGGTGATGCGTGTAAAGAAGCAGATTTTGAGAAAGAACCGATCAAGGACAAAGGAAAAGAGGTGGAAAAGACAACTGAGCTTGAAAAGCCATACGTTCCACCACCACCTTACCAACCCAAGATACCGTTCCCAGGGCGTTTCAAAAAGAAAATCTTAGACAAAGCCAAAGCGGTTTTTGAGAAACACTTGGAGAACACGCAACTCACCTTACCCATTATAGATGCTTTCTTAGCTATACCACAGCTTGGGAAGTTTCTAAAGGATGCGATCCTCAACAAGACAAAGGAGCTCCAGGGTATGGTAATACTGAGCCATGAATGCAGCGCCATAATACAAAGGAGGTCTATACCAAGGAAGCTATCCGATCCGGGCAGCTTTACCTTACCGTGTGCTTTAGGTCACTTGAAGTTCTCAAACTGCTTGTGTGATCTAGGAGCTTCTGTGAGCCTAATGCCATACACGGTGGCAAAGAGATTGGGATACAAGAGTTACAAGCCGGCTAAGATCTCTCTAATACTAGCTGATAGATCGGTTCGCTTACCGGTGGGTTTGCTTGAGGACTTACCTTTAAAGATCGGTGAGATAGAAATCCCCACAGACTTCATAGTTCTTGAGATGGACGAGGAACCATTGGACCCTATCATCTTGGGTCGACCGTTCCTAGCGACCGCAGGAGCCATTATAGATGTGAGAGGAGGAATGATTGAACTACACATCGGTTCCGAGCATATGAAGTTCAATGTTAAAGAGATGATGAAGAAACCGACCATTGGAGGTCAGGTTTTCTATGTGGAAGTGATGGAGGAGCTAGCTGATGAGCTCCTGGAAGAGTTGAACGCGGAGGATCCGTTACAAGTGGTCCTTACACGTGAACAAAGCGAGCACGGGTACTTGAACGAGGAAAGCGAGGTGTACAAGCAACTTTTGGACCAACCGAAGGAACTTGGAACTGAGGCTAGGTTTTTGGAGCTCAGGAAGAGTGGCCTCGACATCTTAGACAGCGAGGGGTCCATGGGAACAGAGGAGACACCTCGGGATATCATGGCCGTGGCAACTCATATCAAGGCCGATGGTAATCCGCGCGAGAACAAGGAAAAGGCCGAGGAAGCTGTTCCGGGCCAATGTAGCTTTGATGCCGATTGGAATGAGGCAGACGCTCCCCCTGTTGAGCTCAAGCCTCTACCAACAGGGCTCAGGTATGCGTTCTTAGGCTTGAACTCCACTTTCCCTGTGATCATAAACGATAGTTTGCTTGAACATGAAGAACATGCATTGCTTAATGAAATCAAGAAATTCAGGAGAGCAATAGGGTACTCCTTGGCCGACATAAGAGGAATCTCACCTGATATATGCACTCATCGGATCCACCTGGAGGACCAAGCCATGTCCTCTATTGAGCACCAACGTCGCCTTAACCCGAACCTCAAAGAGGTGGTTAAGAAGGAGATACTAAAGCTCCTTGAGGCAGGGATCATATATCCAATCTCTGACTCTCGGTGGGTATCTCCTGTGCACGTTGTGCCCAAGAAAGGTGGTATCACGGTGGTAAAAAATGATAAGGATGAACTCATAGCCCAAAGAACTATAACCGGCCATCGCATGTGCATTGACTATAGGAAATTGAATTCTGTATCAAGAAAAGATCATTTCCCTTTACCATTCATTGATCAAATGCTTGAACGGTTAGCCAATCATCCTTATTTCTGTTTTCTCGATGGATACTCTGGATTCTTCCAAATACCAATAGATCCAAGAGACCAAGAGAAAACGACATTCACTTGCCCTTATGGCACTTATGCTTATAGGAGAATGCCTTTCGGTTTGTGTAATGCACCGGCCACCTTTCAAAGATGTATGATGCACATTTTCTCTGATCTAATTGAAGAGAAAGTCGAGGTGTTTATGGATGATTTCTCCGTATACGGCTCCTCTTTCTCCGAATGTCTTGCTAATCTTTCTCAGGTTCTAAAGAGATGTGAAGAGCATAGGCTTGTATTGAACTGGGAGAAGTGTCATTTCATGGTACAAGAAGGCATTGTCTTGGGGCACAAGGTATCAGAGAAGGGAATAGAGGTGGACAAGGCCAAAATCGAGGTGATGGTGAACCTACAAGCTCCGAATTCTGTAAAAGGGATAAGAAGTTTTCTTGGGCACGCTGGGTTCTATAGGCGGTTCATTAAGGATTTCTCCAAGATAGCTAGGCCTTTAACTAGGCTATTGTGCAAAGAGGTGGAGTTTATCTTTGATGAAGAGTGTGAGGAAGCGTTTAAGAGGATCAAGGAGGCTTTGATCAGTGCACCAATTGTACAAGCTCCCGATTGGTCTTTACCATTCGAAGTGATGACTGATGCATCTGACTATGCTGTGGGAGCTGTCTTGGGGCAGAAGAAAGATAAGAAACTCCATGTGATTTACTATGCCAGCCGCACCTTGGACTCAGCTCAAGAAAAGTATGCAACCACCGAGAAGGAAATGCTTGCCATTGTGTTTGCATTTGACAAATTCAGGAGTTATCTAGTGGGATCAAAAGTCACGGTTTACACAGATCACGCGGCCTTGAGGTACTTGATGTCTAAGAAGGACGCTAAGCCGAGGCTTTTGAGATGGGTCCTATTGCTCCAAGAATTCGACATGGAAATACTTGACAAGAAGGGCATTGAAAACGGGGCCGCAGATCATCTCTCAAGGCTGAGGATTGAAGAAAAGGTCCCCATAGACGATGCTTTACCTGAGGAACATCTCATGCTGGTACGGTCTTTCTTAGAGGTGGAAGAGGCCAACACGATCAAGGAAAGAAGCCTCCCATGGTTCGCGGATCTTGTGAACTACCTGTCTTGCGGTTTAGAGCCACCGGATCTTGATGCCTATCAGAGGAAAAAGTTCTTTAAAGATGTGATGAGGTATCATTGGGATGAGCTGTATCTTTACGTGCTTAACAAGGACCATCTCTATAGGCGATGCTTGGCCGAAGAAGAGATCCATCCGGTGCTACAAGAATGCCACGGTTCAGCGTACGGTGGTCACTTAGGTGCATTCAAGACGGTTGCCAAAGTTTTGCAAAGCGGCTTCTGGTGGCCGACTATGTTCAAGGACGCTCAAGATGTGGTATCGAGATGCGAGGCTTGTCAAAGGCACGGTAACATATCCAAGAGGAATGAGATGCCCCAAAACCCAATCTTTGAGGTCGAGGTCTTCGACTGTTGGGGCATTGACTTCATGGGTCCCTTTGTGAGTTCATACGGAAACCAGTACATCCTTGTCGCGGTGGACTATGTGAGCAAGTGGGTTGAGGCTGTTGCATCCCCAACCAACGATTCAAAAGTGGTGGTAAAGCTTTTTAAAAGTATAATTTTCCCACGGTTTGGAGTTCCAAGAGTAGTAATCAGTGATGGGGGAAGCCATTTTATCAATAAGACTCTTGAGAGTCTTTTAAGGAAGCATGGGGTGAGGCACAAGGTGGCCACACCTTATCATCCGCAGACTAGTGGTCAAGTGGAGGTCTCTAACCGACAGATAAAGGCTATTTTAGAAAGAACCGTGAGCTCATCTAGGAAGGATTGGAGCAAGAAACTTGATGATGCTTTGTGGGCTTACAGAACCGCGTACAAGACCCCCATTGGGACCTCACCGTTTAACTTGCTCTATGGGAAAAGCTGTCATCTACCGGTTGAGTTGGAATACAAAGCATTGTGGGCAGTGAAACTTCTGAACTTTGACATCAAGACTGCACAAGAGAAGAGGGTTTTACAGCTTCATGAGCTTGAGGAAATCAGGTTAGATGCTTTTGAGAGCTCTAAGATCTACAAGGAAAGGACCAAGGCGCTTCATGACAAGAAGATACACAAGAGAGAGTTCAAAGAAGGAGACCAAGTTCTGCTGTTTAACTCGAAACTCAAGCTATTCCCTGGGAAGTTGAGATCCAGATGGTCCGGTCCATTCAAAATTCTTGAAGTAAGACCTTATGGAGCGGTTGTTCTAAAAGGAAAAGATGGACAAGGCTTTGTGGTAAACGGTCAGAGGGTAAAGCACTACCTGGCATCAGAAACAAGAGAGGGAGCTACCTCAGTTCCTCTTCTTGAACCAGAATCAGCCTGAAAAGGTATGAAAAGTCAAACTTAGTGACGTTAAACAAAGTGCTCTTGGGACACACCCCAAGCTTATCCTTGTACATATTTCGCTTTTCATCTTCTTTTTCTTTTT
Source organism: Eutrema salsugineum (assembly GCF_000478725.1). Lineage (NCBI taxonomy): Eukaryota > Viridiplantae > Streptophyta > Magnoliopsida > Brassicales > Brassicaceae > Eutrema > Eutrema salsugineum. Next base: position 17,988,212 of record NW_006256829.1, read on the forward strand.
ACTTGAAGCTTTTTGAAGGGTTTGTTAAGTGTTTCAGGAGTTAGATGGTGAATCTTGATGATGAGAGTAAGAAAAAGCTTGAAAATGACACGGCCTGATGAATTAAGTCCTAGAGTGTACGTAGCCTCGGTATCGACCCTTGGTATATACATACCGCGGTCACCTTTTACCGAGTAAAGCCTGAGAACCTCGGCTAGACTCCTCGACTCGATTTCATCATAGCCGTGTCCGAGAAGTGTCATAGTGAAATGACTAAGTGTGGGGGAAGGCCACGGTGTAAACACCTCGGTATAACTATACCGAGGGGCAAAGTTCACTTAAAACAGTCTAAAACCTCGATCCGAGACCGCGACCAGTCTACACCGGGGCCGGACCGTTTAAACCCCCTGCACCAAGTGATTCTTTGTTAAAACAAGTGACCTCGGCATGATACCCTCGTGGTGGAGCATCCCGAGGTGCCCAGTTTCAAGAATGATCAAAAACATAAACACTTGGGACACTTGAGTCAAAGAAGAAGGTTTGCGCGGACTAAGGAAAAGATTTGAAGACCGCGGGGAAATTCTTGTTAACTCGAGCTTAGCCCACTCGGCTTGGTGCCCTCGGGGTAGAACAAGTCGAGGCCGCTCAAGAGAACACGAGAAAAACCACTCTAGTCCGTACGGCTCACGTCATTCCCAAGTCGCGCCATTTGGAAGCTTTGCGCGGTAATTTGAATTTAAACGACCGGTCAAAGCTGTTTTGGCGTGGGTCAACGGTCGCACCTGGAGGAGAAGGGGGGACCAGTCCCACTACAGTCCAAACGCCAGCTGGAAAGCGCGACACCGCCCATACCAGCCTCCATCCCGAGCCAAAACCGAGAGTTCGCCTTCTTCTCTCTTTTCTCTGCATTTCACGAGCACATCTCTCTCATTTCTCATCCATTTCTTGTGATTCCAAGCGTTCTAGACTCGTTAAGGTGTTGTATATTCATCATAAGCATTCCACTAAGCTTGAATCTTGGATTCCAAAAGATATTTGCATCTTAAAGAACTCATCTTTTTCCTTCATTCTTTGCGAAGCTTTATTGTTTGTGAAATGTGGAATCGATTCTTTTAGAACATGTCGACCTTTGGGAACAATTTTAAAAATTCCATCACGATAGATAACATAAGAAAAACCGGTCTTTGCTCTGAAAATCACTTGTTCTTGAATTTTTAAAATTCTTGAGAAAATGCGCTTGGAATCGGTCTTAATGATGCTTTGAGATGTTGAGCTGAACTGTTTAGATATCGTGTCTTTCTTTGCTTGTTCTGGCTTGTTCTTACTTCCTTTGATGTTTGGAAAAAGCTATAACCCTGGTCTTGTTAGAGAAAAAGCTCTGTTCTTGCTATCTTAAGAGACATGTGCTTGTTGATGTACATGATTCTAACGGTCTTTTTGAGGATCTGCCTTGCAGATGACCGGCGACCGAGCTGTTCCCACTCATGAGACGAACAAAAACGAGGTCCAGAGGAGGAGTACAAAAGGGAAAGTCGTGGCCGTGGCACGCAATGGTGGAACAAGCAAGAAACCCTCCGTGAGATCCGATGGTGAGCCAGCCGCCAAGCGAGCAAGGAACGCCGAGCTCACTCTGGTTCCAACCCTTGAACCAAAAAGGAATGGGGAGCAGGCAGCCACTGAGAACGATGGGGACGAGCTGAGAGCCATGGTCCCTCATGAACCCGATTGTGGCAAGAAGGCCAAGAAGGAACCAAAGCCCGAGCCCGAGGAGGAACATTTCCCGACTACTGAGGAGTACTTGGACCACTTTAACTCTATAAGAGTAGCTCAAGGTCGGTTCCCTGATATGGAGCTGTTGAGGAAGCTTGAGATACTCGATGATGTTACACTCATCTTTCAAAACATGGGCTTGGCCGAGTTCTTCATGATGAGCGATGTTGCTTACGAGGGGATCACACAACAGTTTCTTGCCACTTTGGAGGTTGTCATCTACCCCAAGAGAGATCCCAAGCGTCTACATGGCAAAGGGTTCGGACACATTGAGTTTGACATAGAAGGCGTGCACTACAAGGTCAGTTTCAAGGAGCTTGATGAGATATTTGGATTTGAAAGGAATGGAAGCTCGCTTGACAAATTTGTGTACCTTCGTGATGAGTTGGCCGCGTTGTGGGAAACGATATCTTTTGGGCCTTACTTGGGAGGCAAGAGCAAGACAAGCTGCATCAGGAACCCTGCGATCAGATACACCAACCGGGTCCTGGCCTCTACGTTCTTCTCTACATACAACCCTGGTGTCATTCACACGGCAGAGCTTGAACTGTTGGGACTTGGACTTAAGCCGCTCATCACTCAAATGAAGAACAAAAAGGAGTTCCAAGGGCCAATGCATGTACCGTCTTTAGGAGCGTTCTTTGCGATCCAAATGCTCACCTATAGACACAATGTGTGGTGTGACCGAAAGAAGAAGGGAGCAAGGAGGCTTCAGAACGGTTGGATTGTCACTAAAATCTTGAGAGCTCAAGGGTTCATACTCCCTGATTCACCATCGAGGCCGAGTCTCATTAATGAGCAATACCTAAGTAAAAGTGGTTTCTTTGGAGGCAAGTCAGGGGATAGATGGGTTTACAACTTCACGCTGATGCACAGGGACGGTACACAAGTTCTACTGCCTAACCGAGGCCTCACCATGCTTGATAAGCAGTGTAACGTCTCCTTCTATGTTCTCAAAGATCAGTTGTACAACCCATCTCTCGGCCCACCAATGCGCAAGTGCACCAAAGCCATACCTAACAAGCCTCAGAACGAGAACGGCCCGGCCGGAGGTGAGAATGAAGAAGAACGGCACGCTGAGAGAAGGATGGGAGCAGGCCGATATCATTTTGATCCATACGTGTGGGGTGAGCCTGAATACCACACCAAGAAGCTGTATTTGCGAGTGAACACTCTCCAAAAGTGGTGTAAGTGGCAAGACAAGACCATCCATGCCTTGGTGGACTGTGTACGGCACCTGAAGAAGAAGGTCAAGCAGCTCACACGGCCATCTTCGCCGGACAAGAACTCGGGGACCTCAACCGCACCAGTTACACAGGAGGAGGTTGGGGAAAGCTCAAACGCAAGGAACCCGGAGTTTCCACCTGGCAAAGAAGATTGGATCGACCCTGCCTTGGCATTCTTACCTGAACCCTCGGATAGCAGCCCACCACGTCAATCCACACCCTCCTGCTCAACATCAAATCCCTCGTACTACTTGGGATCAGACCTCTCCGACTAAGGTATCGACTTCAAACTCTTGTACATATGCATCTTGTGTATATCATCTTGCATTCGTTTAGTTTGTCTTTTTACTTCTCTCACACGCTTTGATAACACACGGGACTGTGTTATTCAAGTGTGGGGGAGGAGCTTTGTGTTTTCTGATCTTGTTTTCTTTGTTCTTATTTGACTTTTGCATTCTTGAGTCTCATTTAGCTTTGTACATATGGTAAAACCGCATCATTAACATTCTAGTTGCATCTCGCATTCTAAGATCGAGTCTAGTTGCATCATTTAGGATTGCATCAGTGCAAGGAGCAATGATAGATTTTTTCCTAGAGAGTAAATCACGTGAGAATTTGAACTAAATATGCTTGTGAAACTCATTCTGTGCTTGTAAAGCTTGAAACGATTTGAATCTGAGAAGCAAGTCTAAATTACACTCAACTCTAGTTAAGTGATAACCCTGAACTTATATTGTAAATATCTTTTGATGCATTGCTTGAATTGGCTTGTGGATACCGATATACATACTTGAGCTAGAATCATTGTTTTCACCACCCTCTTTTCCTTTGCTCAAGTAGCTGAATCCGCATCATGGATCAGTTCCCTCACCTTGAACCCAACTTTCTTTTCGAGCCAATGTTCGTGTGTGAATTGTAAGGCCACCTTGGACTGAACTTAGCAGAAAGTGTTAGGTTTAGAGCGACAAGGGCATGTCTCATTGAGTGCTACGTTCCAACATCAAGGAACTGAGAGTATTGGCGAGAAATAAGTGTGGGGGAGGAGATCTATTGGTGAGTGGAAAAAGGTGAGCTGAGAGAAAAAGAGAGAGTGGAAATAGCTAGGGGAATGGAAGAAAAAGAATCGAGTCTTGAATTTGAAAAGAAGAGCTCTGTTGTTCTAAAAAGAAAAGTATAGTCTCTGAAATGAAAAGAATCCAAAAAGGGCTCAAGTGTTCTAAAAAAAGAAAAGAAAAGAGGCTAATCGCTGTAAAAGAAAAAAAAGAGCTGTTTGAATAAGTAAACACCAAAGGCTTGAAAATCAAAACAAAAATGAGTTCCCTAGTGAAAAAGAAAGCGATTGATAGAGTGAGGATCTTGAGAGGGTGAGCAAGTGAGAAAAGCTTTGAGTGGAGTGTGGGGTGTGATGAGTCTTGCCCTTGTATGCATCGGTTGTTTTTTACCTTTAGCATTCTGCCAAAGTTTGGTCGTTCATTGAGTGATCCCATTGTTGCATTGCACCCGCTTGAATATTGATGAGATCATTTTTATCTCATGACCTTACCCTAGCCAAACCAGCCTATTTGAACATTGCATCATTTGATTCACCGGTTACGAGCTTAATGAATGTGAAAGAGTTGAATGTGATAATGACTTGTGGAGATTCTGTACTTTAGTTGTAAAATATCTGAGTATGGCTTTGCATTGCATATTTGAGCATGAATCCAAGTTCTCTTTGTGATCACCTCTCTCTAAAAAGGAAATATGAGCTCCATCTGCATTACAACCTCTTTCTCTCATTTGTTCTCTTCGCTTGAGGACAAGCAAAGGACAAGTGTGGGGGAGTTGATATGTCTATATTTTACATCATTTAGAGAGCATTTTAGAGTCCTCATCATGTGTTTTCCCATGTAAATTGTGTCTTTAGGCATGAAAATAGGATTTAGGGCTTGCATTAGGTCCCAAAGAGTTTTGCATGTTTTGAAGTCTTTATCAGGTGCTTTGGGAGTCATTTGGAGCTTAAGAAGAGGAGCAGAGGAGAAAACGATGAAAAAAAGGGTCAAAAATGGTGAAAACCGCTTGGAGGAATTTCTCGGCCAAATCGCGTACCGAACGGACAGAAACCCCGGTCAAAATCCTTACCGATCGCTCATTACCGGCCAAAACCCTTACCGATCGTTCAACCTCGACCAAAAAGCTTACCGATCGCTCAGCACCGACCAAAACCCGTGCCGATCGACCAAAGTCAGCCTGGGTCGAAGATCAGGTGCAAATACCATGGGTTGAGTTTTTGGCCGAGGCGAAGGAATTTTTACGACCAAAAAGCTTACCGCGGTACACAGCCCTCGGCCATTTTCCTTACCGCGGGAAGCTATTCTCGACCAAAATTTGTCCTTGTCCACGCGTTCCAAAGATCAGCAATCCGGGGAACCTTCCTGTCCGAACCAGTTGGCGGGGTCTTCAGCAAAGTTGGAGGTAATCAAACAAAGATCCCAAAACAGTTGGAATCATCCAATTCGGACCAGTGGGGAGAAAGATACAGCTTCCGGAAGATGCACCAACATTACGCGCATCCGAGAACCGAACGGCGGAGTACAAAGGTTACGGCGGACGGAGCCTTTCCGGACCGAATCAGCTTGCCCGGTCTTCATCAAAGTTTGAGATCTGTGAAAGACCTTTTCAGAACAGTTGGGATCGCTCAATTCGGAACAGTGGTTGGAAAGATAAAGTCTCCGGAGTTAACATCGGTCCAAAAAGCTTATTTTCCAGTGATTTCAATGCGGTTCAAAGATGTGAAATCCAGGAAGCCTTCCACTTCCCAAGCTCCGACGGTTTCTTCACCAAAGTTCGAGCTTATTGAGTCATCTTGATTATGGAACTGGTCTCAGAGCATTTGGAGTCGTGGGATGAAAGCTACTGCTTCCAAAAGGTGACATGGTCGATACGAACCCAAATATGTTGCGATACGCGCTAAGTGTTTTCTCAGGGCTCGGCATCGTTACCTCGACATCGGCCAAGTCAAGGCTCGTATTCTGGGAATATTCTGAACTAGGCCTCGTGCTGACGCCTCGGCACGTTGGAATCAAGGCATGCACACGTAAGAAATAAAGCTGGAAACGACTAAGTGTTGAACGTGCACCTCGGTGTAGCGACCTCGGCGTGCATGCCGAACCCTGTTCGATCAAACCCCTCGACTACCAAGCGCCTCGGCATTTCATGCCGAGGTCCATTGTCAAAAACCCAGAATCAAGAACAAAGCTGCCCAAGTATACACACGTGAAGATGGATCAAAGACTAGGGTTCATGCATGTTCTTGACGTGTTCTTCACGAGATCTTCATTTGGATCTGGACTCACGTGCACTCCTCGGCATGAAGACCTCGGCTTCACTCTCCGACACACCGTGGCACTCACCCATCAACCCAAGATCGCGGTTCAGTACCCGGTTTGTTCCGGGCTGACCCGCGACACTTTACCTTTGCTATATATACATTTTGAGACTAAAAACCTAAGGATCGGATCTCTTACCTGTTTTTAGTTTTGAAGAACTTGCCTTTTTAGTGAAACTTGATGATTCTAATCCGATATCTTGTTGTTGCATAAGAAATCTTGTTCTTTATTTATTCCTTTTATCATCTAACATTAAACTCCTCATCATGACCAGCTACACGTCTTGCAAAGGACTTAGTGAGCTCGTTATGATTAGTGAGTAGTCGTTTAAGCGGCTTTAGATGAGTAGATTAGGGTGCTTTCAAGGTAGATTAGTGGGTTTAGGTGTCTAGTCTTGCATGTTTCATTCTTTAACCGACGAGATCTCTAGGCTGGATCCAAGCACATCACTTGAGGTTCAGATCTGAGACATATCTCGCATCAAAAGTGTTTGTAGAAATGTCTGAACCACTCGGTTAAGGGTTTAAGAGTCTTTCATCGCGAGAGTGATAGTTTGTTCTTTTAAATGACATTTTTGAACTGATTCTTATTGCTGATTGATTCGATGCTTCTCAAAGGACATTTTTGGTATGAAGGAGGATCAATTTAGATGCTTAATACTTTCATGAGAAGATTAACATGCCTTGAGTTCAAAGTTAAATGAAACCGCTTGATGTTTTGATTCATTAACCCACTAGTTGAACTTGGAAGCACCCGAGTCAAGTATCTCGTCTAAAGTCTCTTGCTTTATTACATATTATCATCATCTGAATCGCTTAGTTATCATTTGCATCTTTGCTTTGTTTGATTCTCATCATTTACCTTACTTACATGCTTAATCGTTATTATTTAGCTTAGAAAAACCCTCACCATTTTATCTTGACTTAAACAAACAAATAACATAGACTAGTGTCTCGATGACAAGTCTGGATTGACACCTCTTAATACTACTTTGGCAAGGGGATTGATAGCCCTGAGACTTAAAAACTCTTATCTATCAAACATCGACCATTCATCTTTGTCAATCGGTTTAGCATCGACCATTGGTTAAATATAAGTCATTGGTTTACATTCTTGAGTAAACCAAGAATCTAGAAAGAGTTAGATCGACCAACCGACATAAGCTCCTAATTCAAAGAGAATTATGGAGAAACCGACATACAAAGCCCAATCCAATAAAGATTAGGATTGACATAAACCTATAAATAGAAAAGTCCTAGAGCAAAGACGGACAGACAAATACTTACCGCTAAAAACCCTAAAAGCTCTACTTTAATAACTAGGTACGACAACAACAGAGAATCGAGCGACCAGACCTCTTCGTAGCTTCATTCTTCGCCAATTACTGACGAATGGCGAGCGACGGACGATACCAAATTATTTAGATCTTCGATATTGATTGATTGTAACTCAATATTCTTTGATTAAAAAAAGCTTACTCCTTCTCGTCATTCCGTAGAACTATTCACATACGAACCGGTTAAAATTTGCCCAAATAAGATGTATTGTTTTAAGGTCTATGGTAAAAATTATCATCTTATAGGGTCTAATACTACCATGTGATGGTGAGCCACCAAAATTCTCTCAAATGTATATTTTTGATACAACTAGCGAATTAAAAAATTGCTAAACACAAATAAAATTTGGTAAGCCAATATATTATGTTCAATGCTATATGATGTTATAAATTCAAGACAATTTAGGTTTCCGAAAGATAATATTGACTTAACATGTATCAAAACTATTTCTAATGGTTTGAAATCCCATTTTTTTCAAATTTTTTACAGATCATGACAAATTCGATTTTATTCATATAAGATTTTGTACTATAATTTTATTCTCTTTGTTTGGAGATTTTAACATTTCATATCATGATAATATTTTTAAAAACTTCTCATTGTAAAAATATGTCGATCAACAATTGAGTTCTACCGATAAAATTGATCATGTTGGTTATAATTGTTGTTTAACTTCTTCTCAATGTCAATTGTATAGTTGTCTTTTATATGGATGTATATGTTGAGTTATACATTGTTACTCTAACTGTAAACTATGTCAAAATGGGTGGACGACTCATGGGCTGTCCGCGTCCAACACATTTTGGACTGGTCAAGGACAAGCCCATTTTTGAAACGGGTTGAAATGGGCCTCGTCCATTTTCGCCCATGGAAAACACGGGTTGGACACTTTGGACATTGATCCGCCCAATGGACAAAAAAAATTAGGTTAAAATTTTAAGATGCTAAAAAATGTAGAGTTTTGGATACAAATTTAGCATTTCAAAACAAAAAAGATTAAAATAACCTTCGGTATAACATATTCATAATTATCTTTTAAAAAAATCATTTTGCCAAAAAAATTTGCTAAAAGCCCTAAAAACGGAAATCTCAGTTTCTAGCAAAAAAACAGTAAAATCTAATTTTCTCGTGAAAACCATTAAATCAAGCTTTCCCGAAAAATCTGCAAAATCATGATTTTGCCGCCAAAACAAAAAACTTTGATACCCCCCCCCCTCCCCCAAAAAAAAACCTCAAAATATTGTTTTATACCGCCAAAAATACAAAATCTTGATTTTCTGGGGCATATCAAAATTTCGTTGTCCTGTCAAAAACCACAAAAATCTCATTTTTCCGCTAAAACTATAAAATCAAGTTTTCCCGCATAATCTTGTTTTCCGGTCAAAAACCATAAAAAAAAAAATTGATTCCTTGCCAAAAACAAAAAAATCTTGTTTTCCCGTAAAAAACGCAAAATCTTAGTTTTATATTTATATCAAATGAAATATTAGTTTCACAGTTGTGTTTCATATTAATATCTTAGTTTCATATTAATATCAAATGAAATCTTAGTTTCACAATTGTGTTTTTGGATTTATGAAACTTTGAAAACTTTGAAATCTTAGACTTTTGTATTTATGTTTAGTCTATACATTTTGTTCTCTAAACTTTTGGATTTGGTGTTTATATTTGTTCTAATCAGACATTCTATAATTTTATGGACATTGGACACCCATGGACAACCTATTTGGACATGTCTTTAATGGGCATGGTCTTTAATGGACATGGTCTTTAATGGACATAGTCTTTAATGATCATGGTCATTATTTGTCCATAATCGAAATTGTCAATATTGGACGGTCAAAATGGACCTGGACAGCCCATTTTAACAGCTCTAATAATTAGAAATGTGTGTTAATTGCTTTGTACGGCTTCGTTCGTCTTTGTTTCTTTATATTTTTGAAAGTCATATCTATTTTTTTTTATACTAGTAGTTATTATTTCAAAAAAGATAGATATTTACATCTAAGATCATCAGCTTTTGTTATATGTATGTTTACTTATAAATAATTAAAATAATTAAGAGTTTAATATACCTTATTTTTCATGCGATTTTACGGGGGCTTGAGACCTAGTATAACAACTTGTCAAATTCTCTTAATGATAGATATCCACTAATTTATGAGATTTTTTATTAGGCTGTCAAATTTAATATTAGACAGTTAAAAATAAAACATCTGATACAAAATTACTAATCGGTAACATCTTGTATTATTTGTATTATAATTGTATGTAAAATAAATTTTAACAAATACATATTAGATATTTGGGAATGAGAAAAAAAAAATACACATATTAGATGTTCGCTGCAAATTGCATAAATAGTTTTTATATTGTCTTAATAGCTACCTATAATAAAGTTTCGTCAATGTGGCAGATATAAGGCTGGATACATTTGTCTTTACCGATAACCACAAATATATAGTTATAGTTTTGGTAGGGCTTTCATTATATTTCTACATATTAAATCACTTTTTGTATTTTTTTGTAATTAAAATAAATAGTAAATAATAAATTAATTTTTTTTAAATAAATTAAGATTATTGACACGTCACTTTTTTTTATCAGAAACTAATCAGTTCCAGTCATATTTTTTACGGTGCAAATAAATTTCCTAGATTGAAACTTTAAAATGTCTAATATGTTTGAAAGTTTAAACGTGTTAATGTAATTATACGGAGGTTAAAAATGTTAGCTTATTCAATTTTGAAGTTTAATAATGCGATTTTCCCTATGAATATCTACCTAATTCACTCTTTTTATTTGCACTTTATATATTCCAATTTTGCATTTTGTGTCACTTTGGGGATTTTTTTTTTATAGATTGAAGTTGATCTTGTATTTCTTTTGTCACTTGGAGTGTTTTTTGTTTGCATTTTCCTTTCTTGTTTTTAACACATTAAAATCTCGTAAAATCTAAGAATATATCATGTGTCACAACGTATAGAACAAACCCCAATTTTAGCTGATATAATAATCATCTCGAGTCATCCTTTAGCTTTTTATTTTCCTCCACTTTTGTGACAAGGAAATATACCAAACAAGATTGTCCAATATATACAACATTTTAAAAATGTATATTGCATCCTACTCATCTTCCCGTCACATTATTCTTTTCGTTTTCGGTCAGATTTGCCCACAATGTTAAGGGTCCAAAATGACAAGTATAAAGAATAGTCCAAGTATTAGAGACAATTGTTGTTTCCACGACTACTTTCCCCCAAATTTCATCCTCTTTATGCACCAATCTTTTCTTTCTCTTTATATTAACTCTACAAACTTTGGTCATTTGTTTAATAACCAATTCAAACCTTCCTTCATAAGCAACAATGATACGATGCCACGAAACTCGAGAAGAACAAGATCATCAAATATCTTCTTCTCAAGCACTTCATCAATGTATCGCCACTCTTGTTGGTCAAACATCCTCTTACATTTCATCTTTAACTCTTGTAGGAAAGAGACTTTACACAGGCTCCAATGATGGAGTTGTCAGATTGTGGAATGCAAGCACGTTAGAAACACTAGCCGAAGCATCAAGCAGCGGCGATGTAATAACAGGAGAAAGAGGAGACGGAGGAGCAGTAAAGTCTTTGGTAATCTTGGCTGATAAACTCTTCACAGCACACCAAGATCAAAAGATACGTGTTTGGAAGATCAACAGCGTCGTTGAAGAAGAAGAAGCGGGTAATAAAAAGTACATGCATTTAGCAACGATGCCAACAATTAGCGACCGTTTAGCAAAGTGTTTGAAGCCTAAGCACCAAGTCGAAATAAGGAGGCACAAAAAAGTTTTGTGGGTTAACCATGTAGACGCGGTTTCGGGTTTAGCCTTATCAAGAGACGGAACGCTCCTCTATTCTGTCTCATGGGACCGGACTCTTAAAATCTGGCGAACCACCGATTTTAAATGCCAAGAGTCCATCACAAACGCCCATGACGATGCAATCAATGCGGTTGAATTATCCGAGAGTGGAGATATATACACGGGATCTTCTGACCGGAAAATTAAAGTGTGGAGGAAGAACATAGATGAGGAGAAGGACAGGAAGAAGAAGAAGAAGAAGAAACATTCTTTGATAGCAACATTGGCAGGACATAATTCAGGTATTAACGCGTTGGCATTGAGCAGCTACAACATTCTTCTTTTATATTCGGGTGGATCTGATGGATCAATGTTGGTGTGGAAAAGAGACGATGAAAGTGAAGACATTGCTGTTTCTGGAGTGCTAAGAGGTCACACAGAGTCAGTTCTTTGCCTCGCTGTTGTTTCGGATATACTTTGTAGTGGCTCTGCAGATAAGACGGTGAGGCTGTGGAAAATATCTGCGACGGATTATTCGTGTTTGGCTATGTTAGAGGGGCATAGAGGACCAGTTAAGTGCTTAACCGGAGCAATTCACGACTCCGGTAAAGAATCTGAGGCTTCTTATCATGTTTACAGTGGAGGACTTGACTCCCAAGTTAAGGTTTGGCAAATTTTGGTGCCAACCTTATGAAAGAGTTCCTATATCATTTAATTTTGATGGGATACCAAATGTGTGGCTTCTCTTTAGTAACTTGTTGCCTTTCTTGATATAAGTTGATGGGTTTTTTGTATGAGTTTATCTTTTGGGATAATAGAGAAAGAGTGTGGAATATTTGAGATGAGTGTTGTCGATTGGATAGAAGAAGAGGGCTTCTATTACATAATATCCACCTGAAAGCGAGTCCCCTTTTTTAAGTACAAGTTTTGACAATTTCTAACAATTTGGTTTCAAGAGAATCTATTCAAACCAAGTAGGTGAAATCTTTGTTAAAGAAATATATAATATTGGAGTAAAAGCATATAAAAGAGAAACTATTTGTTAAAACCAAGTAGGTGAAATCTTTGTTAAAGAAATACAAAATATTGGAGTAATAGCATACTTTTTTATCAAAACAAAAATTGTTAAAACCGAGTAGGTGAAATCTTTGTTAAAGAAATATAAAAATGGGACAAGTAGTTCGTCTATTCTGTATTCTTCTTTGTTTTTATCGAAACTATTTTTACCAAATAATTAAGAGAAAAGGCATCTCTTTATTAGTTTTGCCTAAGGCAAAAAGTAAGGTTTACACATAAATAACCGTTATTCGTTTCTTATGCATCAGGCTAGAAAGTCAAAAATTCAAGTTTTGTTTTATTTTCAGACAATATTTCAACATGAACATGATACATAGAGTAATTATAACCGACTGATGTGTCTAATTTAGATTATGGCATGTGTTTTTAAACAATTAAAAAAATTGTGTTTTATAAAAACTAAAACTAATAAAATCGAAAAAAGTAAAATACGAGAAAATAAAATCAAAAGTAGAAAAAAATGCATACTATTAGACTGATATAATATTCATAATATACCTAATTAGAAAATATTGATTATATTAAATAAATTCAGTTTTCAGTTAAATCTATACTATATAAAAACAGCTGTTTGAGGCTCCTCACCCTATCCACATCAGCAATTCTAAACACTTTATCCTCTTGCCACATCATCAAACCAAAGAACAAACTCTAGGAAAGCTTTTTGTTTCTAGGAGTTATCCACAAAGAAAAGGCTATCAAGGATAGCCACGTGGTTAGGACAAAATTCAACGTCTAAGCTCAGTTATGGTAGATTGGTAGTCGGTGGTCTTTTCATCTCCCCCCCACTTCTCTACCTCTTAATTCTTTCTTCCCTACGTTTCTCGCACATTAAATTAGCCACTACTTTTGCATATTTAGCTTCATCTTCTTCACTTTTTTCGTATCTTCCTCCCAAAGCACCTTTAAACCACCAACCTCTAAAACATAAAAAGGAAAGTCTATTGTTGTTCTACATGGATTCATCATGCAAGAGTAATCAGTGAGATAGCCAAATCAACAACATTTCTTGCAGTGGATTGTTCTACACGGATTCATTATATATCAAAGAGTAGGCGGCGACAAAACCTAGAAAAATATATTGGCTAATATAAAAGGCTTTGGTTGTTTCTTTTCTCCTGGATTAAGGCTCTATTACGCACAATAGGAAATCACTTAGGTTACCTATAGTCACACAAACATGTACGCTTACATCTCCATTCATCTTGCTAGCCTTTTAGTCTTCCCCCTTTCCCGCCTATCTCTGACTTCCTCAAGATTTTTTTACCCAGCTTATTTGTCTATATTGTCTACCTGGGATACATTTGCGTACCAATACATCTTTTAAATTAATGTGAACTCTGTTCTGCCCTATGTTCTCTATTCTGTCATGTATACTGCAAAAAGTGCAAAAGATTTGATATAAACGCACCATGGGAATGCCCTTAAGATATTTAGGAACTATGAATGTTGTGCGAAAACAGTTTCCTTTGATGTCTTAAGGACTTCGAAGGTAGGCTCCTAATTCTGCTTTATTGACATATATAAATTCTCATATGAAACTCAAGAGATATGTTCACTAAGAGTCAATAAATATATGTTTTCAAGTTTTGGTTTATTACCAAACAAATTTAATGAGTTTTCTATGAGTTCGCAGATAAGATCATACTGGCAATTATGGTGGTTAGGTAATATTACTAATATGATAGGAGTGGAGGGTATAGATTGTAAAAGGAATAAAGGGTATAGATTTGCTCAAAAATAGAAAAAGTGATGGTGATCCGAAAATTTGAAAAGGTTCTGCATAGAAGAAGAACCATTCACATTTGCTTATGATTTATTTGTCGGTTTATATTGAAGATTTCGATTTCTGGAAATTGATGTTAGTAAACGTATAGAATCTATCAATATAAAATTTTCTAATATTGGTAGAATAAATTCTAATGATTAAATTGTCGGATCCAAACCTTTCTGATGATTTCATTATATCTGATTCCAGTTTATCCAATATACTACTCTTCAATTATTTTTTGTTCCGGTCAAATTCGTTTGTTAGAATTTTATGTAATTAGATATTCTGAGTCATCTTTATGATTATTTATTTATATAGCTCTTTAATTCAACATATATGACATAGGTGTAAACTGGAAAGTGTGGTGGTGATGATGTAAAAGCAGTGGAGATTCTTTCCAATTCCTAATGCTTAATCTTCGAAACGTAAAAGCAAACGTGGTTTCATCGCTGAAAATAATTTTTTGCAGTTGGAAAATATAATAATTTTGGACACTAAATGTATTAACAACCAATCAAATGCAGTCTTGACAATACACAAATAATATTGCAACGAAAACTTTCAGTTATCTCACAAAAACAACGCTATGATGTAATAACATCTCAGTTAAAAAAACGCACTGCAAACAAAAAAAAAACACAAATATAATCAGTTAACTCAATTTATATTTATTTAAATTACTTCTCTCCCATAACTATAACAATTTTATTTTTTAATCTCCACCCGCCCGTAGGGCGGGCTAAACACTAGTAAGATTTGAAATTTGGTTTTTAACCTATCTCATTTATTTATATTGATTGTTTATAATTAATCTAGACCAATTTTTGAGACCAGACAAAAAAAAAATCTAGACCAATTTTAAATTTTTTAACTGTGAATTACAAAACCTAATTTCTAGATAACGAAACAAATGTTTAACCTTTTTTAAGGTCTAAGAGTTTGACTTTAAATCAAATTATATAAATCATAATTATACGAATTATCAATTTTAGAATTTAAATACTTTTTATTTTATTCAGATATTACACGGACCTAATCGAGTGTTTAATAACCCATGCATCTTATATATAAAAGACAATCAATTCTCTCCAGCTGACTGACACATCAGCAATAGACAGAGTGACATCTGTCAATTTAAAATATTAATAAATAAATAATTAATTAAATTTAAAGCAAATACATTAAAGAACATATAAATAAACATTAATATATATATATATATATATATATTACAATGAATTCAAATTAATTTTCAATATACAAAATTTATAAATATTATATAATACAAAACTTTTTAAATGCACCATTCTATTTTCTTTTTTAAGTGATTTAAACTTCATTTTCAAATTAAAAATATAATTGAAATTTTAATGCAAGTAAAAAAATAATAAAACTTAATAAGTTTAAAGTTTAAAATAATCTTTTATAAAACTCCAACTAATAAAATTATAAAACACAAAGAATATTAAATAATTGATTAAAAAGTTATTAAAAATAATAGTAAAAAAAAGGGCGTCTATATAAAAATAGAGGCGTTTACACGTTTTGGATCTTTTTAAGTTTATATTTACACAATTTGGGACTTTAGTTTGAAGTAGATCTTTTTACAAGTTTTGATATTGAAAATGCCATCGAAGCCCTTACCAACGTTTCAGAAAAAAATACCGGTCTATTAATAGGGACAAAACCGGTTAGGTTTTATTTTTCTTTCCTAAAGCAAGTGAAGATTACAGATTATATTTTTTCGAGATTACAAGTTTCTAGTTTATAGATTTAGGACTTGGGATGATTGATGTTGTCTGTGTGAGATTAATATTTCTCGGGCGTCCTGGGCACAGATATGGATTAGTTGTCCTCGATTAAGAGTTGCGGTGGAACACCAATATGGATCAGTTGTCGTGATAAGTTCGGCGGAGTAAGCGATCGGCTGCGGCTGTGGATCATCTAGGAAATCGCTCCGTCATGCATGTTCCTGTACTGAAAAAGCCACCGTATAAAAACTGGGTAGAGGAATTTTCAATTTGGCCGGAGAAATCGTCATGTTCGAGGCGGTCATGTTGAACCGACAAACCGGGTTTCCGTGACTAATGTACTTTGTCCGGTAGCACACACACCGCTGCAATTTTTCTGGTAACAAGTGTTGTTGATTAGGAAGTGGAAGGTGAGAACCAGATGGACAATACAGAAACAGTGGTTGTGGCCATATAATCAGTGGTTTGGAAACAATGGAACTTTGCTCATTCGTATCAAGCTCTTATGCTGCCTAAATAACGATATGGGTTATGGATATGACCACATGCTAGAGGGTAGCCATCGATTAGATGTTTTGGAACCGTTTACAGTCGGGTGTTATGGATACGAAAATCGTTTAGATGTTGGCAATCGATTAAATATTAGTAGACGGAACCGCTATTGACATCTAACTAAACGTAAATGTTTGTCGGCTTGCTATTTTAAAGAAGACTGTACATGGCCATTAGTATTTATTGTAGTGCCGGTACGGGTTGTCTTTACTGGTTGGGAATTAGTAAAACAAATCAACGGTTCCATGATAATAGTTTTGTACATGTCCATTAGAGTATAAATGGCAAATGCGGTTGATCATGGCCGCAACCACGATGTTTGCCTATCGGGAACCATATTTTATTGGTAATAACTACATGGTTTGGTCACGTCCATTTTGTTCTCAACGTCGTCAGAGTATACTTGACGGAGGAATTTAGATACAAACAGGTAAGAGAATACATGTGACCTTTCCATGTACGTCGTCAGAGTATACTTGACGGAGGAATTTATCACGCGGAGATGGATGTGACCTTTCCATGTACGTATTTATGAGAGAATACTGGGTAGCGGAGTTCGTATTTATGTGAATATTATGACATGATCATATCCATCATATAAGTGAATACCATGCCCTTGTCGGTGGTGAATCGTAGACGCCTCATCTTAAAATAGGCTACCATAGCCAGTAATATTGAAGAGTGATGTCCATTTTGCGTACAATGAAAATAAATTAATACATCTGGACGTGCCCATGGTCATAAACACCATGGTTTTCTATTAAACCGTGGTCATAAATTAATACAAGTCGGTTAGGTTTCCATAAATCTGCTAGTCTAGTATGGACAAAACCACGATGGATGCCGCGGGTTGGGATTCCTATTGAAGGTGCAGGTGGTCATAACCACTATGTCTTCGGGGCGATTGGGTTCTATGACACTGCGAGACAACCATGGCCATAACCACGTTGTCTTTTTATCGGGAACCATATTTTCTCTAAAATAACTACATCGAATGATCACGTCCATATTGTTCTCAACATCGTAAGAGTATGCTTCATGGAGGAAATTAGATACAAACTGGTAAAAGTATATATGTTTATCCGGCGGAGATGTATGGATGTGACCATTCCAGCGTATCGTGTTTCATCAATACTCATTGTAGCTGAAGATCTCACTAATTGATTTTCATTATAGATCGCCCCTGAAGATGTGGCGATTCCATTGGGTCAATCATGGTTAAATATGATGGAGGAGTCTATTAATGTTTATATCCACAATATGCTCATATCCACAATATGATCATATCTACATTCGCGGTTCGTCCATTTTACTATCCCATTTTTTCGGCAAGGTCGTTCGTCCCGATGATTTATTGAGGAAAGGGTGAGCATGATATTGGATTTGTATATGTGGTTATTGTTGCTGGTGAGTATAAAGAAGTTGTCATTATGTGGAATATACCTCACAGCATATTGTTTTAGATATAACCAAGTAAGATACCTCACAGCAAAAAGTAGGAAAAACCAAGTAAGTCTTATACAAAGCTGATAGTACAACCATGTGGTTTGACCAAATGGGTTGATAACAAAACAGAGAAGACGTTACAACAATGTAAGTCTGATTACAAAACGGATACATAATAAGATGCAGAAAAGTACAACCTGGAGATAGTATAATCAAATTGGGTTAGGGCATCGTAGTCTGTTATGACCTTCTTTGTGGTAGCGTCCACACTTGTTAGGGATAGTCTTCTTAATTCGATTAGGCTACAAACGAAGGGAAATTGCTGTTAGTAGTCCAATCCTGCATAAGTTAATATATAAGCAAAGGTTATAAAACTAACTGACCCTAAATTCTCCTTGAAACGGAATTCGTTTTTGTTTTGGCCTACCAGGTGGCCTCTTCAATTTTGGAGGCAATAGGATCATATCCAAAATCGACTGTGGCAGGTCGACATCATCCGGGTTTTCTTCAGGATTTATGACTTCTTTGTATGTTGCTGCCCATGTGGTTGATTTGTAGTAGTCCGAAAGCAAAGACGTGTGTGTGAGACCCAAACTGTCTGCGGCTATCAAAGCGTGGCTACAAGGGATCTGTAGACAGTCATACACTTTACAAGTGCATTTCTTGTCATGCACACTCACACGATTTTTCTCACCTAGACGGCCAATTACTTCACAACTCCATGTTGAGAGATGATTGATTTTACTGAAGTTGCCGTCTACCTGGTGTTTGGATAACAATTTGTCCACTTCTGGGGTGCAAAAACTCTCCCACCGAGAAGCTTTCTTTCTGCGAGCACAGAACCATCGAGACATCATCCTCTGGATGAAGACAAGTAGCTCGACAATGGGAGATGCTCTGCCTTTTTTCAGTGCGCTGTTAAGTTGCTCGGCCACATTACTAGTCATCAGGTTGTAACGTTCGCCTCTAAAATGATACAGGGACCAGTGGGCATGACCAATGTTGTCTAAATAAGTAGCACTTTGAGGATTGCAGTCGCGGATTTTTTCAAAAGCCTGACGGAAGTACTTCTGCCTATAAGCATAAGCAGCTTCTGCTAAAAGCTGTGCAAGACCCTTAGTCTTAAATCTAGACTTAACGTTGCGCTGAAGATGAACGATGCAACAGCCGTGATGCACCTTAGGGTATACCTTGGCTTTGGCAGAATAGATAGACTCTGATCTATCAGATATGATAGTTAGGTTAGAGCTGTCTGCTAGTAACCGTTCAACCTTCGTGAAAAACCATGTCCACGCAGCTTCGTTTTCCGCATCCACGATAGCATATGCCAAAGGGAAAACCTGAAAATTCCCATCCTGACCACTTGCTGTAAGCAGAACGCCTTTGTATGTGCCCCACAAATGTGTTCCATCGACCACCAAGACACGCCGTAACCTGCGGAAGCCAACTATTGACGCTCCGAAAGCAACAAAGACATAGCGAAATCTTACCAAGCCATCTTTGTTGGTGTCAGTCTCTAAGTCTGCAACGGTGTTCGGATTTGAATGCTTTAGCATATGAAGATAAGCTGGTAGGCGGAGATAAGATTCTTCATCCTTTCCACGGAAAGTAGCAAGAGCTTGGCCTTTAGCTCGGTAGCATTTCATCCATGAGGCTGATACACGGAGCTCTTGTAAAACTAACTGCTGAACTTCAGACGCCTTTGGTCCATTTTCTGGATCACTGTATTTTGATCTGAAAACAGATGCGATAATTCTAGATGTTGTTTTTTGGGTGTAAGCCTGCTTGGTCTCGAATGCGCACGTGTGGTTTAGGTCAACCATCTTAAGCTCGAAATATCCTGATTTACCAACTCGCCCAGCTCTTATCCGCCAACCGCATTTGGGGTCGGTACATTCCAGTATGAATGTCCTTGGATTAGACTTTGTTTTCCTAAAGCAAAACATCTTCTTAATTGCGAAGACAGCTAAAGCGATTTGACATTCAGATTTACTTCCATCTTTTTTTCCCACATGAAGGTTATCATCGTCGGCGGATCCATCCAGGTCTGGGATAGATGATGCAGCGTAAGTGGAGTCATCAAATAACGGAGGAATATCGAAGTCTTCTTCTGATAAAGACGAGAGGGTCCTGTGGATAGGACTAGTGGGTACCTGACCATGTGACGTAGACGCGGTGGAAGGATAGGTAGTTTCCGCAATTGTGAAAGGTTGCGTGGACTCGGGCACATCCAGAATTTGTGGACATATAATATCATCATCGCAGACAAACTGAGGGGCGTTGGAACCACCATAACCACTTTCAAGAAGAGGGTCCCAGAATTCGTGGTCATAACTACGCGGAAATACATCGTCGAATTCGATATCCTCTGGTACATTATCTGAACTGTGGTCATCTTCGCTATTTGAACTGTGGTCATCTTCACGCTGGACGGCGATAGAAGGGGACTGCGAAACGTCATCTTCAGGAAGGGATAAGTCGAATTTGGGGACATCGTAAGTGTGGTTTATCAGCGGTGTTGTCGTGGTCTTTCTTTGGTGGATAGGTGGTCTTTTTGTAAGTGATTGTACAATTTCAAGCGCATGCTGAAGCAGTTGAGCGTCTTCTATCTGGCCTGCGTCGGTTTGAGGAGTAATAAATCCAGCGGATCTGGATGAGGCACTACTTGCACCCAACGATAGTATGGGTTGGGTTGGGGTGGTAACTGTAGAGGGATCATGAATACATAGTTTTTTACGCGTTGGGCTTCTGCTTCCAGTTTCCAAGGGCGAGTCTGGTGGTTGAGAAATGCCAAACTTGGCGAAAAGCCTAGTTGACGTGTTTTCTGTGAGCCGTTTGAGTAAAAACACAATAGCGCCAGAACTCCGGATAACAACCGGAGGTGTACAAGGACCAAGTTATTAAGTTTGGTAGGCGGTGTCCAATAGGAGACTTCAACGACAGTTTCTTCAGAAGCCGTACCTAAGAATTCTTCGCGGAGAAGTTGGTGAAGCTCCTTAATAGTCATACCCTGACGTAAAGAAATAACTCCAGACATAAGTGAAGGATCAGCGCGAAATGACCATTTCTCGTCGGAGGTATAACGCCATTCACCGGCTGCACATTCACATTGAATGTCCGAGGTAGATGCCATGGTACCTATAATCGTAAGGAGTAAATGTGAGAATATGTAGTTAATGCGTATTGGGAATGAGACTATTTAGATTAGTTAGAATAACAAACCTAGGTGACGACCTAATAAGAATGAAAGGAGGGTTTATTCTTTAATGTTATGTTTAAATATGGGAAAGAGGGATAAATGAGGTAGATGGTCCCGTTTATATATTTTAGATAAGAAATGGAACATCCCAAAAATAAAACTTTTGCCGCGAAGATTCTTGGGTTGCGTGATTTTTGAACTAGACACAAATGACCTGTCTTTTGGTGTGTGCATCTACGCGGAAATGAGTTTGAGTGGTTATGTGTCTGAATGACCATGTAGTTAATAAATTGTGGTTTTGTGTGATCATAAAAGTTTGTGTATGTAACCACAGAGTTTGGAACATAAAACGTATATGTGTGGATGACTAACCATGAGTTTGTTTGGGGGAACACTCATAAACTTAAACTAATAAACGTAGATGTGTGGATGACTAAAAGTGAGTTAGTTGTCTTGGAAGCTAGGTAGGCCTTTTTAGTCAAAAGGCAACTAGCATTAAAAAAGGATGGTAACAGTGAACTATCCTGTGGCACGCTTATGGAGATGTATTCGGCAATTGGATGTATATTCTGACGTACTTCAATCATTTCGGACGTTTAGAAAAGCGATGGGCAATATAAATCTCTGGATATTATCCACTTAAAAAGTGACAGGTGGACTGGTTAATCACCATTAAAGAGGTGTGTGGAATCGTGATGGTAGAGTTCAATAGTGGAAACTTCCACGGATAAAGGCAAATTTGTTAAGTTCAGACTGAGTATGGTTGGGATATATAAGAAATTTAAAAAAAAAACCATTTAGACTTGTCATAAAAATGGTTGCGGTAATATGAAAGAAATTCACTAAAGTGAGGATTACATAACTGGAATATGCAGAAAAGCAGGAACAGAAGCTGGGATTTATAACATACAAAAAAAGACCCAGGGATGGTCAACTTAGCCGATTACGAATAAAGGACAAAAAAAAAAATGCAAATTACAAGACTACCAAAAGGAAGATTCGACGTTGGCCCCAAAAAGCATTATCCATCCTTCGCTTGAAACTTGTAGTAGGTTGATGCTGATCCATTTACTGGGACTAAGAAAAATGTAACACGTTATACAGTGGATAAGAACATCGTTAAAAATTAATTGGTAAATGGTAATTGTTATACGTAAATTGTTACCATGCGGGTCTTAGGCCTGGGACGCCCTACCAATGGTCTCGAAATCGGTGGTAGCAGTTCAGTTGCCCCGTCGGCGGTGGCCTCAGCTGGAAGAGGCTCCTGGCAAGGGTACAGTTGAGGAATGTACGTTTCAAACCAGGCAACAGAAGTATAGCATGTGTGAACTAAGGACTCAGCTGAAATGCGTAATGCATCGGATGCGACCATGGCGTGGATACAGGGTATCCAGAGTTTGTTAAAAACTTTGCAGGAACATGTCCTCCTTAGAGGATTGACAAAGTGAACTTCGCCGACTGAATTTACAACCTCGCAAGCTCCAGAGCTAATATGCAGAACCTGCCATTGGGACTTTCTGACAGCTAATTTATCCATGAAACCTTGAACACCAGGAGACATCACGCCTGGGTGATGCATTGATGCTCAGAGCCTTGTTTGGAGCCAGCGCATGACAGTTGTGTGGTAGAAGTTGAAGAGGTTAATAATAGGGCCAGTTGTTTGTGGGAGCAGTAAATGGATGAATCCATGAGCAATACTAGCAGTCATGATGTTGTATCGGTCGCCGACTTGATAATAACTCAGCCAACGAGGGAAGCCAATAGATTGTAGATAGGCAGCGCAGTCAGGGTTGGATTCATTAATCCGGTTGAATGCCCGCCGGAAAACGCCAATCGTGTGAGCACAAGCTGCCTCCCGCACCAAGTTGGTAAGACCAGTGTCGTGGAAGTACAGGTTCAGTGATAGTTGAAGACGACGTAGGCAGTCAACGTAACTGGCTTCAGGAAAGCATGCTGAGATAGCTTTTTCAGCCATTCCACCGCCATCAGATAAAATGGTTGTCTTGTTATCGTCTGGGAAACACTGTTCGAGCTGGTGAAAAAACCACCTCCATGCCTCCTCGGTCTGACGTTCAACTACAGCAAAGGCTAGGGGGTAGGTCTGGAAGTTGGCATCTTGACCGACGGCAACAATGAGAAAGCCAGAATCCGAACGTCTGATATGTGCACCCGAGACCACCATAAGTTTCCGAAGGAAATGAAAACCTTCCTGGGAGGCGCCATGAGATATAAAGAGGCGCTTGAAATGCTGGGAACCATTTTCGTCGGTATGCATTTCAAGCTTAGTGATAGTGGTGGGGTTAGCAGCTTTCAAGTGGGAGATGAAAAGAGGTATTTGGGAGTATGATTCATCGTTGGGGTTCCCCCTTGACATTGTGGAAGTAGATGAGTGGAAAAAAAAAACAATTTGATAAAAAGTAAGATGGTGAGATAAGAGATATGTTTCGTGAAGGGGGAAGTGTAGTATTTAAACCGCGAGGGTAGCGTGACAGGCGACGTCACCTCCGAGAAGATGTGTGTGCGGACACATTATAATATAAATTATGTGAACGAAACTGGATATATCCATGGGCGAATACAATGTGACCGACGAAACAGAAGAAATCAGCAATAGCTGGGTTGCAAAATTTGTCCGAACTCTACTTTGGATATAGAGATGGCGCATATCATCTATAGCTTGGAGTCAAAATTATATCCATGTACAATGGATATATCCACGTTCAAAATTAATTGAAGTAATTGGAGTATATATTGCCCCCACGTCTTTTTAAGAATTTATCAAGGTACAAATGGTATGATAGCAGAATATGTCTATGAAATAGTTCAGTGATTGAGACCTTTGGAAGAATAGAAGAGGCAAAAATTGTACAAGTCGTGGCTAGACTTAGAAAGATCATGAAGGAACACACATCTACTAAAAAAAACAAAAATAATACAAGTGATAAAACAAACATTTGTGGATCTCAATACATGGACATTTTCGCCACGAGTAGAATAATTCCTCCTAGAAGTAGTGAGAACAGAAGTCTTCGATTTTTCATGACCGTTTCCCGACGAGCTGCTATAGTAAGAGAGTTGGCCAGTTCATCATGCTTTGTTTGAATCTCGCTCTGGATTGTTCGAAGCTCAAGTTTGATTTTTTCAATGTCTTCTATTGCAGTTTCAATATTGTTCCACATTGCCGGAAAATCAACAGGGAGATTGTAGTCGTAGTTGGAAATATACATGATTCTTTCTTCATGTTCTTCCAGTTCATCTTTCAAAATGTTCATCTCCACCGTAATTGCAATATCCCACCATTTGCAAAAACCGCAGCCGCCACCCTACAAGGAATATATAATTGTGTAGGTAATACAATATATTCATTTGATAGAGTTGAAATAAAACTTACCGGCGGAGTGTTACAGTTGTAAAAGCGACGGCCGTAGTTCAGATCCGTTGTCGATGACTGAAGGAACAAAGGACCTCCACAGGAGCATCTTATTGGGATCCCTCTATTTGGTTCAGGGCCCCATTCGAAATCACAATTTTCGGGAACACCTGAACTCCCTGAGCTCGAAGTCGGCAAAGAAGGCATAGCGAGAACTAATTCCCAATCTACAACGGATAGGGATAAAAACCTAAAGAGAAATGGGTAATGGTGATGTATGGGAACAAATAGCGAAAGATAAACGTCTCAACTTATAATGGCAAGATCCAGCGGATACACCATATATGGTGACATCCACTTATAAGCAAATGGATAGCTGCCAAATTGATAAGTTGATCATTTGGTCGAATATATGGACGTATGTCAGAGACAAATTGATCAAATGTATGTATATCCACCTATATATACATGGATATCCACCCACATGTCAGAGTCAAAAATGATCAAATGTAGGTAAATGGATAGGATCCATATATACATGAACGTAGTCGTGGTTAAATAAACCGACATGGAAAAGTTTGCTTGAATTCCGAGACTTTGAAGTAAATGGATAGGATCCTTTTCAAAAATGGATGTATTCTCCTTAAACAGGCACGGTAAGGACAATAAGAATGTAAAAAAATGAGAATGTTTGCTTGAATTTGAAAAATTAACGGCAACCCTACCAGAACCTCTCAAATGTTGACCCTTCCCACTAGAAAGTAACCCGTACGAGTGGATGCGATTAGGTGGACATTTCCACAAGTAATATATTAACTATCACGAGTAGTGACCATGTCCGCATACAAAAAATAGAATAGTTATCTACTGACATAAATAACAGATTAGTTAAACCCACCTTAACATGGCATAGCCAAGACTCACTCATCCACATTATATGACGTAAACGACAATCTAGTTATCTACTGATTTGTAATTAACGACTACCATGGCAAGCATTTACAAACTGTGGATGCAGTGTGGTCAGAACCACAAGCACCTCGAACTCGGAATAGTTGAGGGTAGAAATAATAAGTGAGTAATGGTAAGTTTTGAAATAGCAAATATGCATGCGAGAAAAAATGACACGTGAATTCAAAAAAACGTTCAATGTGTAAGAACAGGCAGACGAGAAAATAGATTCAACAAAAGGAGAGCCTGAGTTATAAGTAGCCGAATAAGTTAAAGCTGAAGGTCTTGGTAAAGGTCCTTGGCGTAAGCTCGCTTCCAGGACATGATAGTGTCTTCTGTAAAGACCAAGCTGTCTTTTATAACGTCGCCAAGTAAATGGCTTTCCATTAGCTTGACTGCAACCGGTCCAGTAAATCCTGATTCTGAGACTCTGTAGTTTCCTTTAATACGTCCCCATTTGAGAGGTTCAACGCCATGCGATTGAGACTGGTTTTCTCGGCAAAACTTCTGGACTATGTATGGTAGCTGGCAGACGACGGGCTCCATGAAAAGAGTTGCATCCTCCTTGTTGGTGACACGGGGATTTGGATCAAGAACGTAGACATACCAGAGCTTCAAGCTAATCATCAAACCGACCCAGTGGTTATTGCCCCACAACATGGGCGTGTACACGCAATCCACGTCCGTAAACCAAGTCTGGCCTTCCTCTGCAACGACTTTTTTGACCTTATCATCCCAGACAAACAAATTCTTGTTGATGACTTACTGAAGGAGCGGTATTTTGATTGCAAAGTTGAAACTAAGGATAGAGTGGTGAAAGAGCATCGCTCAGCCTGAAGAGTTGAAGCATGACGAACAAAGAGATAGGCCATTAAAAGTTCCAAATGCTGTAAAACATGAAAATTCCATTATAAAAGACTTTCATTTTGCTACGGCTGTACTTCCCAAAAAAAGCACAAAAATAATTACCAATGGAGTGGTCAGTGTGTCCTTGTCCACCAGTGTCAAAAAGAAATCGTTGTTGATTTCGCGTCCACACGAAAGTTTATATGTCCTGATAATGGTGCAACAATAATTTAAGGGTGCGACGAACATTATTAGATAAACTCACCTCCAAATAATTTCGTTTTAGTAAAAATTATCTAGACGGGCTCGAAAAAAGCATACCATGGAAAGATTTAAATTTCTCTTCGGTGACTGTGGGGAAAATATTTTGTGGATCCCTTGAGGTTGGGAAAGTATCATGTGGGAGCTGTGGACAAAATAGTGTGGGTTGTAATTTAAGATAGAAACTTTTATAAATTAATTACACGTAGAGTTATGGATGACAAAGCTGACCTGGTCCTCGAGAGTATCTGTGGTGGGGGTCAGGAGCTCCCCAGATTGAATAGTTAGTTGAACCGAGACCTGTCCAATATTTACTTATAAAAGTTAGGTAGGAGGATGAAACAAACGCATCGGCAGATGATCTGTGAGAGGATGATATGTTCAACCTGTGCAGTGATGGTTTCGGAAGCAGATCCGTGGGTATCACCAAAGTTTAGAGATAGCTGCAATGGGAACCACAGGAACCAGTAATTAGTAGCCGTGTGAGTAATGACACCTAGTGTTATGGATGACATAGCAGACCTGTTTTTCATCTGAAGCGTGGTTGATGGGCTGACCAGTTTGAAGAGAAAGTTGTAAAGGGCCATGTCCAAAGTGAATCTTAAAAAATGTTAAGTATGGAACTGACTCTGCCAATGATCTATGGAGGGACGATTTTTGTAAGTTTGGCTAGCACCTGCTCAATGATGGATTCGGTTGACAATCCGTGGCTCTGTCCAAGGGAGGAAGTTATCTGCAATGGGAACTAGCCACTCAGAAATAAGTGTGGACACCAGTAGGTACTTTGGGATCCACAAGACGATGAACAAGCTTCGTACCTTTGGATCCTCTGATGAGTTGGTGGGAGCAACGGACTGAAGATCCACTTGGAGCAGCTGTGGCGATATTTTAGCATAAATTAATGTTGAGACACGGCATATTTTAATTTCGGAGAAGTGGATATGGATATGTGGATACGCTGGCTCATAAATTACCGTATCGGTTGACGCTGGCGCATCATTACAAACTGATGATGGCAAGACCTGACGTGTATGATCGTAGGAACCCTACGATATATGAATAAAGTGAGTGCTGGCAACGTTAATAAAGGTATAAGGCAAAGTCAATCAAATGTGTCGGTAACGGAAGTGAGTGAGTTAAAAATGCAGGGTGATGGTTACAAACGTCAGCACCGAATGAATTGGTTACCTCTATATGTTCATAATCAATCAAGCCAGCAAAATCTCTAGGCAGCCATGTGTTAAGAGAAGCAATAACATTTGAGATGGCTTCATCACTATCAATGAAACACAGTCCCTAATGTGAAGAAACAGAAAACGTTCACCGTTTTTTCACATCAGGAATCTGTGAAGAAAACCTGAACTAATCTGTACTGTTACCGCTAAAAATGGAGCCTGATCAGAAGTAATGTGTTGGCCGGCGGCGGTGTTGAGGTCGGCCTATAAGCATTGCCGAGTTATATAGTATGTCGCGTAATCTAAAGGGAAAGATAACTAGGAAATCTACATAGGGTAGAGAACTAAACCTCAGAACTAACCTGACCGTGAAACTAAACCTCAGAACGGGTACAAACAAAAATTCAAATCCTAAGAAAATACCTTTACAGGTGAACCATTCGGATTAACGGATTGGTCGGCATGTGTTGCCAGCTGCCCAACAGCCGATGTTACATCCTAAGGACAAACTAAGATTTCAAAGACCAAGTCAAAAATCAGGGCAAACGAAGAAAAAGGCAATTCTTTTTACCATTGAAACATCAGGAATCGCCGACGTCGTGGGTTCATTT
>NW_006256829.1:18017025-18034652 GCF_000478725.1 Eutrema salsugineum
TGTTTGGTGGATATGGCCATTTCCGTCATCAACTCCTCTGCCACCCTGGTTCAGAGGTAGCGCCATCTGAAATAGAAAGTTCCCATAGCTTATTACCTGAAACGAGCTTCATTCCCGTATGGTTACTCGGAATTTCTATGAATAAAAATATTTGTAACCTCTAATGGATTTGCATCATGTGTTGTGTCCAAAGGTGGTGACTCTTCTCTCTCCTCGAATGAGTGATGCTGTACTTGCCGGTCAGGTCCACGTAAATTTTGCTCGTTGGCACCAATCTGGTTGAGCAGAAGGTTCTGCATTACGAAAAAAAGATTGAAAGTTTTTAAGGATGAACAGATTGTAATGCCGAGAACACTAAAAATAGATTGGGAACATCTAACAAGTGAATCCACATCCGTCTGTTCCAGTATGTCAGTTGAACCCTGAATCCACAAAAAGTTCGTCTGTTTAGTGGTTACAACCATATTTAGAAAATGTTAAAAAAAAAAGGATGAGGGCTGAGACGTACATGGTGTACAGGTGTATTTGGCCCTGCCTCGTGTTCGTGACTATTTGGGAAGTCAAGATCATGGTCCTCGTTCAACCTTATGGATGCCTCTTCAGACGAGGCCATAGGTGAAACGGGTGGCTTTGTGGCACACATCCGACGGCGTTTTGCTGCCCGGCCTTTGGAAGTAATGGACCTCGTTGCAGAGCGAGTCCTTTTACTAGTACCATGCGATTCAGGTTGTGCGATATTGAGCTTAAACGCGATTAGAGCCACCTGGTTAGCGAGCCACCGAAGTTGGTCGGCAGGAGCGTCAGGCATGGTGGCCAAAAACTTTTTTACAAAAACAGATGATCCTTTGGGTTTAGAAGTGGAAACATCTAGAGCACAAACGACTGGTTTGATGGTAGCTTTCCCTTTCCTGCGATTAATTATATGTTTCTTATGGCTGCCTTTTGTGTGAAAAGGCTCGTGCACGATAAGAGGGCAGGTGGCGTCCCCACCGGGCCAGTTCTGTTTGACGAAAACATGGTTCTGTTCGATGAGTTTAAGCATGTACTCAACCTTGCGATCACGAACCTCGTCATCCCACTCACCGGAACCGTCCTCAACACTTGGAGGTGGGTCAATCATTGGGTTAACAACAAGCTACAATAGAGAGGAATGTGAGATAGTATCCATTGATGAGAAGATTACATATGTGGGGAGGAGGTTAAACTTACATTGCAATCGATTTCCGAATCGAGGACATCATTAAGCGTGACAGCAACGTTGTTGGGGAACCCTTCTGTGGTTAGATCAATAATTCGAAGTGCATCGGAGGGATCCGGTAACTTACTGAGCAAGAGTGGGATAGCTCTGAAAGCAAGTAGCTGTAACACCAGGGGGAATCCATTCAATTTAATGGATCTTTGCTGAAGCTGTTTACAAAATAGCTGAACAGGTCCCTCTTCCTTATTTTTGCTGGACTTGATGACGTTGGGAGGCCTCATCGACCACAAGGTTTTGATGAATGATTCTCTGCCACATGGAAAGTTGAGGAAATTTTCAAGATTGTCGACCATCTTCACATAACGAGGTGTGGGAGAGTGAGTCTGATGATTGGCAATAAGGACGCAATCAACAATCAAAAGAAGAGCTAGACGGATCCGTCGATCGCTGGGCATGTCCTTATCATCTCGAAGCCAATTCGCGATGTCTGCGCATGTTGTTTTTACATCATCACCTATCCATCGCTTCCAGTAAATATCCGGTTCTTTGACGGATGCCTCGGTCAATGGGGTTTCGTAACCCTCTTCGAATAGTCCACAGTTGAGACCGGTTATGCTCTGGAACTCGTTAAGAGAGAAACGTAACGGCTGACCACCAAAAACAGTCTACATCTCGTACTTGTGTTTGGTCACCAGTTGCCTGGCTATGAGAGCCTGAATGAGTTTGCAAGAGATTGGTGCTCTGTTGGCGGGTAACCTGAAAAGACCACCAAAACTCGAGTCTAATATCCGGTCGAGTTCAGGAGTATCCCGTAGGAGGTTCCTTAAAACGGTGAGTGTATCTTGTTTCGAGTAGCCGTTGACACGACAAATGGGGTATCTGTCCGTGGCAAACAACCTTGTCGGAAGCCGGTTATCAGGGGAAGAATCGTCGTCTGCAAATAAAAATCGCAAAAGCATCAGACAAGTAAAAATTCAAATTAAACCGTACAAAACGGAAACTTACCAGACATGGAAAAAAGGAACTTACCAGACATCAGGCGGATAACAGTGTTGGTTAGAGAACACGGATTTTCGAAGGGGAAAACAGGTAGAGATAAATCTAAGAACGCGAGGAAGTCTTAATTTGAAGTGAGTTTAGGGTTTTTTTACTTTTGTAGAAAAGTGAATCGCACCGTCTAGAAGTATGAATCAACACTGGGAAAACAAAAAGTCTAAAAAAACACAAAAAGACGTATGTGGATGAACCTCGATTTGAACGGAGACGTTTAGTAGTGCCCCCGGATAATGGCAATGTTTCGCACCTTGAAGTGGGTATGTACATATTAACCAATTTTATCCACAATATGCACACTCTTACGGTTTTATCCACAATATGCACAAACGAGCAGCCACCGGATAATGGCAATATCCACACAAATCGTACATGGCTTGGCGTAATTATTCTTCGATCCACAGACGAACGTCCATAGTAGGTCTGATTTTCACTCAATAACCCATTTTGTGAATTTAATGTACGATTTTTGTGGATGGATATTGCCATTATCCGGTGGCTGCTCGTTTGTGCATATTGTGGCTTAAACCGTTACACGGTGATTGCTCGTCTGTGGATATCTGTCTCATAACAACCAAGTTACACGCGATGTTTTTGTGGATATTGCCATATACGGTGGTTGATTGACTGTGGATGCGAGTCAAATAAACCCAAGTGGCTATGTACATACTATATGTACATACATATTATTTTGTGGATGCTCGTTTGTGGCTATAAACAGGTTTTTGTCGGTACAATATGTTCGTTTATAAACGTGTAAATACAAACGGTTGATAATGGGTAACCTAGTGTGGCTGTATCCTAAAAGATATGATGGACATATTGGGTACCCGGCTTATAATGGATATGTCCAGTAAACGACGATTGCTCGTTTGTGGATGTGCGTGAAATCAACCCAAGTGGCTATGTACATACTATATGTACATAAAAATGCACTGTGGGGAATTAAAACTAGATAAAGTGCTATCATGGACATATTGAATTCTAAGCCGGTTAGAATTCGATGGATGTTCGTTTGTGGATGTGAGTGAAATCAACCCAAGTGGCTATGTACATACTATATGTACATAAAAATGCACTGTGGGGAATTAAAACTAGATAAAGTGCTATCATGGACATATTGAATTCTAAGCCGGTTAGAATTCGATGGATGTTCGTTCGTGGATATAAACGGTCTTTGTAGGTACAATATGCTCGTTTATAAACGTGTAAATACAAACGGTTAATAATGGGTAACCTAGTGTGGCTGTATCCTAAAATATATAATGACTATCGTAGATATATCCATTATACGGCGATTGCTCGTTTGTGGATGTGCGTCAAATAAATCCAAGTGGCTATGTACATACAATATGTACATTAAAAATGTACTGTGGGGAATTGTAACGAGAAAAGTGCTATCATATGCGTGTTATTGCATATCATGGATACGTCCATCCGCTGATAGCCATCAATTGTGTGTGTGCTGCCTATTATCATGGATACTTCCATTTTGCTTTCGGCGCCGCTGTATATGTGCTTAATAGTTGATGTTATATATCCATCAATGTTACCCAAATACGTGTATGGTTAATATGCGCCCACCCACACCGAGAATCCACCGGATAATGGCCATATGATGGCCATATTCACAAAAAATATTGCATTCACAAACGGATGTCAGAGTCATTAGGACCAGTCACGTACAGATTTACACACAATAACCCAAGTGGATATGTACTATATCTACATCAAGATGGACTGTGGGAGGTTGCCATTGTTTGGTGGATGCTCGTTTGTGGATATAAACGGTTTTTGTCGGTACAATATGCTCGTTTATAAACGTGTAAATACAAACGGTTAATAATGGGTAACCTAGTGTGGCTGTATCCTAAAAGATATAATGGATATTTCCATTAAACGGCGATTACTCGTTTGTGGATGTGCGTCAAATAAATCCAAGTGGCTATGTACATACTATATGTACATAAAAATGCACTGTGGGGAATTGAAACGAGAAAAATTGCTATCATATGCGTGTTATTGCATAGCATGGATACTTCCATCAGGTGATAGCCATCATTTGTGTGTGTGCTATCTACTATCATGGATACTTCCATTATGCTATCGGTGGATGCTCGTTTGTGGATATAAACGGTTGTTGTCGGTACAATATGCTAGTTTATAAACGTGTAAATACAAACGGTTAATAATGGGTAACCTAGTGTGGCTGTATCCTAAAAGATATAATGGATATGTCCATTAAACGGTGATTGCTCGTTTGTGGATGTGCGTCAAATAAACCCAAGTGGGTATGTACACACTATATGTACATACAAATGCACTGTGGACGCATATTAACTCCATCAGGTGATAGCCATCATTTGTGTGTGTGCTATCTACTATCATGGATACTTCCATTATGTTGTCGGTGGATGCTCGTTTGTGGATATAAACGGTTTTTGTCGGTACAATATGCTAGTTTATAAACGTGTAAATACAAACGGTTAATAATGGGTAACCTAGTGTGGCTGTATCCTAAAAGATCTAATGGATATGTCCATTAAACCCAAGTAAACCCAAGTGGGTATGTACACACTATATGTACATACAAATGCACTGTGGACGCATATTAACTCCATCAGGTGATAGCCATCATTTGTGTGTGTGCTATCTACTATCATGGATACTTCCATTATGCTATCGGTGGATGCTCGTTTGTGGATATAAACGATTTTGGTCGGTACAATATGCTAGTTTATAAACGTGTAAATACAAACGGTTAATAATGGGTAACCTAGTGTGGCTGTATCCTAAAAGATATAATGGATATGTCCATTAAACGGTGATTGCTCGTTTGTGGATGTGCGTCAAATAAACCCAAGCGGGTATGTACACACTATATGTACATACAAATGCACTGTGGGGAATTGAAACGAGAAAAATTGCTATCATATGCGTGTTATTGCATAGCATGGATACTTCCATCATGTGATAGCCATCAATTGTGTGTGTGCTATCTATTATCATGGAAACTTCCATTATGCTATCGGCACCACTGTATATGTGCTTAATAGTAGATGTTTAATAATGGATGTTCGATTATGGTTAAACCCGTTAAATGCAACTATTTTGTTTACAACCATATTTCTATCTTCTTTCTTGAGGATATGGATATATCCATATTATTATTATGTTCCCCGTGGGGATCGGGTCTTCCGGACTCCGAATCCAACTCCGGTTAGAATCGAAGCCTGATTACTAAATCGCCGAATTCATCGAGGACGTTCTGGAAACTGGGATTCATGTTTGAAATGGGGGCTTAAAATTTTGACGCCTGCGATTTAGTAATCTCTTTTACTTCCGCGACGGGGATTATTGGTTTTAAGTGCTGCGCTTTACATACGTTCTTTCGATTTCGCATAAGAATTCCGATTTACACTTGCCGTCACAGTCGTCGTCGTTAACCCCCGTTTTGCAGGCGTCGTGGTTACTCACCGGAACTGGCTAAAACGCCGACCCTGTGCACTGTTGCTCAACGATACACGTCTCTTCATACCCGAGAAACCCCAGGGTTGTAAAATAGGGCAATTATCGGTCCAAATTGGTTATGAAATCCGGTTTAGAGTCTTGAAACCTATGAAGGGGCAGAAGAATCAATTCGCAAGGCACTTTGATATAAAAGTGCCACTTCAAACGAAAGAACCAAAATGTGTAAATATAAATTTAAAAAGTACCAAAACGTGTAAATTTCTCATAAAAATATCATACATGCTTTTTTAAATTAAAAAAAGTTGGAATCAATAATATATATAACCAAAAAATTCAAAATATAAAATTAAGAAAGTTAACAAATATTATATTAGTAAGATTTACAAGAATAAAAAATATGAGAATCGAATAACAAATAAATATTTATCTCTGATATTTAATGTATATTTTTAAGTGAACGATTACGTTTTTATACAAAAATTAAAATAGTAGTTTTTTAATTTCTTATTATCTTGTAAGAAAATTTATACTATTTAGTACAATTAGGTGTAAAAGAGATTACAAATAATATATCATCAAGAAAAAAATGAAGAAAACATAATATTTTAAACACAAACATTGATTATAAACATAAAATTTAATACAAATTATAAAAACATATTATTTAAAATATAAATTAAAACAAGATCAACGCATATATGCGCAGGTTCTCTCCTAATATATACAAATTGAGTAACATATGAACTGCATTTCTGCTCTTCAATGTTTTAAAATACAAATAATGTATTTGTATAATCGATAAATGAGCTAAAATTTAAGCAACGAATGCTAGTGATCAAACAAAAATTCCTCTTTTGTTGGCACTAGTGATTCGTATTGGTTGAAGACAGTATCGGATGCATGTTGTTAAAGAGGGGGCACTTGCTACCCATGACTTTTTTAAAATCAATGTAAACTTTAAAAAATTCTGAGTATGTCTCCATTGATAATTTAATTTTTTCCCCTCATATTTAAGATTTTCTCTGGGTAAAAATTATTTTTGAATACGTCTTTTGTTGATGATATATTCAAGCAAAAGAGTTCGTTTTAGTTTCGTTTTCTCAGGCATGGCACTCGAAGTAAGTTTGGTTCTTCTCTTCAGCAGCGCCGGTCTTTACCGGTGACCATCCGGTCCCATCCGATAACCAGCCTCACGCTGGGAATCGAGAAGTTTCCGGCAATCGGCTTCTCATAACTTGTTGAGAATCCGCCGTCGCCTCCCTCATCAACCCCTGTCTCTGTCTCTGTAATTCCTCCACCGATGACTCCATTGCAAGTAGAGGAGGAGGCTCCGGATCCTCCCGTTCCACCTGACCCACCGGATTCAACCGTCATCTGTACTTCCTTTCCCCCATCGATCCTGAAACCTTCAGATCTAGTTTTGCTGTCGATTTTGCTGTGGTCCCTATCTCTTTTTCTCTGGCAGATTCGAGAACAGCATGCTTTTGAAGAGCTTCCAAGGGTTCCTCTGGCGAAGCAATCGACTAGGTATACTGGTCTAATTAGTCTATGGCCTCTATCTCTGCTTGATTTACTGTCGTTTCTTCCGCTTGTGACTTCTATTGT
Source organism: Eutrema salsugineum (assembly GCF_000478725.1). Lineage (NCBI taxonomy): Eukaryota > Viridiplantae > Streptophyta > Magnoliopsida > Brassicales > Brassicaceae > Eutrema > Eutrema salsugineum. Next base: position 18,024,353 of record NW_006256829.1, read on the forward strand.
TTATGCGGTTAATACAATGGCAAGAGCTTCATCTCCAACGAAGTTTTGGATGATAAATTTCCTCATCTGGTCTTCATCCCCTAACTTCCGGCACTTACATTATTACTCTCTCGCCACCTTCAACGACGAGAGAAAACTTTGTGGAGTTATTTTGGGCTGCATTCCTCCACTCTTATGTCACGCCGATGCAGCTTCAAGGACGTTTCCTTCTGGCGTTTCTCCGGTCGTCCGAGCCAAGGAATTCATTGTGGAGCTAAACTCCAAATTTAACCAAGAAGGATTCAAAGTTTTCTCGCCCTGTTCAATCACTGGAAAATATACATATTGTGCGCCATCAAGTTTGCCTAGTCTGTTCTCTCAAAATTGCACGACCGCCACTACCACTCTTCCCCTTCGGTTCAGCCACAGGTATCAGCTGTCTCCGCCACCCTTCCATTTTGCTCATCGTTCAATCTTCCATGAGAATCGATTGTCTGAGTCTAATCCGTTAACGAGGCTTCCTAGCCCATGGTCTTTCTCCATTTATGGTCCATCCCCTTGGTTCAAATTAGTTTCTGGCTTCCTTAGTCTTTCAATTGGGATAGCTACAAACTATTTAGATTTGGAAATGGCGGTTCTAACACCTTCCCTCTCTTTGAGAGGTGTTTTTATCCCGAGCTTTGTGCAGGGAAATCTTATGAAAGTTCCTATCATATTGTCTTCTTGCGTAGCGGTCTGCAAGTGATACAAGCAAAGAGCTGTCAATGGTTTATAGGACTTCGGATAAACAGATCTTCAAGCAGCGAATTGATAGAACAATGATGGTGGATCGAAGAATGCCACTCAGGGGTGTGAAAGCCCTTGTGATGAGTTCACAAACCTAATATCAAGGAATCTCACACAAGAGACATAGATTTAATGTTTACTAAGTAAAGGAATCTCATCTAATTTAAATAAACAAAAACAAAGCCTAAGCTTTAGAGAAAAAACTCTTTCTTTCTATTTTTCAAAAAGCTGTATAAATTTTTATAATAACAAGTGATGAGCTTTTATAGGTTCATTTACAAGACCTTCAAAGAAATTAATTACAAGAGAAAATTATGCACAATTTAAATAAAGAGAGAAGAAAAATCAGCAATTAAAATTATAGTCTTCTTCCACTGATTTAGCTATCAGATTTAATGGAGATGAATCCTTTGTATTTAGACAACTTCTTGATAAGAATTTTAAACTTCTAGGAAAAACAAGCGAGAGGAACGAGTTCGCCCTAGCCGCATCTTCTCCAGCTCCGATCTGGGGCGGCGGCCGGTGGCTTCCACAGCCACGTGTCCGTCATCCATAGAGATCATTTGACTGTAACCACCACTTCCATGGAGAAGATCAATCAGGCGGGGAGCTGGGTCAGCGCCACCGTCATCTCCGCTTTCTTCAACTCTCTCGAACACTGTTCCTGCGTCAATCTCTCCACCTTCCATGATGACGAAGACGAAGACGGCGAGGAGTCTTTCCACCGTCCCTTTGCTCTATCCGCCGCTCCCCATCCAAACGTCATCGTTAAGCTCCGTTTTGACCTCCACCTCACGGGATTTCAGATCTGTTATTTTTGTCCCATGGTTTTGAATTTTCAGTCTCTCCGGTGTTCCTCTCCAGCGTGGCCGAGTACTTTCGGTGTTTTTACTTGTTGAAAACGAAGATCTGTGTTGCTCCTCCCACTTTTGAAGATCTGGACCTGATTTCTGAAAGATCTGAACGGTGGAACCCCTTGCTTCCTTTGAGCTTGCTGTCTCTTCGTTTATTCTCCTCAGATCTGTACTCCTTTTGTCTCGACGCCGAGGCTCATATCAGGACTTAGCCACGATCTTTGAAGAACTGAATCTCTTTCCGCTAGAAGCGAGTTTCTCTATATCTAGCCTTGTGCTAAGACCCGAAGAATTCTAGGTTTATGCTAAGTTGTCCCCAACACATCTCACACAAGTTGAATGCTCAGCGGCGGCGTTTGCTGAAGAAGGAATGCTTTAGCTGAAGAGACAAGTATGGCGATCCAAGATCTAGAGTTTCCTGACAGCTCCTATGGCCGCCTGAAGCTCTCCGGCAGTGCACTTTGTCTTCCTCGGACGTTTCCGTCTTCTTCGAACTCGTCAAAATCCGTTTCTTAGCTCACCAGTCGTGCTTGTTGTGGCGGTGGAGACACTCACGGCGGCAAGAAGAAAAAACCTTTTGACCTGGTTCGAAACGGATTATTGGATCACTAAATTAATGGATCTAATTGAATTCTGGGCTAAAGCCCAAGAAATATTGTAGCTGGTAAAGGTTTAAAGACTGTTTTTTTTTTCTAAAACACATACAAGTTTTAAATAATTGATATGCCCAAATTAATCTGGGGTATAACCAAGTAATTAGAAATCAGAAACTATTGCCTAACATGAATGTCATCGGGTGGAATTATTAAAGAGCTGGTTCGAATCTGACAAAAGATCATCTAGAAGAACTCTACAAATGTTTTCAATCAAGGTTTCGTTTTTGTCGGAGACCAAAAATAATCGTTACCTTCTGCAAGATATGCAAGTTTATTTTGGATATGACCATGTTTTTATGGTTGAACCAAGAGCTCGAAGTGGCAATCTAGCTCTTTTTTATATGGATGAACCTACGGTCTCTATTATCTATTCTGATGAGCATTTGATTGATGTTGAATCAAGTCTAGATGGACATAAAATTTTTATGACTTTCGTCTATGGTGATCCGGTTGTTAAAAAGCGTGAAAAGGTTTGGGAACGTCTAACAAGGATAAGCACCACTAGAACAGAAGCATGGTTTATGATTGGAGATTTTAATGAGATTACCAGAAACCACGAAAAAAGGGGCGGTAGAAGGAGACCAGAAAGCTCATTTTTTCCATTCCGGACTATGTTAGATAATTGTGGAATGCTTGACTTCCCATACAAAGGGAATTCTTTCTCCTGGGTCGGAAGAAGACGGTCTGGCAAAATTAAATTCCGCCTAGATAGAGCTCTTGGAAATGAAAAATGGCTTTCAAAATTTTCCCACTCTTTTCTGTGGAATATATGAAACTGTGGGGATCGGATCATCGACCAGTCCTTGCTATGATAAAAATGGACAACAAAAGGAATAAAAAATCTTTTAGATTCGAGAAAAGATGGATCGAAAAGCCTGGTTTTAAAGAGACAGTCATTTCCGGGGAAGGCCCTTTTGATGAAATCTCACGTAGAGATTTTCATCAAAAGGTTGCACAATGCCGGAAAAACATCTCCATTTGGAAGAAATTCTCACCATCTAACTCGGAGAGATTGACCAAAGACTTAAAAAACAACTAGACTTAGCCCAAGATGATGAATATACAACATTGAAAGAAATCGAAGACATCAGGAGGAAACTCTGTGCCGCCCTCAGGGACGAAGATATGTTCTGGCAACAAAAAAGCCGGGAAAAATGGCACAAAGACGGTGATAAAACACAAAATTCTTCCATGCCCTCACTAAACAAAGGAGAGCCAGGAACCGCATCGTCTCTCTCAAGGATAGTAACAGACATTTGGTGGAAAATGCAAGAGGAATAGAAAAGGTGGTCTCTTCATATTTTCAAGATCTCTTCTCTTCGTTTATACCCTCGGATCCGGAATATTCCCTCCGGTTTATTACCGAGGAAGTCTCAGATAATACAAACCAATTACTTTTAAAGGACCCGTCGGAGAAAGAAATTAAAGACGCACTTTTCGATATTAATCCGGACAAAGCTCCTGGTCCTGATGGTATGACAAGCAAATTTTACCAAAAATTCTGGCCTTTTATTCGCCAAGATATTGTTAAATTGGTTAAAAACTTTTTCAGCTCCAGAACTTTTGATCCTAGACTCAACCAGACCAATATCTGTCTAATCCAAAGAAAAACAAACCTAGAGCAATGGGGGAATTTCGGCCAATCAGCCTGTGTAACGTGAGTTACAAGATCATCTCTAAGCTTTTATGCAAACGACTCAAAAAGACACTGCCAAACATCATTTCGCAAACACAATCGGCCTTCATGGCTAGACGGCTTATTATGGATAATATTCTGTTAGCACAAGAAAATTTTCATGCACTCTGAACCAACACAAATTGTAGAGAAAACTTTATGGCCATTAAGACCGATATGAGCAAAGCATATGACCGTCTTGAATGGAGTTTCATTGAAGCTCTCCTAATCAAATTAGGATATTCATCGAGATGGGTCAGTTTACTGATGTTTTGTATCTCAACAGTTACATACCAGGTCCTTATTAATGGAGAACCTAAAGGTAACATCAAACCATTGAGGGGCTTAAGACAAGGGGATCATCTTTCCCCTTTCCCCTTTCCTCTTTATCCTGTGCACAGAAGGCCTTATTTCGCTCCTCAAGGGAGCAGAGGAAGAGGAACGCATCTCTGGGTTGAAAATAGCTCAAGCAAGTCCCCCAGTTTCCCACCTTCTCTTTGCGGATGATAGCTTGTTCTTCTGTAGAGCGGATATCCAACAAGGAGCTGAGATCCTCCGAATCATAAACACTTATGGAATGGCGTCGGGACAACAACTGAATCTGGGGAAATCATTCATCATGTTTGGAGATAGAGTGGACTCGGACCTCTAACGAAATATTAAAAATACCATAGGTATTACTACAGAAGGCGGTATGGGTATGTACATGGGCCTACCAGAGCAAATATGTGGATCAAAGAAGAAGGTCTTCTCTTTTGTTCATGATCGCCTTAGTGATCGTGTTAATCATTGGTCCGCAAGACTTCTTTCCAAGGGTGGAAAAGAGATTCAGATTAAATCGGTAGCTCAAGCCATCCCCACTTATGTCATGTCTTGCTTTCTCCTTCCTAAAGGAGTTACAGACAAACTTCGAAGTGCCATTGCCAATTTTTGGTGGAGCTCAAAATAAACTATCAGCGGTATCCAGTGGATTGCTTGGGACAAGATTTGCACTCCACATGAAATGGGAGGCCTAAGATTCAGAGATCTAAATGATTTTAACCTAGCATTGCTAGCAAAGCAACTGTGGAGACTCATCCAATACCCTTCATCTCTTCTGGCTCGGGTGCTACGAGGAAGATATTATCGACAATCGGACCCGTTAGAGGACCGAAATGTCTACTCACCATCCTATAGATGGAGGAGTATGTTGGCCGCAAAACCGTATCTTAATATGGGACTAAGGAAGACGATAGGGTCGGGACTAAATACAAGGGCGTGGAGTGAGCCTTGGATTCCCGACGACAAGGCCCGTCCACCAAGAGCAACCCCTCAGATCGGACTTCAAGACCCATGAGTGTTAGTTTATTCCTTTATTCGTCAAGACACGAAGCAATGGGATGAGCCTCTTTTAAGGGAATTTTTCCAACCTGAGGATGTCTCTTTTATCCTTGGGTTGAGACATAGTAGGAACCGTACCCTTGACGGATTTGTGTGGAACCATACTAAATCAGGAATATACACGGTTAAATCCGGATATGACCTGATTAGAAAATCAAACCTTGAACAAAACTTGGATGTCGTGAGAAAACCAAGCATCACAGCTCTTCAAAGCTTCGTTTGGAAAGTACGAACACCTGGAAAAATGAAGCATTTTATGTGGCAAGCTTTATCAGGATGTATCGCTACTTGCCAAAATCTTACCTACAGGCATATGGGAACGGACAAGAGTTGCCCCCGCTGTGGGAATCCTGAAGAATCTATCAACCATCTTCTATTCTTATGTCCCCCGGCTTTACAAGTCTGGGCGTTATCGGACTTTCTGTCCCTTCCGGGTCTCTTCCCGAGTACTTTTATTTACCAAAATATGAGCTTTCTCTTTTAGAAAACAAAAGAGTTATGCATGACAGATCCTCAAAAGGATATTTATCCTTGGATCTTGTGGTACATTTGGAAAGCGAGGAATGACAAGATCTTCAACGGGAAAGAACTTTCCCCGGTAGATACTTTGATCCACGCCAAGGTTGAAGCAGAAAGTTGGAAGATTGCAATGGAAGAAGTAGAGGACGAACCAAATGAGGCGCCACTCATTACTTTGCTCCGGAGTCCTCTACCTGATGTCCAGAGGTTACCGCTGTGTCAGGTCGATGCTTCCTGGATAAGTAACGGCCTGGTAAGTGGGCTCGGGTGGAGTCTGAAGGATGAGAGGGGTGGTGAGATCTTTGGCCTACAGGGTTGTCGTAGAAGCCTATCGGCCCTTCATGCCGAATTGGAGAGTCTGTTATGGGCTATGTCTTGTGTGATAGAAAGACAAATCTTATCCGTTCACTTTCAAACCGATTGTTCGGATTTGGTAAGCATGTATGAATCTCCATCGGATTGGCCATCTTTCTCATCAGAGCTGGAAGCCCTTCGTATTCTTCGGGAAATCTTTTTGGATTTCACTCTATCCCATATCCCCAGAAGCTCAAATGTCTGAGCAGATACTCTTGCAAAAAGAGTTCGAGCAAGAGACAGTATTTTCTCCCAAATCATTCATAACGAGCCAGCTGAGGACGGTTTTCAGACCAATTCCTTAACGGGCCAAATGTGATGTAATAGTTGGGTTGTGGAAAAAAAAAGGAAAAAAAGTAGACAACTTCTTGATATATCCATGATCTGATTTTCTTCTAGAAACTTCTTGAGATTTTGGACTTAATTTGAATTGGATCATTTGTTGATAGACCAAAGATGTGAGTGGTTTTATCATGGTTGCATTATTCTCTCCTTCTTCAAAAGGTTTTGTCCTCAAAACCGTTTCAACTTGGTGATGTTGTGGCCTTGGTTTTGATATGTTTTTTTATATTTAATTAAGAGAACAGAGTGAAATACCTAAATAAAAAAAATAATATTTTTCTTTTACTTTTTTTGTTTGGATGAAGGGTGAAAACAATTTAAAAATAACAGAATTATTTTGTTATTTTTTAGGATAAAAATAATTTAAAAATAGTTGAAACTTTTTTTTTGAATTTATAAAAACAAAACAAAGTGAAAAACAATTTCTTTTGGAAATTTTTTTTAAAACGAAATAATTAAATAAACTGCAAATTTTGTTTAGTTTTTAAATGAAAAAAAAAATATTCAGAAAACAAATCAAAACAATTTTGTGGATTTTGGTTTTTTTTTTAATAAAATAAAACAAAAAAAAATAATTGAGGTTGGAAAGACACCAAAAATGATATAAGCACAAAGCTGTCAATGGCTTATATGATTCAGATGAACAAATCTTCAAACGTCAGATAGATAGATAAATCAGATTGGATGGATACAACCTGATGGATAGGAGCTTTTAGCTCTGATACCAAAATGATACAAGCACAGAATTGTTAATGGTTTATATGACTTCGGATAAACATATATTCAAGTAGCGGATTGATAGAACAATGATGGTGGATCGAAGAACGCCACTCAAGTGTGTGAAAGCCTTATGATGAGTTCACAAACGTAGTCTCAAAGAATCTCACACAAGAGACATAGATTTAATGTTTACTAAGTAAAGGAATCTCACCTAACTTAGATAAACAAAAACAAAGCCGAAGCTTTAGAGAAAAAACTCTTTCTTTCTATTTTTCCAAAAATTTGTATAGATTTTTACAATGACAACTGATGAGTTTTTATAGGCTCATTTACAAGACTTTCAAAGTCAATTAATTACAAGAGAAAATTATGCACAATTTAAATAAAGAGAGGAGAAAAATCAGCTAAATTAAACGTATGGTCTTCTTCCACTGATTTAGCTATCAGATATAATGGAGATGAATACTTTGTATCTAGTTCACTTCTTGATATATCCATGATCTGCTTTTCTTCTAGAAACTTCTTGAGATTCTGGGCTTGATTTGAATTGGATTATTTGTTGATAGACCAAAGATGTGATTGGTTTTATCATGGTTGCATCAGCACATGACATGAAGAGACAAACGGGATCGCTCCTGCAAACTCTGGAGGGAAGACTTCAACATCAACTGACCTAAGCATTGTGACTATTCTCAAACAATCCAGCTCTGCTGTGAAGATGATTTTGATGCATTCGAACTTAGTTTTGAATTCGCTGTCATATTATCAGTTTCTATCTTTATTAAGCTTTGTTGTCCTTTAAGAGGATGGATAATTCCCTCTTGCTGCTGTAAGGTTGATTAAGTAATGAAAGTAGTCCTACATGGACGGGTTTGAACAAAACAAAAAAAACGCCTTTCGTTGAAGATATAGATAATGTATTGGTTTAATAAATGAATTTTGCTTGTGTAAAAACGAAAATTTGCATAACAGGCGCGAAGTTTTAATATTTAAACTTCAGATACGGGTAATGAAATTGGATTTTGTATCAGATACCTAATAAAACGACTCCATCCACTCGAAAGACAGATTTTTGAAACAAACAAAAGATAACGTAGTCAATAATTAAGAGCAGGGAAAGTAACTAAAAGAAAAGCATAAAAAGTATCTAAAAGAAGAAAATAAAGAAGAAGAGCACATGTCTATATCGTGGGCATATGATATCATACAATATGTATCATATTGTCATTTGGTTCAACATTGTGTTTTTACTTAAATATTCTCCAAACGTTTACCTAATTTAACAAAAAAAAAGGATAGACATGTATAAGTTAGGTAGCCAAGTCATTTTGCCCCCAAGTCATTTTCGACATTACCATTTCTCTGATCATTTATAGGTAATATAGCATTTGTCTTCATTTGCATCCATTAACAAGCAGAGACGTGAATAATTTGTTGGCTTTGGAGAATGGACTCAGAACTAAACAGCACAGCCTCAAATTCAGAACAAAATATGTTACTACGTGCCAACTCCAGAATCGAACCGAAATGTCCCAAAGACGAATCCAAACCAAATTATAAAATAATCCGAATGATATACAAAATATGTTACTATAACTCCCAAATCGAACCATCCTGAATCCGAAGCAAAATATAAAATAAGCCTAATGGTATAGAATTTTTTATATCAAATCACTTATTAATTAACCAAACTAACCGAAAATCATTAAAACTATTATTTTGATCAATATAGAAAAATAAATTAATATATACAAAAAAATGTACAATAATGATTAAAATTAATTTGGTTCTTTAATTTTCTCATAACATTTTATTTAAAACCAAACCGACCCCAAACCCACACCCAAACCAAACCAAAATGTTTAAAACTGAACCTAAATATAATTTGGTCCATTTGGACCTATTATGGTGTACCCGGATTAATCGAATGCTGAATTTCATGTACACTTTACAACGAACCCCTATTGGCTAAAATATAATTCCAAACTGGTAGCATTGATTCTATCTATGCTTAGTGCAGAATTTGAGCTTTATGGGTAGTTATGTTATATACGTAATGGACTTGTGACAATCTAGTTCCATATTACTTGTATGACAATATTGAAACTGTACTAAATTTTGTGCCTAATCTATCCAAAATCAATACTAATTCAAGAAAATAGTTAGTTATTTAAAAAAAAACCAAAAAAATAAGCGGTTATTACATTCAGAGGCCATGTCTACATTAACTCTTGGAAACACATAAGTTAAACAGACATTAAACTGAAGGTTAAAATTGAACTCCAAGAGAAGTAATATAACTACTGTTTTCAAATATTTTACAAACAAAGGTTAAAGGAAAGTGATTAGAGATAAATTACAAGGGTAATTTAGAAGGAGTACCTGCTTCACGAGGATATTTTTGTGGGGTGAAATGATCTTTACGACAAACAACCGTTGTTCGTTGTCCATATGGGCTATGTGAATCCACTGCATCATATTTACGAAGGTCGATTATCGGGAACCGTAAACGATAAATAAATCCATAGTCATTGATATGTTATAAACTTATAATGAGAAATGTTTATATAAGCAAAAAACTTGTGAATGTGCATAAGCAAAAAAAAAAAAAAAACAAACCATACCTGGACTAATTTGTAATATGGAACCACCCAACATGTGAACTGCATTTTCTGCATTTTGAACTTCCTCCTGTTTTAACAAAGCCATGAAAAATTTAGGTTATAAACAACGGACCTAGAATCCAGAAGCTTATACACATTACATGAAGTAGGAAGAAATAAATCATATATGTTTCAGAAACATAATTCAAAAAAAAAATGTCACAAACGAGAACTCTTACCTTAGGGTCATGGCCCTTAGCAGCTACAAAGAATCCACCAATCCGAACCAGGGGAAGACAATATTCCGCTGAAAAACTCCAAACAACCAACTCAGAACCACCCCGACCAATTAATAAGCAACTATGTTTCTAGCACTACGCTACTTGAAACGTGTAACAATTTACCTAAGACTCTCATCTCCGCGACAGCTCT